>NC_137108.1:37989155-38471655 GCF_949357685.1 Gobio gobio
TGTATGACAATGTCATTAAAGCTGCAGTAACTTTTTGCACTCTGTCGGTTAATAAACAGAACTGCATGCATCTTGCGGAAAAACAATAGCAGCCGGAGCTACTTCTCTGTTTATGTCTATGGCGAGTCACACAGGGACTGTGCTACCAGACTGGTCTGAAATAGTCCCAATACTTATTATTAGTGTACCATAATGATTCAGGCAAAACAAGACAAAAACACGGTTTGGAAAATGGATTCATGTTATACATTCTCATTATATAATTTTTGTAAATCTTGAACACAAAAAAAGTTACGGACAGCAGCTTTAATCAAATGTTTAACACAGTAAATGGTTCAATGTCCTGTCATGCTAATCTATTTCCTTAATTTATAATACATCACAGAATAATCAGCCAGATGAAATAATTGCCATATCATCTCTATATAAACACATGTTGAATGTTGAAGTATTCTAATAGCCTAACTAGAAGGCATTATTTAATAAAGACCATCATGAAGGTTGTGAAAGATCATTAGCTCCCACTGTTATAGGAAAGCCTTAGTCTTTATTACAACAAACTACAAATATACTCACATTAAAGGGTTAGTTCACCCAAAAATGAAAATTCTGTCATTAATTACTTACCCTCATGTCGTTCGACACCCGTAAGACCTCCGTTCATCTTCGGAACAGAAATTAAGATATTTTAGTTGAAATCTGATGGCTCTGAAAGGACTCCATTGGCACAATGGCACTTTACACTCTCAAGACCCTTAAAAGGTACTAAAGACGTCGTTACAAAGTCCATCTCACTACAGTGGTTCTAAAATAACTTTATGAATCGGCGAGAATAGTTTTTGTGCGCAAAAAAACCCTAAATAACGACTTACATAGTGATGACGATTTCAAAACAAGGCATCATGAAGCTTCGAGGCGTTATGAATCAGTGAGCCGAATCATGATTCGGATCGCGTGTCAAACCGCCAAACTGCTGAAATTTGGCGATTCAAACCGCTGATTCATAACGCTTCGAAGCTTCATGATGCCTTGTTTTGAAATCGTCATCAATATGTAAGTCGTTATTTAGGGTTTTTTTGCGCACAAAAACTATTCTCGCCGATTCATAAAGTTATTTTAGAATCAATATGTACGCAATTGGATAGTCCTTCAACCAATCAGACCACAAGAGGCGTGATAAACAAGCATAATTCAAATGACTCTGTATGCAATTGGATAGTCCTTTAACCAATCAGACCACAAGAGGCGTGATCAACGGGCATCGATCCATCGCTTCTCTATCCGTCATCGTGTTAAACCCGCCAATAGCATGCCAGGTGGATAAGCCAGTCTGTTATTGGTTCCCGCAAAAGTGTAACAGAAGCAGTAGGAATGAATGTACAGTTTTCCAGGCCGAAAAAAATCAAATCAAATCAAAGATCAGGCTGGGTTTACCCAGTCTATGGAGCCACATGAAAATCATGAATTCTCATCAAATATTATCTGAACATCTGGTTTCATAACAAGGAGTCAAGAATCCTTCAGAATAGCTCTTATATATCAGATTCAGAAAGAGTTTTATTGCCAAGTTTGCTTGCACACACACACACACACACAAGGAAGTTGCTTTGGCGACAGATGAAGCTTCCAGTAGAGTCCAAAACTGCAGCTTTTGTGGGGTGTTCCCGGTCTGCAGTGGTCAGTATCTATCAAAAGTGGTCCAAGGAAGGAACAGTGGTGAACCGGCGACAGGGTCATGGATGCAAGTGGGGAGCAAAGGCTGTCCCGTGTGGTCTGATCAAACAGACAAGCTATAGCTCAAACTGCTCAAGAAGTTAATGTTGGTTCTGATAGAAAGGTGTCAGAATACAAAGGGCATCGCAGTTTTTTGTGTATGGGGCTGCATAGCTGCAGACCAGTCAGAGTGCCCATGCTGACCCTGTTCACCACCGAAAGCGCCAACAGTGGGCATGTGAGCATCAGAACTAGACCACGGAGCAATGGAAGAAAGTGGCCTGGTCAGATGTATCACGTTTTCTTTTACATCACGTGGCTGGCCGGGTGTGTGTGCGTCGCTTACCTGGGGAACACATGGCACCAGGTAATATTTAGGAAGAAGTGCACTCCATTGTGTGAAGGTCACATACTAAACTTGACTTCTGACTTGCTCCTGCAGGTGACAGCTATAACCTTGTCATTCGTACAGTTTTAGAAATGAAATAGGATTAGAAGTGATTTGAGTGTTTAATTAAGCTAAAATCACAGCTCACTGGAGCTACTGAACTTATGATTTTCCTCATGTTAACGAACGTTGTTCAGCACAAACAGGACAAAAACATCTCACTATGCAGGATTGTTATTTATATTATACACATTCTAGAAAAAGCTTTCTTTCATTTACCAGACCCTTTTGGTTAAACGTTTTATAATATTTCTGTTATTATTGTGATAAATACTCTAATAGTTCACCATCATCATCCTCAGATGATATCCTAATGCACATGCCAGTTCCCTAATTCCCTAAAATCTATACCGGGCAAATGCGGATGACCATAATTCACAGTTATGAAATATGACAAATGACTCCCATGCTATGGGTGCTCTGCACGCCCCCTATTAAAGCAGATGACAATTCATGTCACTTGACAGCATGGAGATCAACCGATGCCATGGCAGTCCACAGCCCACCTGTGCGTGCTCAGATTAGCAGAGGAAATAATTACATTAGAAGGCTTCCTCCAGTTTACACTGGACATATTTCAGACGTGATAAGCCTGAGCTGTCAATAAGGATAAGCGCAAGGCGGGCAGATAATACAGTGAAAATGAAGAACAGGCTTACAGATAGACAGCTTGCTGATTTAAAAGATAAATCAGGGGGAATATATTTGTATTTATTCATTTAGAACAGAACACATTAATTAAGATCAAACTGTTATATCAATGCTCCAGATTCAACCATAATGCCTAATTTTAATCTGCTTTCCCTGATAGCTAAAACATGGTAAATAAAAACTGGTAACTGAGTTTGTTAGAAATTCACTGTAAAAATATGGCGGCTCATTTTATTAAAAATCAAAAACATAAATAATTTGTGCCAATTTACTTTTTCAACAACTTTAAACAAACAGTATTACATGTTACAGTTGAATTCAATATGACAGAGGACCGTTAGGCTACACCAGTCTACTCATACAGATTTATAGTGGACTGCGTAATCCAGAGCAGGTGGCAACAAATGTACTATATGTAATTACTTGAATGAATGGCTATTCCTGGATTCTCATATTATATAAATGAAATTAATTTATATATGAGAAAAGAACTCACCAGGTTATGAGCTTTGGCACCTTGCGGTGGTGGAAATTCTAATATGGAAATTGTACAGTAAATCCAGTATCAATGCACTGTTAACCCTTATGAAAAAGAAGTACAGTGGGGCAAAAAAGTATTTAGTCAGCCACCAATTGTGCAAGTTCTCCCGCTTAAAAAGATGATAGAGGCCTGTAATTTTCATCATAGGTACACTTCAACTGAGAGACATGAGGGAAAAAATCCAGAAAATCACATTGTCTGATTTTTAAAGGGGTCATAGAATGGTACATGCACTTTTACAAGTTGATTATACGGAAATGTGTGTTGGCAGTGCCTGTACACAACCATCCTATAATGATAAAAATACATCCAGTGTTTTTTTTTAATATCCTTATATATTTTCCCCTGTCTCAAATCGAGCCGTCTGACCGTGTGACGTTACACGGTGTACGCCCCCCCTACGATTGTTGATTGACAGCAGCGTTTCAACACAGACCCGCCCTGAGCGAGCTGTCATCAGTCCGCCATTGTTGATACTCTGGAGCAGAATGGCGTCTAAGCGATTGTGGTGTTGTGTTTTATTAACCTTTATATTAATCTTTGCAAATCGCTTGCACGCTTCACGATGAATGAGGCTAAAGTTTACAGGGTAAGTTACATTACGGCATGCTTTCTGTGTATGACGTTCTCAATATAATTCATAATCCCACGTTTATAATGAACAACGCGTTATGTTTGTTATTACAAACTGTGTACTCGGGTGATAAAGTTAACGTGGTAACACTACACTAAGCTTACTTTTGTACATGGTTTATAACGGTGTCTGTTACTGATTAAGAAGTAATGTAAAAAAAAAAAAATCTTATAACATAACATCAATCTGTCAATGACCTAACACATCAGTAAACACATAGCAACTACACTACTCTGCCAGTACAAAGA
The DNA here is from genome assembly GCF_949357685.1 of Gobio gobio. NCBI lineage: Eukaryota > Metazoa > Chordata > Actinopteri > Cypriniformes > Gobionidae > Gobio > Gobio gobio. The sequence continues at coordinate 37,993,391 of NC_137108.1, forward strand.
TAGATCAAAGTGACATGACGTTAACCAACCATTCAGAAACGTCCTGTTCGAACTTCGATGGGTTCGTCATCTGTTCCTGGTCCGACTCCGGTTCAAAATGATAAGGTTGCTCAGATGTGTCCTCAGAGACTCCCGTTGCCATTATTTCTCGAAAATATACCCTCAAATGTTGTCAAGGCAACACTCCACGTGTGTTGTGGTGTTGTGTCGGGTCGAACCGAACGCCCCACAGAGCAGAGGGGGCGGGGTGAGCAAAGCTCATTATCATTTAAAGTCACATACACTGAAATGACTTGCTGAAAACTGAGTTGGTTTTGACCAGGTAAAATGAGTGTTTTCTTACAATACTAATGAGAATTTTTAATTAAATTATATTACAAACTTTTCATTTAGACACTAAAGAATCATATTAACTTGTACAAAAATGTCATTCTATGACCCCTTTAAAGAATTTATTTGCAAATTATGGTGGAAAATAAGTATTTGGTCACCTACAAAAAAGCAAGATTTCTGGCTCTCACAGACCTGTAACTTCTTTAAGAGGCTTCTCTGTCCTCCACTCGTTACCTGTATTAATGGCACCTGTTTGAACTCGTTATTAGTATAAAAGACACCTGTCCACAACCTCAAACAGTCAGACTCCAAACTCCACTATGGCCAAGACCAAAGAGCTGTCAAAGGACACCAGAAACAAAATTGTAGACCTGCACCAGGCTGGGAAGACTGAATCTGCAATAGGTAAGCAGCTTGTTGTGAAGAAATCAACTGGGAGCAATTATTAGAAAATGGAAGACATACAAGACCATTGATAATCTCCCTCGATCTGGGGCTCCACACAAGATCTCAACCCGTGGGGTCAAAATGATCACAAGAATGGTGAGCAAAAGTCCCATAACCACACGGGGGGACCTAGTGAATGACTTGCAGAGAGCTGGGACCAAAGTAACAAAAGCTACCATCAGTAACACACTACGCCGCCAGGGACTCAAATCCTGCAGTGCCAGGATTGGGAGAATGTCATATGGTCAGATGAAACCAAAAAAGAACTTTTTGGTAAAAAAACTCTCAACTTGTCGTGTTTGGAGGAGAAAGAATGCAGAGTTGCATCCAAATCCTACTGTGAAGCATGGGGGTGGAAACATCATGCTTTGGGGCTGTTTTTCTGCAGAGGGACCAGGACGACTGATCCGTGTAAAGGAAAGAATGAATGGGGCCACGTATCGTGAGATTTTGAGTAAAAACCTCCTTCCATCAGCAAGGGCATTGAAGATGAAACATTGCTGGGTTTTTCAGCATGACAATGATCCCAAACACACCGCCCAGGCAACGAAGGAGTGGCTTTGTAAGAAGCATTTCAAGGTCCTGGAGTGGCCTAGCCAGTCTCCAGATCTCAACCCCACAGAAAATCTTTGGAGGAAGTTGAAAATCCCTGTTGCCCAGCGACAGCCCCAAAACATCACTGCTCAAAAGGAGATCTGCATGGCGGAATGGGCCAAACTACCAACAACAGTGTGTAAAAACCTTGTGGAGACTTAAAGAAAACGTTTGAGCTCTGTCATTGCCAACAAAGGGTATATAACAAAGTATTGAGATTAACTTTTGTTATTGACCAAATACTTATTTTCCACCATAATTTGCAAATAAAATCTTTAAAAATGTGCTTTTCTGGATTTTTTTTCTCATTCTGTTTCTCATAGTTGAAGTGTACCTATGATGAAAATGACAGGTCTCTCTCATCTTTTTAAGTGGGAGAACTTGCACAATTGGTGGCTGACTAAATGCTTTTTTGCCCCACTGTATACTACTTCAAGTTAATTTTTTGAAGTATACTTAAGTAAAGTTCAAGTATATTTTTAGGTAAACTAATATCAATGTAGTAAACATGTAAGTGTACTATTTCAATACTACATTTTATATACTACTTTTTAGTATATAAAAGTATATGTTTGAGTGTACTATAAGTGTAACAGTAGTGAACTTTAAGTGCACAACTACATTTCTCATTTGTACTGCACCTGTACTACAAGTGAACTTATAAGTGTACTAGTAGTTTACTATTTTAAAGGTGCACTGTGTAAATTTTAGCGGCATCTAGAACTGAGGTTGTGAATTGCAACCGCCCACTGCTCTCCCCTCCCTTTCAAAGCACGTAGAGAAGCTACGGTGGCCGACACAGGACAAACATGCTGTCGTCTGAGACAGTAGAGAGTAGCTAGCACTCTGTAAAGCAGTTTGTCTATTTAGGGCTAGAAACATGGGGGCACAAAATGAAAAGGGATGCAAAGTAATTTCACTGCAAGGGGACCTGCAGTGTATGTAGATAGAAATGGCTCATTCTAAGGTAATACAAACTTTATACAACAGTTTATTATGTAAGGTCTTTATACACCACTGAAAACATAAGTATGTATATTATATTGCATTTATATAGCTACATGTATAGCTGGTCCAAATATACTTAGACCTTTTTGGCAGTAGCTATAAGTCAAGTATACTTAAGTGACATTTTAAGTATACCCTACATATGTGTCATCAGCATAGCAATGGTAGGAGAAGCCATGTGTCTTTATGATGGGTGCATGTAGTGATCACTACATCACTACAAGTGATGTAGTGTAAATGGAGAAGAGAAGGGATCCGAGAACAGAAACCTGAGGAACCCGTGTGATCAGTTGATGTGCTTTGGATACCTCCCGTCTCCAGGCAACCCTGAAAGACCTACCTGTGAGGATTCAAACCAGTGGAGTGGAATCCCTGTGATGCCCAGCAATGAGAGGGTGGACAAAAGGTTCTGATGATTCACAGTGTCAATGGCAGCAGATAGATCCAGGAGGACGAGAACTGATGATTTGGAATCAGCTTTCGCAGTCTGTAGGGCTTCAGTGACCGACAGTAATGCATTCTCGGTTGACAGGCCATTGAAAACGGTTGAAAACACCTCGTTGAAGTGTTTTCGCTATGAGTGGTAGGAGAGAGACAGGTCTGTAACTATCTACAAGAGACATATTTAATGTGGGTTTTTTAAGCAGTGGGGTTACCCAGTGGGAGGTGGCGGAGGGGACAGGGGAGAGAGTTGAATGATTTGAAAAGTGTGCGCGTGTTTGAAGCGCTGGAAATATGAGCATTTAGCAGCATGGACTTCAAAAGAAAAGGATGAGAGCAGAGATTGATACACTCAGGTCAGACAGGTTTGCGGCATTTACTGTCTGCTGCCCTGAGTTTGAACTTCGGATAACTAGGAGTTAGAGGGAGTAGCACGTGCTGGCCTAGCAGATAGAGGACAGATACTATCTAGACAAGAAGTTAAAGTGGAACATAAAGTGTCTGTTGCGGTATTCACATCCAGAGATGGGAATAGGGGTTATGCATCAACGTCACTTTCCCACCGGAACACGCCCCCTCATCAGGGACTGAGTGGCAGAAGAGCTGCTGCATGACTGGATTTAATTTGGGAAAACGCAAGTAAAACAAACGGTTATCAGTTTAAACTAAAGGTTGGACTCAATATAGTGTTCCTTACAACTAAGATCCAGTGATCCATGGATATTGACATGCAGACAGGAATCGTGTTTCCTGACATTTATATGAGCCTGATTTCAATAGCCTACATAAATGTTTATCACAGTCAGTCATCACAATTTCAAGAGTAAATCCCGCAAATTCTGAATATATTATAGGCCTATGAATATTTTTTTTTATTTCGCCTAGACAGCGCGCAAAGAGCGCTAATCACTAGGCTGCATTTACACTGCAGGTCTTGATGCACAATTCAGATTTGGTGACTATATTTGGTGACGACACGCTTACATCATCTTTTAAAAGCGACTCATATCCGATATTTGCATTTACACTATACATTGGCGAAACAGAATGTTCTCCGGCTCTTCAAAGTCCAATGATGACGCAACATCATCTTCTCTGCAACTATCCAGTATTTGAGGTGGTTGGCAGCTCGGCTTGTCCCCTAATATGCCGTCCATTTGCAGGGCTCTATGCGACTAAATGTTGGCATTTTGCAACCTTTTTTCCTGCTGGTGCGACTGAATTTGGTTGGAGGTCGCACTGGTGCAACCACCGCGGTGCCCAACTGATAAGAGCTGCCATTTCTGTTACATATGAGAAACATCGGACGGCAAACTAAACGAAAGCGGAACGGAACCGCGCTACTCGTTTGAGCTGTGCTGCGCTGATCACGGAATCTCGATCACGTGACACCGTTACTAAACAGCGCTGGGAGATCCAGTGAGAAAGCATTTGAATTCACCACAGAATTAATAACATCGATACTGCGAGACAATAAGAAATAACCAAATGTTTGTTTTTTGGTTTTTTTACATTATTCGTCTCAGGGTTTGTGCAACCTTTTGAGAGTGAAATTCAAGCACTTTTCAAGTGTTTCACACTTTTTCCAGCACTTCAAAGCTCCAAATATTATCCAATTTTAATATTATTTTAGTGTGATGATTTGTAAAACTAAAAGTTTAAAGGTGCTGGCCACTTTATGGCAAAAAAACTAACAAAAAAACACTATAACCAGTAGGTGGTGGCATAGGAGCACTTATTTGACTTGTTAGACATTTCCACTCCAATTATGGAAAAAAGTAGGAAGTGACAAAGTCTCATGAAAAACTAAAACTTTTCTTCAAATTGTGACTGGATTACACAGAAAACAAGTAAAGAGTGTTCCTTTTAGTTCAGTATGATACTAGAAGAACAATAGTACATTTAATAAGAGGGGAATATTACAATTTTCCTTATAAAAATTTGGTTTTTGCACATTACTGTTGTTAATAAAAGTTTTTTTTTCTGCAAAACAATTCAAGCTCAGCGCTTCACTGTTAAATTTCCAATAAACAAACAAGTACTATTATTAGTAACTGCACTTATTAACAAAACAATGCAAAACAATAGTAATTTTATGATTCAATTATCCTAATGATAATTTTTCCTCCAGCTGGTACCACTGCTCTCAAATGTTAGTCTGGAGCCCTGTATTATCAAAGTATTTATTAGTAATACAGTGGAAATTAGTAGATTTGGTTAGCATGTTGATTTACGGTGTGCGCCTCTACATTTTCTGGTTGTGCCCCTAAAATTTTCAGTTGGGGGCCACTGTGCTCCTAGTGAAAAAAGTTAGTCTGGAGCCCTGATTTGATCATAAAATGGAAAAATAAAATGGCTATTGCCACTTCTATTATTGTGGTCTTTCACCGTTTTGAAAAAGATAATTTTAGGCTTTTGATCTTTGATGGCACTGAAGCCACGAGCACTTAAATCCACGCCTCACCATCTCGCCTGCAAAATCTTCAAACACAGATTGGTTTCTATAACAACCCTGCATTTTTCCCTGTACAGTGTCTTCGCCCCAAAGGCTTAAAAGACATGAAACCTCTGCATTACTCCACTGTGTCGTACCTTCGTCTTCCATCGTGCCATTAGTGTCATGTGATCACAGTTCATGTCCACCTGAGTTGACGTCATTCGCCTCCGTCCCTTTTTTCAATGACGTACGACTCACATTTACTGGGGAACATCCGACTTGACCGCTTACATGGCAGACGCAAATGCACGTATCCGAATCATATCGGATTTATTACCACATATGAGTGAGGCCTGAATCTGATCTGAGGATATAGGAATTCATGTGTTTTTTTCCTGCTTACACGTTCACATTTCCTATCCGATCTGAGCCACATGAGAGGGAAAAATCGGAATTGGGTCACTTGAACCATGCAGTGTAAATGGGGCCTAAAAGCTGTCACTCATTCAATGAACGCGATTTCACCAAGTTCCGATAAATTAATCAGTGAAGCTGACGACACAATGAATCTCTTATTTACATACTGTCTCCACTTTGCTAGAGAGGATTTGCATGCATGCAAAACTCAGCACTGGACAAAAACTCGAGCGATGAGTGGATTCTAACTTCAACACCTGTGATTGGCCATTGCGTTCAAGAAATCAACAAACATGTCTGTGATTGGCTACATTACTCACCGAAGTGAAAACACATTGGAAATTTAATCATTTGACGAGCGCAAATACAGATATGCACTGGATCTTTAACCAACTCTTTTTCATTAATAATAAGCTATTATTACGAGGAAAACAGATCCTAGACCAGCAGTTATGGGCAGCTTTTCCCTTTTTCCCAGAAGCAGCAGGCGGCAGTGGTTTGAGTTAGAAAATTACAGACTATTATCAAGTCCGTCTCCCTCGGTCTGGCAATAGTAGGGAGCACAGGGAGGGATGTCCAAGCGGTCCAAGGCTAAGTAGTCCCCCCGCCCCCACCCCCCTCATGTACATACCCTCTATTGTGTGGGTAAGGGAAGAGAGGATGACACAACAGAGGAAAGATGAGAAGGAGAAAGTGAGTGCAGGTTTCTTCTGAAAGTAACTAGTGGGGTTGGTAGTGCAAAAGTAGTAAGTTGTAGATTAAAAGTAATGAAGAGTCTTTTGGTGCCGCCACAGTTAGCTAGCTAAACCTAAAGACGTTTACGTTTTTGTGATTATATTTGTAATATACATTTCTAACAAAAAATACTCACAGTTTTGTCAGTTCCAACGTTAAACTTAAAGGGTAACTTCAGTGATTTAGCATTAGGCTTTGAATCAGTAGAAACCCAGTAGTATATTTGAATTATGGTACTTATAGGGCTGCAGCTATCGATTCATTTTGTAATCGATTAATCTAGCACTTAATCGACCGATTAATCGATTAATCGGATAAGAAAATCCGTGTTTTTAAACAACCAAAACAAATAATGCATAACGAAAATGAAGAGGAAAAGCAATTTAATTTATTAATATGCACAACAGGTTTCATGCTGTAATCTAACCCTGACATCAAAGTAAATATCTTTTATGTAGATTTCTACACCTGCAGCATTTACCATTAGGCTACTAACAAATAATCTATCATTTCTGGGGTGAACCTATTTGCTAGGGTAACCTAGCAAACTGTGTGTGTGTGTGTGTGTGTGCGCGCGCGCGCGCTTCATTGCAATTTGGTAATGCATACATACATTCATTTTCAATAGAGCGCTGCATTTGGCTTGCATCACTTGCATAGCGGTGCATTTTAGGTGAAGCATCCGTTCGAAAAATCGCGTCACATCACGTCCCGGTGTAGGCTATACAGTGAACGCTGAAATTATTGTTGCGTGGCTACATAAAAGTTTAAGCATATGTGATGCATTGCCACGATTGGTCTGACTGGCGCGAGAGAGAGAGAGAAGGGTGCATGTGTGTGTGTTACTGATTTTCTACTACTAAAGTTGGAATTTTTCCAACAAATGCAAAAAGTGCATTTCTTTGTGATTTTAAAATACTTGAAGGAAACGGTTCACTTTCAGCAGTTATTGATGTCTGTGGGGCAGATTTATGTTTGTTGTAGCCTACATCAGATACAGATACATTAACACAGTATAGATCTACATTACATTTATTTGGATGCATTAATGAGAGAGTGATTGTGTGTGTGAATTACTCATACAGTCTCTATTCATTATGAAGCTGTGGTTTGTAATTACTTCAAAGGTATTCAAATACATGCCTTTAACGGTTGAGTTTCTAAGCTACTTTAGTGACTTTACTTTAGTCACAGGACGGCGTTGACACTGCGTTTCTGCGCAGCTCTCCGCGCGCGATCTTCACGTGAAAAGAGGTCTGCCTTCAGGGCGCGCGCGTGTTGTCAAAGACGCGACACGGCTCAACTCTCCGTATCACAGAAAAAAGCTGAGCACTGAACGGTGAGTTTTCCGTATTGTTGTTTTTGAATGAGCACAATCGCTTCAATGTTCAAACTGGCAAGGCTTTAAAACAGTGATGCGCGGGTCAATGTATAAACAACCCGCACCCGACCGACGTTTTCAACTAACCCGCCCGCAACTCGGACCGCAAAAAAAAAGAAGAAAATATTGTACCCGACCCGCTTCCTGACCCGCAATTTTTTAAAAGTAGTAAATGCTCATCGTAGCTCATTGGGCCATTGAGAAAATGTTTCAGGCCCTGGCGTGGTGCGCTCAGAGGTGCAGCAGCGAGAGCAGGAAGTTCTTGAGGCGGCCCATCATTTTCCATTTCAGCTCCAGATGCATATTATTGATGAACGCGATGTTTATGTTTCGACCCGGCTTGAAGAATTCATCAGCCCACATTTGGAAAACATTTGGAAAAGTGTGAAAGCCCTTAGGAGCGCAAACTGTTCTTTTTCTGAATGCTGTATGATATAGCCTAGTGTTATGTAATACAGGCTTGATTTATTCATTTATTTCGTTTAATTTTCTTAACAATTAAGATGCTGCATGTGTTTATCCAGTCTAATCGAAGTGTGCGTCTCTCCCCCGACTTTCCCAACAAAAATCCCGCCCCCTCTCAGAAAATACATAAAACTGACTTTAAATGCGTTTAAAAGTAGCCTATTAAAATGGTACAATGGCATTGCTCAGTTCAACGTTTTGGGAAATCGGGCATTTTGTCCCGCGTCAGCATTTATTCAAAAGTTAATAACGCTCAACATTCAAAAGGTAAATAAGGATTTATTGACGATCCGACCGACCGTGACCCGAATATCATTAAAAATATTTTTGGATGACTCGTAACCGCGGGTGGCCGCGGGCACCCGCTCATTTTGGATCAACCCGCGCATCACTGCTTTAAAAGCATTTACTTGACAAACTTTATGAGGACGAAAGTGAAAGCGATCTGGCTTCGGGGCTTGCGCGCTGTGTGTGTGTGTGTGTGTGTGGCAGCTATAAGAACGGTAATCAACTTACATAAACTGTGTAAAACATGCAGTTACTATAGTGATTCTGGGCATCTAGAATCTAAACTAAATTCAAAATGTATCACGCGCTATGGTGTGCTTCCTGAACATTGAACAGGTCCGTGTGAATCAGATCCCTGCGCGTATAGTGCGCGTCATAGGAATTTAACGAGGCTTCGAGGCAGAATTTTTGCCTCGAGGAATTTTTGTAATCGAGTTAATCGAGTAACTCGATGAATCGTTTCAGCCCTATACTTTCCCCGTCATATCCCCCTGAGACAAGAGAATTATGCATTTCAAATCTGGAAAAAATCCTCAGATGACGCAAATATCGTAATTTAGCGGAGGATCGGAGGATTTTTTGGCTAGAGGCTAAAAACTACAGCCAGAGGGAGCTGTTCCGCATGTCAACCCGTCCACAGGGGAGAGATCTCACTCTCAGAATGAGCACGGCCACTCGGATCGGGCATTCATAACGGAGCGTTGCAGATAAAAGTGAGTGTTTCAACTTTTCAATGAATTCCTATGAAAGTTTATCTTCCATATGGGATCAGAAAACGCGCCAGACTGGACACGCGCTGAGAATGACAGATTTCTACTTCATAAATGACACAATTTAAATACACATTTATCTTCCCAGCACTGAAGTGCCCCTTTAATGTGCTCGAGCATCGTAGCCTACCTGTTGCTACTGCCTCAGGTGATAACGCAAATGAGCTTTTTATGAGCGGATTTGAGAGTTGTGTTGTTCCACACATGATTATATTAGGATTACAATTATTCCCTCACCTCTGTCCCTAATCAAGAATAAATTTGAGGCATGCTCCCTGCAGGATGGTATAAGCAATTATCCATGATGTGATCACTCACAAACAGCTGAATTCTGATGGCTGATGATGCACCAATGAACTGCCACTTTCAAACACAATCATCGTAATAATCTCACAGTCCTCTTCTGACTTTATCCACACTGGTACCAGGACGCTGTGAAGGTGACAATCCTACAATGTATCATTAGAAGCTACCAATAACAGGCTGGTGATTAAAGAGGCTCTTGATGAAGTGTGGCAGCTCAATTATTTGACGTGCTGGACACAGTAAACACACATGTTTCACCTTCAGAATTCTGATGAATCCGTTTGGACTGCTTCATTTAAATTTCCTGTCTCTTCAGCTTGATCTTCTGTAATTACACCCAAAGGACTCTCCAGCCCTCATTCCGTCTTCATGGCATATTTGGCTACAGTATGTGTCATATGAACATGCTCTTGTTGAAAGATGAGAGATCTAAGGTTTGAAAAGGATGACACTGAACACACAATTATCGGCTAGTGGCAGTTTTTCCTATTTTTGGAAAGCAATCCACTGTGCTCTGTGTCACTCCTATTGTTCTTCTAGGTTGCGGTTGCCATGAACACCACGTGGGTGACGTCTGACATGGCGGTGACCTGTGGAGAAAGGTTGGCGAATGGGCTCACACACCTTCTCCAGCTGGTAGATGTTGTCACTTAAAACATTCACCTGCTGCTTTTGCCATGCTGCTCGTGTCAGATGCTCCTCCAGACAGGCATCCGTTTCTTTGTTGTTGTTCCTAGAGGAAATGAGGAAATGCACATTTCAATAAACTTGAAGGCATGAGGACAATAGAGTTAATTGTTACAAACAAAATTGCTTTTTAGCTTAGATTTGCACTTATCATTCCAAGTAGCTTTTTGATTTTGATTACCCAAAAGACAAAACTCTCAAAATTATTGCTTACCAATTATAATTCACCACAGGGGAGGATTTATTATGGCTTTTTTTGGCACCAGGCGGAAAAGCTGCATGGAAATCAAATCATTCCATCATTTTAAAGGGTAACTAAACCCCTGCTCAGAGCTTAACTCCACCCACTGGCAATTTTCAAAAAATGCTGGAAAAGTGGGCAGAGCCCGGCGGACACAGAGGGGACAAACCGAGGGCGGGGCTGAGCGGAGGGCGTGCACCTGAGACCCGCAGTGACGGATTGATTGACAGCTGTCAGACTCGCGAGTCGCAAAGATGGAGAATGACTGGAGTGACTCCAGCTTTGCAACAGAGCGCTCATTTCTCCTACCTTGACCTGAAGTGGAGGAGGGTGGATTGTCTGTAACAGACACAAACCCGGAGCCTTATCAATGCGAGCCGCTGCTCAAACTGCGTTAACTCCCGATGCCGACGATGCTAGTGAAGCAGCCGCGCAAGAGAACTGACCTAATCTATCTGCGTCCGCGGCAACCACTTGCGTATCAGGGTTTGAAAGCGCGTCTCATGTATGAAAATTATCTGTACACATGACGGGCGGCAATAATATCGCAAGAAAAGCCTGACGTGTACTGACAACTGCATTATTTAACCGTATTTTCTTCAATACAATGTTAAAGCAAGTGTCAAGTGAGTTTCATTCATAATGTTTCCACTTCATGTAACATGACAGTTCATACTGGAGTGAACTTGAAGCCGTTCTCCTCATGTGATTGGGGGAAACATTTCTGAGGGCGTGGTGAGCTCGTGCCAGGGGCGCGGATAGTGAGCCGTTGGAGGTACCATCCTACGTCACGATGTACCACAACGTCCAATAGGAAAATTCAAATGCAGTAGCCACCGTTCAACCTTAAGAGGGCAGCACTTTGGCGGTTTTACACCATATTTTATAGAATTAAAACACTTTATACTCAAATGTCAAAACATTTACTCAAATCAATGAACAGCATTAATAAAGCCCCAGTATTACAGATCATTAACTAAAAAAAGTTGGTTTAGGGTTTAGTTACCCTTTAATGGGAAATCTTTTGTCAAAAAATCATGCAGTTATTATCATCAGCATCATCTGGATCTGTCTTCCCCACCCCAGCGTCTCTCAGAGTCTGATTGGAACCTCAGGGAAACACAAAACTGATTTGATTATTTGCCTTCCTATTGTCATGGCTTCCTGAAAAATAGGCTAAATTATGTCTCTATGACAGAATGATGGTGATTGAGAAAAACACAGATTATGAATACTTTTGCTAATCTCTGGACCTCCTAAATCGAAAATGTTTTTAAAAAAATCTGTGATTATGAGAGACAAAAAAAAGGGCATTCACAAAAAGCATGTCACAAAAATCTTGTTGTACAATAAAACGTAGCTATGGTTGCTGTAAAATTCATCAGACATTACTAGATTAAAAATAGTGTAAAAATTGTGCAAATGTTAATATTCACATGTAATAACTAATGACAAATATTTTCATAAAAAAACTATAATCAAAAATGTCTATTTTCTTTGTTTTTTATTCTTTAAAATATGATACAATTACTATGAGTAATTCATTTTCACTTTTGTTAAAAGGTCATTAAATTATAAAGTATAACTCTCCTGGTCAGTTTTATGGCTAGGACATCACATATGACCCAGGACTATTTGTATTGGCTTATATTGGACAGAAACAAACAAAAAAAAGCCTCAGAGCCAAACAAACAGTGTCCAGTGTAATGAATCATTATCGCCAGGACATGACAACAAATCAAGCCCACGGTGGTTAAGCAGGGTGTGCATGCATGCATGCGTGTGTGTGCATATCTTTTATCTGGAGTGCACTTGTTCGTCCACATTGATTTCCATGTGGACACTCTATTCATCACTATGAAGGAGACTAGTCATTAAGTTTGACTTTGTGTATTGATTTACATCACTATAACCCTATAACTCCCCAACACAGCTGCCACCTCACTGACTCTGAAAGAGCGTGTGGATAAAATACACCTCTGGTTATCCAGAGGATCAGTCTGAGCCGCTTGCTCCTATTTTTCTCATAAGATGTAATTTTCTGTTTTCTGCATTTAATGTCAACACAAATTCCTATTATTACACTGGTGCTTTACAGAAATTCACTTTCTAAATAAAGAGCTCGGTGTCAAAGCAGGGCAAAAAAGAAATGGAATAGATTTTCTCCAAGTTCAGTCTGCTGACACTTGTGCTTTAGGGAACAAAGCTTTCTGCCCTACAGATGAAATGGGAACCAAATGAAAAGCAAAAGTACTGCCAGGTTTGGAGTGACCAAAGTGCCCCCAGGAGCCGGCCTCTCATTATCACCTGCCTGTAGACGATAGTACTGTGCACATTTGTATTCACATAGCATGACCACACATCAGACTATTGGAAATGACTGTTTACAGGGGTAAAACTGTAGAACAAGCATGCTGACACATGGAAAAGGAAAACAAAACTATCGTAATTCACCTATGTTGACTGGCAGATATTTTATGCATACAAATTTGATTTAAACTAGACTGAACTACATAATGTACTATGGATTTTTTAAGGAATCTGTTTCCCCAGTCAACATTATTTAAGTTGTTTAATGTTGACATAAAATAATAATACTTTTTTTTTTCAAGAAATAACAAAAATCTATTAAAACTATTTTGAATTCTTTTTAAATTAAATAATTAAAATATAAGTGTACATAAATAATAATAAATTTTTATATATAGGCTATATATTAAATACTAATATAAAAGTTAATATACTGTAACAAAATTTAGTGGTTCCAACATTTTTTTATTTTTTTTTTATTTGTTGTAATATACAATTTTATTCAGGCTATTTTTAATTAGGTTATTTTAATTATTCAACAATTTCCTCCTTCCACATACATTGCCCATATTTTGGGTATAGATAGGCAAATGCTTAAGAGTCTATGATTGGATCATTATTGCAGTGATTATGATGTCAGTTATGGCAGCTATTTTTTCATCCTTTTGATGGAAATAAATGTTGTGGTGTTTTTTTTTTTTCATCGAGAGGTGCATCAAATTTTGGCCAAGATATATTTGTATTGACAATGCAAGAGTCAAACACTCTGTAAAGTCTCCTCCAGCACATCCCAAAGACTTTCAATTAATTTAAAGGGTTAGTTCACCCAAAAATAAAAATTAGCATCAACTTTTTTTGAATCAAAAATTCAAAAACAACCCATCAAGTCAAAGCCATTCTAATAAAAGCCAGGACTTTTTTAAATAAAACTCTGATTTTATTCGTCTGAAAGAAGAATGTCATGTACACCTAGGATGACTTCAGGGTGAGTAAATCATGGGCTAATTTTCATTTTTGGGTGAACTAACCCTTTAAGGTCTGGACTCTTCATGCTCCCTCCCAACCATTCTTTCACAGTTTGAGCCAGATGAATCTTGACATTGTCATCCTGGATATGGCCATGATGTGTCTTTCTATATGTTTGTTTAACATTTACATTTTCATTTATCCAAAGCGACTTACTACTGAGGAATATAGGACGCGATCATGAAGAGGCGAAAAATCACAAAAAGTGCTTGAAATACGAAGCTTTGGACATTGCTTAGAGTAGCATAAGCTAGAATAGGGAGGGAATAGAGGGACCATGTCACACCTCTCTTCATCTCTCTGCACTGGCTACCACTCGCTGCTCGTTGACGTTTGCTTACAGATCCACCACAAGCTCAGCACCCGCGTTATACTTCGACTCGCTCCTACAAGTCTACACCCCCACCAGGACCCTTCGCTCAGCCAAAGAGCGACGGCTCGTGGTACCATCACAGAGAGGCATGAAATCCCTTTCCAGAACCAAGGGTTAGAGGGAGTAGCATGTGCTGGCCTAGAAGATAAAGGACAGATACTATCTAGACAAGAAATTAAAGTGGAACATAAAGTCTGTTGCCGTATTTACATTACATATTTACATTTGTTTAAGAAATGAAAAGCTACACACTCCATTTATTAGGGTTAGAAGAACTGTTGCCAAACATATACCATGCTAAAAACATAATGATCACTTCAATAATGATCAAATTTTAGGCATTTGTCTATCTAAACCAATAATTAATATAAACTCCAAGACATATATCACTTTTATGTCAACTCCTAAACACTCCAACTTTTCGAAAGAACATTACACTGACTCCGAGAAGCTGTTACTCCTTGACTTCACATGGAGCATGAAGAAATAAACTAACTGTCTAGTATTTGCTGTTATTCACCAAGCACAAAGAGGTGCAAATGAAAGCTAAAGCTTGGCTGCCATAACTGATGCCTTGAAAAGAAGATAATTAGAGTGGTTTTTACCCTCCGTTGCCTCCCTCTTTGTGTTTTCGGTTTTCATTTGGCTCTTAGGGCCTGCAAGTTATAAATTCAGAGATAGCAGCAGATAAACGACTGTTATAATCTCACAAGATTTACAACCTATATTATTACGAAACCAATGGCCTATAAAAAGCAGTTGGCATGAGGGGGCAAGATGATACCACCGTGAAGGCCTTTTCCCCTCTGAAATGAGCAACTCGTGAAAAAATAAGGCTGGGGAGGCAGATGGCAAAATGTGCAGGAGATTTATAAGATTCATAAAGTTCAAAATTGACAGGTTTATGTGCTTTCCTGTTGCTTTCATTGGTTTAAGCCTTTATTTCCAGGTTTAATTTAATATCTGAATTTTCCATTAGCATTAAAACAATCCATTGACTTAAAGGTTAAGGAGCAAAAGGTGAAAGATATCATGTGAATCAAAATTTTCTTTATATGACCAGCTGACCCTAGACTTAACCTGTTCTTCATGGTGCAGATCTATCAATCACAGTGTCAAATAGAGAACAAAATAATGAATATCAGGTAATAATGTGAAAAAATAAGGTATGTGGGCTTAAAAAAATGGGACAGAATGGTGTTTTTTCCACCCCTTATCTATTTGCTCCTAGCAGATGTGGCAGTACACTGCAGCTGCTTGTGGAAAGCCATGGCCAAGCATCAGAGCATGTGTGTATATGTGTGGGTGGGTGGGTGTGTGATCATGCGTGAAATTATAACACCAGGGTGTAAACACCACCAAGATGAGAATAACAATGCACTCCCAACTGCACAACTCAACACCGCCACTCACTTTATAACTAAGGGGAAACTGCACACCATCACAGGTACTGTGACAGCCTCGTAGAATTAAGCTGTTGTATGGGGCAGTCTAGAGAGACATGGTGAGATTTCCTTTTTACAGCAATTCAGATGTTCTTGCTTTTATTGAAACACAAGACTGTAAATAAAACTGGAGATGACCATCAGGTATCACACAAACATAGGAAGTTTGAGTGCTGCTGCCATTAAAGCAAAATGGGGGCAAACCAAATACTAATAAATATGTAACATTTTTCATTTCAACTTTTTACTCAAATTTTTATGCTGGTAATATAATTTATAATGAAATCATAAAAAGATGTATACGACATACAATATTGAATATCTGAAATATTGATTTTCATTTAATTTCATTGCAGAGGAAACACAGAAGCTGCATTTGAAGTGGCATTTAGATGCATTTACACAGACTGTTTAATGCAGCTCAGAGGGGACATGAATGCATTTAACCTGCAGTTAAAACCGCCAGTAGGTGGCAGCAAGTCACTGTTAATGAATGAGTAATTAAATTTCAACTATTCTTTCAAACGGCTGATTCATTGAGATTGTCCTCACTGCAGAACATGAGATCCAGGGGGCGGGGCGGGGTTGGATCCATATCCAACTCCTACCACTTGATATACTTTGCTATATTACTGCAACAATGGAGCCGTGAACTTCACATACTTTTAAAATTCCAGCGCTTAGTTGATCCTGTTTAGCGCTCATTGTCACAGTTGTAAACACAATGGCTTTCTTCTTCCACAATGGAGTTTGGCGTCACTGCATTTGTTTCCAGGCGGACCATTAGAGAACGCGACACACACCTCTCACGGACATCCTGTAGAATTCAAACAACCAGATGACGACTTCAAAATCCTGAAGTGTTTCCAGTTAAGTTGTACCATATGCATCAGACGTTCAGCCAATGGTCCGTGGGTGTGACGTCTGAGGCTGAGACTACACCTAGCCAACCCTAAACCTACCCAACTCCACCCCCTGGATCTTGTGTTCTGCAGTGAGGAGCTACTGGTTTCATTCAGGAGTCAAGTATTTGACTGTCGTAGTGGCTACATCCGAAAATGCAGACTTCCCTATTATATAGTGGGGGGAAACAGTATGTGACTAAATAAATATGTCAGAATTTACAGTACTTATTCACAAGTTCACACTTACAAATACGTCAGATAGAATAAATGGTATGCATATTTGGCGTGCTGTCCGAGGAGAGGGCTCTGAGCTTGGTATTTGGCCCAAACCCAGAGTACTCCCCCCGTAGTCCTGGCTGTGGTAGGAACAAGCCAAGAGTGAGGAGCCAGGGTGGTGGAGGGATGCTAAAACTGTTGAGGAATGTCGGTGAGTCGACTGTATATATATATATATATATATATATGCTTACTCTCATGCTGATAGTATAGATGTGGTAGTTGCTGATGATGAGTTGTTTGGATAGATAATTAGAACATGCTCCTCCCGAACTTTGTTAATAAAACATAATTTAAAGAGTAGGCAAAAAGCACCCGGATGACCTACTACTTTCAGCTAAATTCTGAAGTGCGCATACAATGGACACTTTACTATCCCCATGAGGCCATGGGATATGATTTGTGAATGACAGTGAAATGACACAACTGCCGCTGGTAGGTCACATGATAAAGACAGTACGGAGAATGTAGTACGTCCAGATTACATTTAGGGTGCGTTCACACTTGGTTCATTTGAACATTATGTGAACGCTGCCATACGAACCCTGGTGCGCACCAAACAAGCAGACCGAGACCGCTAAGGGTGCGTTCACACTTGTAGTTTGGTTCGTTTGGTCTGGACCAAAATACAAAAACTAAACATATAGTCCTGGTCCGCTTAGCGTTCACACTGGCATTTTTAACAGCGAACCTAAAGTTACCGAACCAAAGGCATAGGGATACGGTCACAACCTGATAGGTCGGCTTTTATGACGTATATTTTGCAACAGAGCTTGCTTACCGAACAATGCTGTGTGCTGGATTAAGGGGAAGTAAAGTGCCTCATCAATATATGCAGATCTTCGTTTCTGCATACAACGGAGGAAATCCTGCTGCTGTTTTGAATGTTTTGAACATTTTATGAGCTCTTCGTGAGTTCTCAGCTGGTAAAAATAAATCAATATGTAAACGCATAAAATTATGGCGTTTAATCCAGCACACAGCATTGTTTTGAATGTTCGGTAAGCAAGCTCTGTCGCAAAATATACGTCATAAAAGCCGACCAAACAGGTTCTGACCATATCCTGATGCCTTTGGTTTGGTAACTTTAGGTTCGCTGTTAAAAATGCCAGTGTGAATGCTAAGCGGACCAGGACTATATGGTTTTTTTTTTTTTTTTGGTCCGGACCAAACAACCAAACGAACCAAACTACAAGTGTGAACGCACCCTTATACTATGCATACTCATAGAACACTTTTTTTAACAGTCGTGAAGTAATTACTTATTTAAAATAAGTACCTACTCAAGAGAGTATGAGTTTCCGGATGCAGCCAATGAGCAAGTCATTGAATCATTCATTCAAAAGATTTGTTCATTCAGTAATGAAACACCGCCGCGTGTTGCTCAGAGATGCAAAACAGTCCTGTGGCTTTGGATCTATTTTCGTTGGCCAAGAGCAAAAACAGTCAATACTGTGTCATTTATAAGTAAATAAATAAATAAATATAAATCACTTAATAACTTCATTTTTTATTGAGCTTTTGTAATCATTCTGATATTTGGATAAAAACAGCACTTTTCAAGAGATAGGCCTATTGATGAAATAATATAAATATAAAAGACATACAGAGGTATTTTTGTCCCTTATTCTGAATATTGAGGGCATTCTAAATGCATTTTAATAGATTAAATCACGCAGTGAATGCACTCTAAATGCACATGTGCATTAGTCTAATCCACTAGTTAGACTATGCGTGTATGTGTGCACTCCATAGGTGTGTTTTTGTGAAGTGAGTGGCACACTCAATGTCAGATCGCACATCGTAAATGATATATATTGCACACCCCTAGTTGAGTAGATACAAAACTGTTGACTTTGTGGCTTAGCTTTAAATATCATGTAAAATAAAAATATTTGCAATAGGCAAATGTGAGTTTGACAGAATCAGCACCTTATGTTGTTAGTCAGCATATGAGCGGCTTAGACTACTGACAATAGCACTGATTGCCAAGACCGGCAATGCATAAAATCTCAAAGTTGACAACTTCTCGAGCAGGGAATCATCGAGTCCATTTCACTGTGGCTAACATGCTTTGTTTCATGAGCTAGCCTGAATTATCATTCTCCAATCTAAAAAAAACAACTATGGAATATTCTAGCAAGGACAAGCAGTATGGGGGTTCAATTAATTCACCTATTTACCAAATTATTCTCCAGTCATTTAGTAACTCTGTCAGACACCTGAAAGTGTCCTCTTCACTTTCTGATCTTGTCTGACCTCTGTCTCATTTTATTTTCTCTTGAAACCTGATCCTTGCCCGAAGAAGCGCGACTGCAGTGCTCACTTGTTAAGTGTTTGGCATTTGAGGAACAAAAAGCCCCCGCGTCCTGAATGTAGCGATGGATCAGCCTGTAACAAGCTCTGCCGTTAATGGGCCCTAATGAATTCAAAGATATGCAAACCCACGTGGGCCTCTCATTTACATAAGGTGAAACAGAATGAATCACATTCCCGAAATACACAACCATTAACCTTTCTTCACTTGTCAGGCTTGAGAAGACTGACGCTTCCCGCTTTCTCTCAGGTCAAATGCACAAAAAGGCAACATGTGCCTCTGCTGCCTGCAGGGATGCCCTTTTGAAAAGACTGGTACCAAAACTACTTGCTTTTGTTTTTAACCTGAGGATCAAACATTTTCCTAAAACGTCCAATTATTTAATCTGTGTAGTACTAGTAAAGTATTTAAATATTTTGCTCAGGCACAAAATTCTCATACTGCACACAGTATGACACACAGTACAGTAAAAGACTGTAAAAATATTATGGTACAAAGCTGTTAAAGAGATAGTTCACCCAAAAATGAAAATTATCCCACAATTTACTCACCCTATATGAGGGTGATATGTATATGACATTCTTCAGATGAATAAAATGGATGGATACACTTTTTTGAGCTTCAAAGTTTGGACTACCATTCACTGCCATTATAAAGCTTTGATATTTTGTAATATCACGTCTGAAAGAAGAATGTCATATACACCTATAGGATGGCTTGAGGGTGAGTAAATCATGGGGTAATTTAAATTTTTGTGTGAACTATCCCTTTAACTGGTTAACAGTAAGTTTCCTTAGTACACACGGTGACTAACTGCAATAGATCTAACCTTACATTTAATGTTATTTTACAGTAAAATTCTGTTACATTTACAGTTTTTGGAAGTGAAAAAGTGAACATTAATGGTAAAAATGTATTTTCATTGAAATAGCTGTTTCTTCTTAGTTTTTTTCTTATCAGTTGTGTAGGGTTTTATGTTATATCTAATGTTGTTAAAGGGTTAGTTCACCCAAAAATGAAAATTCTGTCAGTAATTACTTACCCTCATGTCGTTGGACACCCGTAAGACCTCTGTTCATCTTCGGAACACAAATGAAGATATTTTAGTTGAAATCTGATGGCTCTGAAAGGCCTCCATTGGCACAATGCACGGTTCACTCTCAAGACCTTTAAAAGGTACTAAAGACGTCGTTACAAAGTCCATCTCACTACAGTGGCTCTACAATAACTTTATGAAGACGAGAATAGTTTCTGTGCGCAAAAAAACCCTAAATAACGACTTATATAGTGATGACGATTTCAAAACACGGCATCATGAAGCTTCGAAGCACTATGAATCAGTGAGTCGATTCAGCAGTTTGGATCGCCAAATTTCAGCAGTTTAGTTCATGATTCGACTTCATGATGCCGTGTTTTGAAATCGTCATCACTATATAAGTCGTTATTTAAGGTTTTTTTGCGCACAAAAACTATTCTCGTCACTCCATAAAGTTATTGTAGAACCACTGTAGTGAGATGGACTTTGTAACGACGTCTTTAGTGCCTTTTAAGGGTCTTGAGAGTGAACTGTGCATTGTGCCAATGGAGGCCTTTCAGAGCCATCAGATTTCAACTAAAATATCTTAATTTGTGTTCTGAAGATGAACGGAGGTCTTACGGGTGTCGAACGACATGAGGGTAAGTAATTAATGACAGAATTTTCATTTTTGGGTGAACTAACCCTTTAAATTAATATTTATTGCATTACTTTACGGTCATGTGTGTTACCATGATAGTGTTTAGTATTTGTGTGAATGATACTGTGCACCTTCTATAGTTTTTAACTGGAAAATATGCTTGTGATGATCTTTGATTCATAATGTGTTTTTCTCATCACCACCTATTTTGGTGGTTGTCAGTATAATACTGGTAAAAAATATACAAAGGTACAAAACAGATATTAATACTTCAATAGGTTGGTATATTAACATTATATCCGTTAATTAAATACTGTTGTATACTGTAAATTTAAGTTAAATTCGTAAAACCTACAATGTTGCAAGCATTTTTTGCGGTAAATTTCTGGCAACCACAGCTGTCGATTTTTTTACCGTAATTGTTTTTTATTTTTTTTTACAATGTATTTATTGGGTACATGGTAATATTTATAATTATGGGTAGGTAATATTTCTTAGTGTGGGTTTATTTTTGATAAAACACAAGTTAAAACAAGCAAAATCTTAGCAGTAAAACAAATATGAAACAAAAACATGAATAAAAAGCAACTTTTTTAAACGTAACATACAATACATAAACTATATTTTGTCAACAATTATTCAAATTAATAGAACACAACCAGAAATACAGTTTTCCAGTAATAACTTTCAGTTCAAATTTTGAGTGACAACTGGCCCCGGTGAGTTTGTGACATAATTTCGTGAAATATAGGACTGCAAGGCCATTATCTTTATTATCTATATGTATGTTATTTTCCACCACCGGCCTAGTGACAGAAAAAGAGGCATTTTATCATAATTTGTAACCTCTCACAAACATCTGACCATCTGATATGATTCTAGCTGGACATCTTCCTGGCCATATCTCATAATGGTCATATCAGGAGCACATCATTGCTGATCCGTTGCCTCAGGGTTTTTTTTCCATGGTAACAGCCATATGGAGGACGAGAGTCCCTGCAGCACAGATCTGTGGCAAAGGGGGGTAAATTGTAGAAAGGAATCCCTGAAGAGAGATTATGGAAGTACATGTTCTCATGACACGGCAGCGACAGATAACAGGCTGAGCGAGATGGTGAGGGCTTGATAATCTATTCTCCCATCACTGAACTGTCATTCCACCAATGACATCCTCAGATAGCATGTCATCATTCATAATCTAACCCTGTCATCTCAACAATGAGCATTCTTTCATCTTTAAGATAGAGGTGATGCTTACCTGAGGCACAAACATGCCAGAGGCATGTCATAACCATCTGCCACTAAGAGAATGATGGGAAAACATGAGTGGACTATTAAAACTGCTGGGTATTTTCTGATCTGATTACATAGAGATCTATTTCTCTGTCCACTCTCACCTGGTCTTTAAGCTGTGATTGATTCGCTCACTTATCCTCTATTTTAAACCTCCTGTTGAGCTCAGAATGTGATGCATTGACTGGATAAAACACGCAGTACCCAATAACTGCCTAGAAGCAACAAGCGCTCGTACAGCTAAAATCTCTATTTTCAAACACAATCTACTGTATGAACACCACTGAATGTATGAAAAATAACTTACATTTCAAGTACATCATTGTTGATGCAAAAATAAAGTCCTGATACGATATATTCAAATGTAAAAATATCACTGACTCTTCAAACACTGCCAATCTCCTACCTGCTAAGTGAACTAACAGAAACAGCATTTACCTTTTCGTGACCTTTCATTATGCTAAGCCCCCATGACTATCCATGGTGAATAATCAATAAGCATGCTTTACCTCGCTATAATTAATAATCTAAAAAATCTATGAGCGACAGTAATGACTCTCTTTTTTAGCATCCCCCAAAACCCAGAGGAAATCATCACACTGAAGTTAAAAACAACATTTTTATATCACTTCTCTTCCTGTGAAGATAAATATGGGAGAATGCCAACCCTCACTGTTGAGCTCAGTAGGGATAGCCACACTACTTTCTTATTATATTCTGGCCTTTTTGTTGTTGTTGAAGTGTGATATTATAAATATCTAGAAAGCTTTTGCAATTCTTAAAGTCAGAAGTAGTGACAGATCTTTTCTTACATATTGTGATGTACATCTGAGTTTAACGGAAAAGGAAAAAATGTAGGGTGCATGGCGACTTAGTTCTATGAATCAGTTGTTGTTTGTATTTGTAGATATGGGCGTTGCACTCAAAAGTGGAGGAAGATGAATGCGATCACCAGATCCTGCATACATCCCCAGAGAAAAGTTGTTTTCACCAACAGGTTTATTTATTATATAGGTTTGAACATTTAAAAAAAAGAAAAAAAGAAACAGGACCAGAGGAAATGTTCACAATAAGATCTAAAACATGCATTCAGAAAATAGATAAATAGGTGAATTTTCATTTCAATATCGATTTTATATGTAAAAACTCTCTTTAACTCTTTCCCGACAAGCGTTTTTGATCATTTTCACAAAATGTACACAATATTTTGTTGCATGAATATCTGAACACGCAATCTACAAAAAGAAGGAACAGACCCTCTGCTTTTAAACAAAAGAAACTAAACATTTTTATTCTATTTTATTCAGCAGTTTTATTCAAACACAAAAGAAGATATTTTGAAGAATGTGTGTAACCAAGCAGATCCAAGCAACCATTGACCATAGTAGGGAAAAAAATACAATGGATCTGCTTGGTTACACTCATTCTTCAAAATATCTTCTTTTGTGTTCAGCAGAAGAAAGAAACTCATACAGGTTTGGAACAACTTGAGGGTGAGTAAATGATGACAGAATTTTCATTTTTGGATGAACTATCCCTTTAACACTTTAATTAAATTACAATACAATGATAACCATTCTGATGCGTTACACAGCAATGCAAATGTGGCGTTTTAAAGGTTATTTAAATGGCATTTTTCTATTATTTTATAATGTTTCCTGAGATGTACTTATATTGTTAGTATGATTTTTACATCAAAAAATGTCATAATTTAGAAATAAAAGGCATTTTTTCTATACTGTTATTACCCCTCTGGCTGAATGCCTCAGGGGTGTGTCTGCTGTGAGACTTCAGTGAAAACGTCCACTGTTGTGATTGGCTGACATCTTTGCATTTGAAATGAGTGTTAGATTATGTTGCGGAGGGGGCGTGGTTTAGCGAGGCACTGCACACACTGCATGCATGAGACTGACTGGGCACTCGTGAACCACGGAGAGCTGGAGGAAGTTTTATTGTACTGAGTTGTTGAGAGCGCTCTTCTGTTAGCACAAGGTTATTTGTATCTGAGAGTTCTGAATAAACACGAGTCCCAGTCACGTCGACTCTGTTTTCTTCCATCTTATTCTACGAACTTTGTAACACATGTAATGTACCATTACAGCCATCGAGATGAACGAATTGTCAAAGTGTGGATTATAGCATTATTTTATGATCTATTCCTATCACATGAAAGGTTGCAGTGATGAGCATTGAGTACACAGACAGTCTGTTGATCGCATGAATGCAGTGATCTCACAAAATGCTTTCACCACAACTAACAGCAAACACGACATCGACAGGAATACAGTAAGAGCTTTGCTGTGCTGCATAACAGCGTCGTTCATTAAAATGGCAGTTTGGGCAAGTGTGCAGATACACTTGCCGACGTGTGATTGACAGCTCCGGACATTACAAAGAGAGTGTTCTTTGATCGCTCTCTGCAGTTTAATCACTTAAAAAACTGATTTGTTTCATGCTACTAACAGAAACGATCGTTTTAGTCACTGGCTTGATTCACTGATGCATGACGCTTAGGGCATCAAGACGGCGATCATTAAACAATCTAGAAAAAAGTCTGAGTGAACTTGAATGATTAGCTACACATTAGAAAATTACTGATCACAGATCAGGCATTAATGAACACTGTTACTCACTGTTTGTTGCGTTTCTGTCGAATCCATATCGTAAAGTCTGTTTGTAAAGCCTGTGCTGACATAAACTGAATCCATTTTCTCCGAATGCTCTGGGCGGGCAAAGCAGAGGAAGGGGAGGTAACCTTTCCTGGTAAGAGGTCATAACAGGAAAATTCAAGATCAACTCGTCTGAGCTGTCATTTTCTCAAAGGCAGAAAAAGACAGCCAGAACTCGGTTTACACCCATCAAAATTTCTAGCCACTTGGGGA
Organism: Gobio gobio; assembly: GCF_949357685.1. Taxonomy (NCBI): domain Eukaryota; kingdom Metazoa; phylum Chordata; class Actinopteri; order Cypriniformes; family Gobionidae; genus Gobio; species Gobio gobio. Next base: position 38,018,444 of record NC_137108.1, read on the forward strand.
CCAAATACAGGCTAGGGGAACTCATATTAATGTTAAAAAACCTCATAAAATGACATTTTCATGCCATGGGATCTTTAATACGCGAGGTAATCGCGTCGCAGCCACGGAAATTTTAATAGCAGCATCCTGATGTTTAGTGGACCAAAACCCCTGCCAGTGGCCAAATTCACATTTATGTTACCGCAACATAGAGAGAAGAATTAGTCACAACCTTCTCTACAGCTAATAAAAATAATTATATAAGCTAATATTTTTTCTTTATAAAAACTATTTTACCAATAACCCCAACATATTCTTGATGTATTATTCATGAATCAGTGAGCATTCAGGTTGAAGATGGAAAAACATGAACACACACACACAGAGAGAGAGAGAGAGAGAGAGAGAGTATTCATGTATGTATGTATGTATGTATGTATGTATATGGAGAATGAGATCTGAATTATAATAGGCCTACCTTCATTTGCAATTGAATTTATTCAAAGATTAATAGAAAGTAGTGTTTCACATGTGACTTGTCAAAAAGTAATTTCCTAGTTTCCTCAGCTGATTTACCAGAAGAAAATTCCATTCAAGGCACATTAAGCATTTTTTGGGGTAATCTAATACCCGTTCTGTGACATTACACAAGACATTTCCTGAGTCAGAAATAGGTGTCTAGCATTGGAGTGGTATAAATTTGTATCAGTGATTGAAGTTTGGAGTTGCTGTTCCCAAACATTTCTGTGTGTGCGTGTTTGTTGTGCATAACCATTAAAGGCGGAAATGAAATGACAAATTCGCAATCTGCTGCCTTCTCTCATATAAATTTTCACTCTGCAAAACTCTTAGCATCAAAGATTTCAGTTCTGGCTTTAAAATTGACATATGCAGAATATAGCAATATATTGCAATATTTGAGGGAGATACAGGTTTTATATCTATAATTCAATATACTTTTTTTAAAATCTCATGCAATACTTGCTTTTCATGATTCATGATTTTCTTAATAATAATAAGACTGTTTTGAGAATTTAAATTACAAATACTTTCATTCTAATTTATGACTTCGATGTAAAGGTAAAACATGGTGTAATGCATTTTTTAGTCTGTTGATTAATAGAAAATGCCCAAATTCACATTTTTACATAAACACCCTTTTTGCATTCAACAGAAGAAAGTAATTCAAGTTTGGAACAACATGAGTAAACAATGACAAGCACTCAGCCAAGAAATTGCTGATGTGATGCACAGAATTATGGATCTGGATATGTGCTTCTCTGATTGCATCAGCAGTTTGTTCCATTGAAAAGTAATTGAGTCTGATTTGTCGAGTTCATTGAGACAGAAAACTTCTTGGGACTATGATGGTGACTCTGTTCACAACAAAGGAAATCTATCTTTTACTTATATTTGTTTTTTATTCCGAGATCTTGTCCTGGATATGCAATATCTGATTTTGCATGCTCAAACAATGTGACCTTGATTTCAGGATGTGCTTTATTGGCAGAAGATCCAACTACAATGTGAGTGAGAAGCAGAAATATTATTGATTTAAAATGTCCCAAGAGAAACAAGTCAATTTTTTTCTGCGGTTAAATAAGCACTGCTTTCTGACAGAGGAGAGATGCAAGAATTCCACAATGATCATATATTGATTCAAAAGTAAGATGCTATTGACACTTAGTAAATTGACGTCATTTTTAGTCTAGTCATCGCAAAGGGTGAGTTCACCCCCAAATGAAAATTATCCCATGGTTTACTCACCCTCAAGCCATCCTAGGTGTATATGACTGACTATCTTCCTTCAGACGAACACGATCAGAGTTATATTAAAATATATCCTGGCTCTTCAAAGCTTTATTATGGTAGTAAATGGCGGTCCTGATTTTAAAGTCCAAAAAAGTGCATCCATTCTCCATCCATCATAAAAGCAATCCATATGACTTCCGGGGGTTAATAAAGGCCTTCTGAAGCAAAGCGATGGGTTTTTGTGAGAAAAATATTCATGTTTATAACTTTATCAACTAAAATAACTAGCTTCCGGCAGACAGCCTATGCAAGTCAACTTACGCCACAAGAGTAACTTGTGATGCGCTGTATGACGTAGGATGTAGGAGTAGCGTAAGCTTTGACGCCTCTCGCTGTTCAAACCAAGATTGCTGGCCAACAAACTCAAGCTCCTCTTCACTTATATATCAAAATCCTCCAACATTTCTCTTTAAAAATTCTCGTTTTAGACTTCTAATTCATGACCAGTGTCTTGTTTTGTTCTATCCTCTGCACTTCTGCGTTCATGAATTCGTCATGCGTCAGGTCAGAGGTTACTCTTTTGCCGTAAATCAATGCGTACAGCCGTGTTTCGGAAACTAGTATTACTATTTGTACTTTATAAAGTTTTGAATATGGATTTTTTCTTACGCAAACGCGTCGCTTCACTTCAGAAGGACTTTATTAACCCCCTGGAGTGGTATGGATTACTTTTATGATGGATGGATGCAAGTTTTTGGACTTCATTATATTGCCATTATAAAGCTTGGAAGAGCCTGGACATTTTTTAAATATAACTCTGATTGCATTTGTCTGAAAGAAGAAAGTCATATACACCTAGGATTGCTTGAGGGTGAGTAAATCATGGGGTAGTTTTCCATTTTTGGGAGAACTATCCCTTTAAAGGGATAGTTCACCCAAAATTGAAAATTCTGTCATTATTTACTCACCCTCAAGTTGATTCAAACCTCTATGAGTTTCTTTGTTCTGCTGAACACAAAAGAAGATGTTTTGAAGAATGTTTGTAACCAAGCAGAGAGAGCAACCATTGACTACCATAGTAGGGAAATAAATACCATGATAGTCAATGGTTGCTCTATCTGCTTGGTTACAAACATTCTTCAAAATATCTTCTTTTGTGTTCAGCAGAACAAAGAAACTCATAGAGGTTTGAATCAACTTGAGGGTGAGTAAATGATGACAGAATGTTCATTTTTGAGTGAACTATCCCTTTAAGTTACAAATTGCTTGTGGAGCAAACCAGTCAGAGTCTTGAGGTTTCAGGCATGACAGATCAGTCACGGTCACTCAACGAGTATAGGCTTGATGGATCATTAACCTTTGCCCTCAATAAAGTCAGGTCAGATGATTAATTATAGGTTGATCTAAGTCCATTGAGCTGATGTCAGTCAAGCTAAGTGCAATTAAACCCGTTTGGATGCATTATGGAGTTGCAACAGGTATGATACAGAAGGGAGCCTTTTTGAAACCATATGATTCTGCAACAGTGATGAAGCGCATGACACATGCTACATTACCCAATCAATCCATTATCCTAAGATTCACAGGAATTCCAGTAAAGGAATAATTAAGGATATTTAGTCATTCAGATTCAGATCTTTAAAGACATAATCACCCAAAAATAAAGTTCTGATATCATTCATCATACTTGTTGTTTCAAGCTTGGTGTTGCTTGACTTTCTTAATCTGTGACTGCAAATATGTAACACAACATTGTGATGTTCAAAATTAATTTTCTTTTACTGCAGAGTGCAATATACTGTTTTTAAATAGCATGTATCATTATTGAAATCTTATGAAATAATGTGGTTCACAGCAGGGTAGAAGAGTCACTCACTTTGTCAGCTCATGGAGGAAAGCTGAAATTGGGTGAAAATTTGTTTTGAGTGAAATTTGTTGGGTGAAATTGTGTTTTGATTTATTCAAGTATGTTTAGTTTTTTTTGTATGTTTGGCTTTTATAGTTGGTCTGTCTGTAGTGTTTGGAGTGTCTTTATATTGTTGCATCTTTATCAGAACTGCCAGGTTATTCACTTGCTCAGCACCAGCTCTGTTGTGACGAGTGAACAGATGGCATGTCTCATATCCTTGCCAAATCATCCGTTAAACACACACATACAATACGTAACATGCACTGTCTGCTCCTAAAATGTTCATTTACCTTGACCACATACTCTCGCTCCCCTCTTCTGATGGGTCGGTAGAAGATTAGCCGCGTTTCCACCGAAATTACCCGGAACTATTTGTACCAGGAACTTTTTTCCCAGGAACTTTTTCTCCCCCAGACCTGCTACAATCTGCGTTTCCACCGCGGTCTAAAGTACCGGGGAGATTAGGCAAATTAGTCCGGTGACGTGGGAATGCGCGCGACTGCTTCTCCCAGTTACCGACGGACATGAATCACTTTTGCGCGATACTGTCTGCAACAATAACAAGTGTAGGAGATGCAAGCAGCGCTGCTTTTGCTGATTATGTACACACATTACCAACACTGTTTATTTAAACGTGCACTTTCACCTGGTTTGACCATTTTAATGCAAAATGGGATGATGGGCAATCCAAAATCTGAATGTGTTGTAATAGCTCAATTCCAAAACAAAACATTTTCTATAAAAGGATAATGAGGTTTCAGTCATTCATGACAGATGTGTGAAAAGTTAATTGAATGAAAACAATAGACTGAATTAAGCAGTTGAAAGATTAGGTACTAGACTGCAAGTATTTTATTTTTTATCACAATAACATCTCTTAACATTCACAAAAAAAAAATTCACATGACTAGTATTACAATATGCTTCATTAAATGCATAATTTTAGAGACTTCTTCCTCAAATTTGAAATGAAGCAGGACCACACTTATGGCTTCACTTAAGTTGTGGTTATAAGTTATTATACTACATTCACATAGTTATACATTTAAAAATATAATATTTGGGTTTTCTAGATATGTTTATGTGCATATTCAGAAAGACTTGCGAGCAGCAGCCCTTTTATTTGCTTCCTACACTATATGAATACAATTAGAATGTGGTTATATAGTTAGAATGTGGAAATTAAAGACACAGTGACATTTTACACATTTTACTTTATTTTAGACAGATTAGTTCTTACAAAATTAAAATAAAAGTGTGCAAAGACAAATAAATTACTAGAACAATAAAATGAAAATATAAAATGTGAAAACAACAATATATAAAAAAAAGTGTATTTTTCAGTAACCTTTCCAAGAGCTGTGCCAACATGTACAATATATAAAGTACAAGTGTGGTAGAGCAAATGCTTCATTCAAGCGGCTGGTCATTGTGGCTACTTCTTGAACGACTGGACAAACTGTCCAAGAACAGACAGAAACCCAGTCTGAAAGTCCCTCTGCTTTCTTCCGCTTCTGACTGGTGGAATGCCAGCTCTTGCCTCCTCATCTCTCCTCGGCCTGGCTATCCAGTAACAGCTGAATATATTGGTCAGGCTGTTCTTGTCCATGCTGCAGGACGGCCCGGCCCATGTCCCTCAGTGCATCAAAAAAGTCACAGTCCTTTTTCCTTTTCCCTAAGTAGAAAACTTGCACAGAAACACATGGAAATTAATACACAAGGCAACCATGAAACAATAGAAACCATCAATTAATTATTTAAAGTGTTTTCACTACAAATAATGAACAATTGTTTGGCCAGCTTGAACAATGCCCAGTGTGCAAATTTTATCATGGGCAATTTAAGTTTACAATTAAAAACAACAAAACCATTAAGGATTACACATCAGTTTTTAAATATATACACATTTTTGTCAGCTTTATAACGTACTAGTGACCGCGGGGGAAAACACGCTGGTCTCCGTTGCCTGCGATTCATCAGGGCCACTCGTTATGTCTGGAAAAGCACGTTTAAAAAAGTTACTGCAACGTGTTTAAACACTGCAACGAGTTTAATAGATGATACCAAGATGATATATTTACCTTCAACCCACTCGGATTCCTGGATGGTTTCCAACAACGCACTAGCCGAGTCTTTCGTTACCGCTGCCCTAGAAAAAGACGGTCTGTGTCCCAGCAACGCGTCCAGGCGGCCATACCACTTGTTGATACGCCGGTCGGAACCGCTCCGGTTGTTATGATCCTTTAATTTCTTGTAATCTTGTCTTAATTTCTTCAACTTCTCTCTGCACTGTTTTCCAGTGTGACTGGAACCGAGCCGATATCTTCAGGTATACCTTTTCATTACGGGTCGCCGTTTCCAGTTCCCGCTGGATGTCCTCCTCCGCATATATGCTCAATAAAGCCTGAACCTCGTCGTCGGTCCATCGGTCGAATTTATTGTTGAACTCCATTGTTGCAAAAAAAAATATTTACTGAACGCAAAACCCACAGAACTCACCTCGCAAAAGACTCGTAAATATGGCGGTGGAAAAAATAAATAGCTGCGAGAGCTCAACCAATCAGCATGTTCAGCGCCCAAGTCCCACCCCCGAAAGTTCGGGAACTTTTCAAAAGTCCCACCTCGCAAGCAGGGCCGTTTTGAGGGGGAAATATTTACCCGGAACTTCATTTAGACCCTGGTTCCTGCGGTCGAAACACACCGAGTTCCCCCCCAAAGTTCCTGGTTCCGGGGTAAAGTTCCTGCGGTGGAAACGCGGCTATTGTTTGCTAACTGATAGGGAGCCCACAGCTCTGCCAGCACCTGTATGATGGTGAGACAGCTGTCAGACTGTATATCTGGACAAACAGTCAGGGTCAGTCTCACCCTTCCTCCCTGCAGGGTTCGTCAAATGAAATCTGATCATAACACAACACCAGTCCAATAGCAGCCCAGATGTCAGACTTTGATTGTATCTGTTTCTCTGTCTGTCTGAATAAAGTCTTATTTAAAATAGAAAATATAGAAATAAGAAGCCATTACTCCAGTCATACACTCCAGTCCAGTATCACACGATCCTTCGGAAATCATTCTAATATTCTGATTTGGTGCACGAGAAACCTTTCTTATTACTATCAATGTTGAAAGCAATTGTGCTGTTTAATATATTTGAAGAAACTTCGTTTTTTCTTGATAAATATTGAGTATTAATTTCTTTCTAAAAATCTTTTTGAATGGCAGTGGTATATATTTCATTCATGACAAGTCTCTGAATGGTTTAAAAAGCAAATTCTTTTTAAAAATTCACGCGCGATAAGACAAAAGAGAATACAGTGCGGTACTGGCATGCGACGGTGAATTCAATCTCCTGTCTGTGTGACACACACACTCGTGCGCACAGAAAGCCGCTTGCACAAACAAAAACACACAAAATGCCCGTTTTGTCAAGTATCTTCGCAAGCACAGTTAAATGAGTTAAATGAAGTCTTAAATGTACGTTAAGAGTTGTGAGATAAGGATCGATGTGCGTCAGATCCGTGTCATGTGTGGCAGGTCTTAAAGTGACAGCAGCCTATTAAACCCGCTGCAGTGATATCTGTCAATAATCCATCCATCCATCCATCTTCTTCCGCTTTATCCAGGGCCGGGTCGCGGGGGCAGCAGTCTAAGCAGAGATGCCCAGACTTCCCTCTCCCTAGACACTTCCTCCAGCTCTTCCGGGGGGACACCGAGGCGTTCCCAGGCCAGCCGGAAGACATAGTCCCTCCAGCGTGTCCTAGGTCTTCCCCGGGGCCTCCTCCCGGTTGGACATGCCTGAAACACCTTCCCGGGAAGGAGCTCAGGAGGCATCCGGAACAGATGCCCGAGCCACCTCAACTGACCCCTCTCGATGTGGAGGAGCAGCGGCTCTACTCCGAGTTCCTCCCGAGTGACTGAGCTCCTCACCCTATCTCTAAGGGAGCGCCCAGCCACCCTGCGGAGAAAACTCATTTCAGCCGCCTGTATCCGGGATCTTGTCCTTTCGGTCATGACCCAAAGCTCATGACCATAGGTGAGAGTAGGAACGTAGATTGACCAGTAAATCGAGAGCTTCGCCTTACGGCTTAGCTCTTTCTTCACCACAACAGACCGGTACATCGACCGCATTACTGCAGAAGCTGCACCGATCCGTTTGTCAATCTCCCGTTCCATCCTCCCCTCACTCGTGAACAAGACCCCTAGATACTTGAACTCCTCCACTTGAGGCAGGAACTCTCCACCAACCTGAAGAGGGCAAACCACCCTTTTCCGACTGAGGACCATGGCCTCGGATTTGGAGGTGCTGATCCTCCTCCCAGCCGCTTCACACTCGGCTACAAACCGTCCCAGTGCATGCTGAAGGTCCTGGTTAGAAGGGGCCAACACGACAACGTCATCCGCAAAGAGCAGAGACGAAACTGCGTGGTCCCCAACCCCTGACACCCTCCGGCCCCTGGCTGCGCCTAGAAATTCTGTCCATAAAAATTATGAACAGAACCGGCGACAAAGGGCAGCCCTGCCGGAGTCCAACATGCACCGGGAACAAGTCTGACTTACTGCCGGCAATGCGGACCAAACTCCTGCTTTGGTCGTACAGGGACCGGACAGCCCTTAGCAAAGGACCCCGGACCCCATATTCCCCCAGCACCCTCCACAGGATGCCGCGAGGGACACAGTCGAATGCCTTCTCCAAATCCACAAAACACATGTGGACTGGTTGGGCAAACTCCCATGAACCCTCCAGCACCCTGTAGAGGGTATAGAGCTGGTCCAGTGTACCACGGCCCGGACGAAAACCAGACTGTTCCTCCTGAATCCGAGGTTCTACTATCGGCCGTATTCTCCTCTCCAGTACCCTGGCATAGACTTTCCCGGGGAGGCTGAGAAGTGTGATCCCCCTGTAGTTGGAACACACCCTCCGGTCCCCCTTCTTAAAAAGAGGGACCACCACCCCGGTCTGCCATCCCAGAGGCACTGTCCCCGACCGCCACGCGATGCTGCAGAGGCGTGTCAGCTAAGACAGCCCCACAACATCCAGAGACTTGAGGTACTCAGGGCGGATCTCATCCACCCCCGGTGCCTTGCCACCGAGGAGTTATCTGTCAATGTAAAATGTAAAAGTGTAACCTTGTAAACAGTGCTTTAAGATTAACATCTGTCAATAATGTTAATCTTAAAGCACTGTTTACAAGGTTACAAAAACAATGAAAAAAAAAAACCTTAACGTTAATCACAATATAAAATATATTTAAAAAAAACCTTACCGAAAAAAATGTGCAGAATTTTTTTTGCAATTAGTAAAAAAAATGTATTGATTGACAGCACTAATATATATACAGACCATATACACCATGCAACGTCAACTGGCGGCCCGCCAAATCCGAATCCGGCCAAATCCGGCCCGCCAGAGATTTCCATCCGGCCCCCAGAATAATACTGAATTCAGGAATAGCCTTGTAAGAGGAAAAAGTTTAGGGCTGGTTCGAATACCATTTTTTGAGCTTCGGAGAGAGGGGCTGAACATATTTTTCTCTCTAATAAAGGCAGGAATCTGTGTCTGTCTGTTTGCATTTTTATTATTTCGAGAACCGTTCATCCAATCGACTTCACAAGGGAGTGCAGTGTCGCATTTGGTGCAATATAGATTGACACACGAGACGCGACACATTCAGAATTAATAAACTTTTAGTAAACTACAGTCAGAACAGCGCGAGCGGGAAGCGGCGCACCTCACGCGGGCAGAGCTTATGCTCCAAGAACGGACACTGCACTAGTGATATAAAAAACGCACACACATAGGTCTGTTAAATTAAGCAATACTTTTAAGGTAGTCTAATATTTTTCTGACTAACAAATTGGCACAGTTAAGGGTAGATTTAAATAAAGAAAAACGAAATTTAAATAAATAAAAAACGAAATTTAAATAAAGAAAAAACGAAATTTAAATAAAGAAAAATAAAATTTAAATAAAGAAAAAACGAAATTTAAATAAAGAAAAAACGAAATTTAAATAAAGAAAAACGAAATTTAAATAAAGAAAAAATGCAATTTAAATAACGAAAAAAACGAAATTTAAATAAAGAAAAACAAAATTTAAATAAAGAAAAAAAGAAATTTAAAAAAAGAAAAACGAAATTTAAATAAAGAAAAAACGAAATTTAAATAAAGAAAAAACTAAATTTAAATAAATAAAAATCGAAATTTAAATAAAGAAAAAACGAAATTTAAATAAAGAAAAAAATAAATTGAAATAAAGAAAAACGAAATTTCAATAATGAAAAAACGAAATTTAAAAAAAGAAAAACGAAATTTAAATAAAGAAAAAACGAAATTTAAATAAAGAAAAACGAAATTTAAATAAAGAAAAACAAAATTAAGTTAAATTAAAAACCGTTCATCCAATCGACTTCACAAGGGAGTGCAGTGTCGCATTTGGTGCAATATAGATTGACACACGAGACGCGACACATTCAGAATTAATAAACTTTTAGTAAACTACAGTCAGAACAGCGCGAGCGGGAAGCGGCGCACCTCACGCGGGCAGAGCTTATGCTCCAAGAACGGACACTGCACTAGTGATATAAAAAACGCACACACATAGGTCTGTTAAATTAAGCAATACTTTTAAGGTAGTCTAATATTTTTCTGACTAACAAATTGGCACAGTTAAGGGTAGATTTAAATAAAGAAAAACGAAATTTAAATAAATAAAAAACGAAATTTAAATAAAGAAAAAACGAAATTTAAATAAAGAAAAATAAAATTTAAATAAAGAAAAAACGAAATTTAAATAAAGAAAAAACGAAATTTAAATAAAGAAAAACGAAATTTAAATAAAGAAAAAATGCAATTTAAATAACGAAAAAAACGAAATTTAAATAAAGAAAAACAAAATTTAAATAAAGAAAAAAAGAAATTTAAAAAAAGAAAAACGAAATTTAAATAAAGAAAAAACGAAATTTAAATAAAGAAAAAACTAAATTTAAATAAATAAAAATCGAAATTTAAATAAAGAAAAAACGAAATTTAAATAAAGAAAAAAATAAATTGAAATAAAGAAAAACGAAATTTCAATAATGAAAAAACGAAATTTAAAAAAAGAAAAACGAAATTTAAATAAAGAAAAAACGAAATTTAAATAAAGAAAAACGAAATTTAAATAAAGAAAAACAAAATTAAGTTAAATTAAAAACGAGATTAATTTAGATTGATAATAACGGGTAAAAATGCTAATACATTTTGTTTCTATTATTCTATTTTCCACAATGTCAAAGCAACAAAACACAAGCTCAGACATGCACTTCGGTCCATAAACTCGGCTGTTCTGCGCTCTAGCCAGAGAACACTCCCATTGGTGGAACACGCGTCGGTTCTATTTCTAGCATGCACTCATGGCTCGCGCGCCTGAGACGCGTGTCTCAGTGTGCAAACTCCAACCTGTTAAATATGGGAGCCGAAATAAAAACGGACACGCCAAGCAGCTGAGACGCTCACGCAGCCAGTGTGTCGCCAGCCTTATTCAACCGGGAATGAGAACCTCGCAAAAAACAAACAAACGAATATTCGAATGTCAAATTTTCAAATCGAATACCAACCCACCGAACGAATATTCGAATAATCGGGTCCATTCCATATTTATTAATTTTTAAATCTAATGGGAAAAAAAGCCTTCTGAAAAGTAGCTTGTGCCATAGCCTGCCTTCAGTCAAGAATGACGATAAACGCGTTGCTCTCATTGAACATCTTTTGTTTCACGTGCTCATTTTTTCACAAATGTCAAAATTTTCCTTGCCTGGGATTTGCGCACAATTGCGGTGTCTCAATAACAACCATCAACATAACAGAGAAGAACATGGTTGTGCTGGAACAAGTCTGAAAAGTCAGCTGAAAAAGATTGCATATTTTGTTGAATGTCTCTGATTCTTTAGTGTTGTTCATGGACTTGCTTCTCTTGTTCAGTGTATTTAGGGTTTAGAGCTCCACCTAGTGGAGAGTTTGAATTCTGCAATTTCCAGTATTTACATGAATCAGGAAGTAGTGAGTGCTCCATGCGGGCAGCGGTAAAGATGGCTCTCTTAAATCGCCAAATATCACTGTAATCTTAAACTTTGCAACAGCATCGCTTGTAAGTATTTGTTGATATACATTGATGTGCATAATGTTTTTATATAATTGCGAATTGTTTCAGTTAAAAGGAGTTATTAATCATTTTCCATATAGGACATTAGCGTCATACCGTAATCATTATTTACATTACAAAATATCATGTTCATTTACAAGTATCACAAAATACTAGATTAATGTGGATGTTGACATGCTGTAATTGTTCATTTCTGGATGTTATTATTGAAATATGTTTATTTGTTTATTTGTAGTTTCACTCTATACCCAAGACCATTAAACCTGTGGGCAATCAAACTTGTTGTCTTCAGAGTCGTGTGAGGGAAGGGAGTTTATCTGACTGTTAAAACAGAAACTATGTTGAGGACAGTACAGTGAAAAAGCGGCTGCAGAGGAAGTTACAGCAGCAGTTTGAGAAGATTCAAGTAAATTGATAGAGTATTGTGTGAGCAATGGAGTCCACACCCTCACTCAAGACCAGATCGAATTTGTCATGTTCACGATCAGGCAGCTCCTCTACAAATGCTGCTGCTGCTATGGCGAGAGCAAAAGCTGAAGCAGCCAAGGCACGTTTATTGTATGCAGATGAGGAGGAAAAAATAAAAGTGGAGAAAGCCAAATTGGAGGCAAAAATGGATAAAATGGTGTTAGAGAGAGAAACTGCTGCAGCAGTAGCCGAAGCAGAGGCTCTAGAAGCAGCTGTTGACACCAGCGTCCATAGTAAACATGATCCTCCACTGGAAACGGCTCCTGTTGATGTTATGCAGCCGACATGTGAATACGTTGAGCAGATGAATCTACATGCAGTCACAGAATCAGCATCAAAAGTAGAGCCACTCCCTCAAGACGAGACCATACAGCCTCACACAGAGTTACCAGTAAGAAATTCTGTTTCTGCTATACGTTTCAAGGCAGAGAGTTGCTCAGACGACGCTGAATTTGATCACATGCGACCAAGGAAAGATTCTGCTCAACCATCACAACTCACAGCAGGCACATATCATCCTTCTGATAACATGACAGATGATAACCAGCGCAGAAGGCACACACGTTTCACCCAGTGCAGCACACTGCCTCTCACAATGGCAAGTCCAACACCTCAGCCTTCCCAACAAGACAAGACAGACATTTCAGACTTTGTCAGATATTTTGCTCGCCGTGAACTTGTTAACACTGGTTTAATACAGTTCAATGACCAACCAGAAAGCTTCAGAGCCTGGCAACGGTCCTTTCAAAATGCTGTAAGTGGTTTGAACTTGACACCTAGTGAAGAAATGGACTTGTTAGTCAAATGGTTGGGAAAAGAATCAGCTGAACACGCTAGACGCATGAGGTCAGTACACATTAATCAACCATCGAGGGGTCTTGACATGATATGGACTAGACTGGAAGAGTGTTATGGTGCTCCAGAGGTCATCGAAAGAGCTCTTTTCAAGCGTGTTGAAAATTTTCCGCGAATTTCAAGCAGAGATTATGCAAAGCTTCACGAATTGAGTGATCTTCTAATGGAAATGGAGTCAGCTAAAGCTGATGGATACCTTCCAGGCCTGTCATACCTGGATACAGCTAGGGGCATCAATCCCATAGTTCAGAAGCTGCCATTTAATCTACAAGAAAAGTGGCTGTCTCATGGATCTGCTTACAAGGAGAGGTATGCTGTATCATTTCCCCCCTTCGAGGTCTTGGTTGACTTTATAAGTCAGCAGGCTAGAATAAGGAATGACCCTGGGTTCAATTTTTCTAATCAAACAGATTCACTTTATAAAGCAGACAAGGTCAGTTGGAGGCCAAGCAAATCAAGAGAAGTCTCAGTTAACAAGATAAATGTGTCTTCCCCTCTAAATTTTGACACTGACAGAGATGAACGGAAAACTGAGGATGCTGAAAGACTTTGTCCCATTCACAAAAGACCTCACTTGTTAAGGAAATGTCGTTCCTTCCGTGAGAAGCCTTTGGAGGAACGTTTTGCTTTTTTGAAAGAAAAGAGAATCTGTTTCAAGTGTTGTTTAGCCACAACTCACACAGCCAAGTACTGCAGATTTGTGACCAAATGTTCTGAGTGTGGAAGTGAGAAACACATTTCTGCGCTACACCCAGGCCCAGCTCCAAAGGCTCAAGAAGCAGCCTCCTCATCACAGCATGGCGGGGAGGAAGTTTCCATGCCTCCAACAGAAGTGGAAGCTCACTGTACTGAAGTTTGCAGAGGTGACCTCAGTAATAAGTCATGTTCAAAAATCAGCTTGGTGAAAGTCTATCCCAAAAGCCAGCCTGAGAAAGCACTGAAAGTCTATGTGATCCTTGATGAGCAGAGCAATAGGTCATTAGCTCGTTCTGAATTCTTTGATGCCTTCAAAGAAAATGGCTCAGCTTCTCCGTATACCCTTAGAACTTGTTCTGGAGTGACAGAGACTGTTGGTCGAAAAGCATCTGGCTACCAAATCGAGTCTGTAGATGGAAAGGTAATCCTCTCCCTTCCAAGTTTGCTAGAGTGTAACAACATTCCGGACAATAGGGCAGAGATTCCCACACCCAGTGCTGCTCTCTATCACTCTCACTTGAAGCCTATAGCTCCACTCATACCAGAGTTAGACACAGATGCTCCTATCATGATTCTTCTGGGTCGTGACATTATCAGAGTACATAAGGTTCGCAGACAGGTAAACGGTCCTCATGATGCTCCTTATGCACAGAAGCTTGACCTAGGATGGGTGATAGTTGGCAATGTTTGTCTGAACGGCATTCACAAGTCTACCACAGTGAGTACATTCTTCACCAACACAAAAGAGCAACGCCCATCCATCTTTGATCCCTGTCCAAATGTTTTTTATGTGAAAGAGAGAAACAGGAACGATTGTAGACATTACAATGGTATGTGTTGTGTGGAGCAACTTGTTAACAATCACAAAGGAGATCAGTTTGGTCGAGAAGTGTTTAAGGTTACCTGTGATGACAACAAAGTAGCCCCATCTATCAATGACCTGTCGTTCCTTCACATTATGGAACAAGAGCTGGTTAAAGACGAAAGAAACAGCTGGGTAGCACCATTACCTTTCAAAGCTCCAAGGTGCAGACTCCCTAACAACAGATGTCAAGCCATGAAAAGGTTGTCAGCCTTGAGACGTAATCTAGAGAGAAATCCAGAGATGAAACAGCACTTCTTTACCTTTATGGGCAAAGTTTTTAGTAACAAACATGCTGAAGAAGCTCCCCCTCTCATGGAAGGAGAAGAGTGCTGGTATTTGCCTCTCTTTGGGGTATATCACCCTAAAAAACCCGGGAATATAAGAGTTGTCTTTGATTCCAGTGCCTGTCATGAGGATGTCTTGCTGAATGATGTTCTTTTATCTGGACCAGACCTGAACAACACCCTTCTTGGGGTGCTTACACGGTTTCGCAAGGAAGCAGTGGCCATAACAGCTGACATTGAACAAATGTTCTACTGTTTCTTAGTGAGAGAAGATGACCGCAATTTCCTAAGGTTCTTGTGGTTCCGTAATAATGACCCATCTGAAGACATCATTGAGTACCGCATGCGGGTCCATGTTTTTGGAAACAGTCCATCTCCTGCTGTAGCCATCTATTGTCTCCGGCAGTCTGTTAAAGATGGTGACCCTGAGGTGATGAACTTTGTGAACCGTGACTTCTATGTCGACGATGGTTTGAAGTCTCTTCCTACAGTCAAGGCGGCAGTGGACCTGCTAAAAAACACACAGAAGACTCTTGCTGGTTCCAACTTACGGCTTCACAAGATAGCTTCAAACAGCAAAGAGGTTCTAAAGGCCTTTCCACCTCAAGATCATGCCAGTGATCTCAAAGATTTGGATCTTGGATCTGACATGCTTCCTACGCAGCGCAGTCTGGGATTGAATTGGAGTCTGAAATCTGACACCTTTACTTTCGAAATAGCTACTGAAGCAAAACCCTTTACTCGTCGAGGTGTCCTATCCACCATTAATAGCATCTTTGACCCCCTTGGCTTTGTTGCTCCAGTTACAATCCAGGGCAAATTAATCATGAGAGAACTTAATAGCCAGAATAATGACTGGGACTCCCCTCTTCCCAAGGAAATGGAGGAAAAGTGGGACATGTGGCGACTTTCACTTAAGGATTTAAGTAAGCTTCACATTCCAAGATGCTACACGAACATATCACCTTCTATAGCTACACAAAGGGAATTGTTTGTCTTCTCAGATGCTTCAACAAAAGCAATAGCTGCAGTTGCCTACCTTAGATTGACAGATTCATTGGGAATCAACCATGTCGGCTTCATCATGGGGAAAGCAAAACTCTGCCCTGAGCAAACAGTTCCCCGGCTTGAGTTGTGTGCTGCGGGTCTGGCAGTAGAACTAGCAGAGTTCATCACTTCAGAAATTGACATACCTTTGGATGGCACTACGTACTTTACGGATAGTAAGGTTGTGCTTGGCTACATATATAATGAGACACGACGCTTCTATGTATATGTAAGCAATCGAGTCCTCCGGATTCGCAAGTCTTCACATCCAAGTCAGTGGAGATATGTGCGTACTGATGAGAACCCAGCAGACATTGCGACAAGGTCTGTCACTGCTGCTCATCTCCAAGACACCAACTGGCTTCAAGGACCAAAGTTTCTGAGAAACAACCCCCAGACTCTACCTGAAGAGAACACACATGAGCTTGTGAATCCTTCATCTGATGCTGAGGTACGTCCTCAAGTCTCCACATTGAAGACCGCAATGATGAGTAAGAGTCTTGGAGCTCAACGCTTCTCCAAATTTTCCACTTGGAAGTCCATCGCTCATGCCATTGCACGTCTTCTTCATATATCTCGTCAGTTCCATAAAGGTTCTACAACAGGAACACCTAGCTGCAAGGGCTGGCATTACTGTTCCAATGCTCCAACAGTGGAAGAACTCTTATGTGCTGAAAAAATTATCATCAAAGCAGTCCAACAGGAGACATATGACCAAGAGTACAAAAGCTTGGAAACCGGGGGCAAGCTCTCCAGAAAAAGCCCGCTTAAAGCCTTAGACCCATTCATAGATGCAGATGACCTGCTAAGAGTAGGAGGACGATTGACAGAAGCACAGATTGAGCTTGAAGTAAAAAAGCCCCTTATCATCCCTGGGAAACATCACATTGCAACACTTTTAGTTAAACATCATCATGAGAAAGTGCAACACCAGGGACGACATTACACAGAGGGTGCTGTGCGTGCTGCTGGCTATTGGATAGTTGGTGGAAAGAGACGCGTTTGCAGTGTCATTCATGAGTGTGTTAAATGCAGAAGACTTAGAAGAGAACCACAAACTCAAAAAATGGCTGACCTTCCAGCAGATCGTGTATCCACTGACCCTCCATTTACGAATGTGGGACTTGATGTTTTCGGCCCATGGAGTGTGGCGGCACGACGTACCAGAGGTGGTCATGCGCAAAGCAAAAGGTGGGCAGTAATATTCACCTGCATGAGTGTGAGAGCTGTGCACATTGAGCTTATTGAGTCTTTAGATACATCTAGCTTCATTAATGCCCTGCGGCGTTTTCTGGCTATTCGAGGGCCTGTGAAGCTCATCCGCTCAGACAGAGGAACAAATTTCGTAGGTGCTTGCAAGGAGCTTAACATTTCCTCCAATGTTGACAATACCTCTGTTACGAAATTTCTTGTGGACCAGGGCTGTACCTGGCAGTTCAACCCGCCTCATGCGTCTCATATGGGTGGGTCCTGGGAGAGGATGATTGGACTTGGCTAGAAGGATATTGGATGCAATGTTCCAACAGCTTGGACCTTCAGCACTAACACATGAGACACTCTCCACTCTAATGGCAGAAGTTGCTGCTATAATCAATGCTCGACCCCTTGTCCCAGTGTCAACTGACCCAGATGACCCATTCCTACTCACACCCAATGCCCTCCTAACTCAAAAGGTCACAATTGCTCCTGCCCCAGCGGGTGATTGGGTCAAAGACCTTCATAACCGGCAGTGGCGCCGGGTACAACACTTGGCACAAACTTTCTGGGATAAATGGAAAAAGCAATACCTTACTCTTTTGCAACCAAAAAGAAAGTGGCCCTCTAGTAAGCCTGACCTGGAACTAGGAAGCATTGTGCTCTTGAAGGATGAACAGCAAAAAAGGAATGAATGGCCTATGGGACTTGTTACTCAAGTCTTCCCAAGCAAGGACAATAAAGTCCATAAGGTGGAAGTCAAGGTCTTTAAAAAGGAAGGGCCGAAGGTCTTCATACGGCCTATCACAAAGACAATCCTTCTCCTCACTCCTGAGAAACTTGGTTAGATTAATCTAAATGACTTGTGGATAGTGGCATGTTGTCCACGCCAGACGGGGAGTGTGCTGGAACAAGTCTGAAAAGTCAGCTGAAAAAGATTGCATATTTTGTTGAATGTCTCTGATTCTTTAGTGTTGTTCATGGACTTGCTTCTCTTGTTCAGTGTATTTAGGGTTTAGAGCTCCACCTAGTGGAGAGTTTGAATTCTGCAATTTCCAGTATTTACATGAATCAGGAAGTAGTGAGTGCTCCATGCAGGCAGCGGTAAAGATGGCTCTCTTAAATCGCCAAATATCACTGTAATCTTAAACTTTGCAACAGCATCGCTTGTAAGTATTTGTTGATATACATTGATGTGCATAATGTTTTTATATAATTGCGAATTGTTTCAGTTAAAAGGAGTTATTAATCATTTTCCATATAGGACATTAGCGTCATACCGTAATCATTATTTACATTACAAAATATCATGTTCATTTACAAGTATCACAAAATACTAGATTAATGTGGATGTTGACATGCTGTAATTGTTCATTTCTGGATGTTATTATTGAAATATGTTTATTTGTTTATTTGTAGTTTCACTCTATACCCAAGACCATTAAACCTGTGGGCAATCAAACTTGTTGTCTTCAGAGTCGTGTGAGGGAAGGGAGTTTATCTGACTGTTAAAACAGAAACTATGTTGAGGACAGTACAATGGTAATTGCAAGCCTTGCACATCAGCAAATAGTTCTAATGACAAATAAAAGCGACAGGCCTCAGTTTTATTTTATATTACGAGGATCTGGCCCTTACAGTGTCTGCAGAGAAAAATTCTGGCCCTTGGACAAAAATAGTTGATGACCCCTGCTGCAGAAGCTCAAACATGCTGCGTAACATGAGAATGAACCTCATTGGTTCTTGCTGAAGCTCAAACGTGCTGCGTAACATGAGAATGAACCTCATAGGTTCCTGCAGAAGCTCAAACATGCACGTAACATGAGAATGAACCTCATTGGTTCTTGCTGAAGCTCAAACGTGCTGTGTAACATGAGAATGAACCTCATTGGTTCCTGCAGAAGCTCAAACGTGCTGCGTAACATGAGAATGAACCTCATTGGTTCCTGCAGAAGCTCAAACGTGCTGTGTAACATGAATATGAACCTCATTGGTTCCTGCAGAAGCTCAAACGTGCTGCGTAACATGAGAATGAACCTCATAGGTTCCCGCAGAAGCTCAAACGTGCTGCGTAACATGAGAATGAACCTCATTGGTTCTTGCTGAAGCTCAAATGTGCTGCGTAACATGAGAATGAACCTCATAGGTTCCTGCAGAAGCTCAAACGTGCTGCGTAATATGAGAATGAACCTCATTGGTTCCTGCAGAAGCTCAAACGTGCTGCGTAACATGAGAATGAACCTCATTGGTTCTTGCTGAAGCTCAAATGTGCTGCGTAACATGAGAATGAACCTCATTGGTTCCTGCAGAAGCTCAAACGTGCTGCGTAACATGAGAATGAACCTCATTGGTTCCTGCAGAAGCTCAAACGTGCTGCGTAACATGAGAATGAACCTCATTGGTTCCTGCAGAAGCTCAAACGTGCTCGCATGGCTCGAGCGCGCCTGAGACGCCTGTCTCAGTGTGCAAACTCCAACCTGTTAAATATGGGAGCCGAAAACGAAAAACGTACACGCCAAGCAGCTGAGACGCTCACGCAGCCAGTGTGTCGCCAGCCTTATTCAACCGGGAATGAGAACCTCGCGGGGGATCCCAGGTGTGCAAAAAACAAACAAACGAATATTCGAATGTCAAATTTTCAAATCGAATACCAACCCACCGAACGAATATTCGAATATTCGGGTCCATTCCATATTTATTAATTTTTAAATCTAATGGGGAAAAAAGCCTTCTGAAAAGTAGCTTGTGCCATAGCCTGCCTTCAGTCAAGAATGACGATAAACGCGTTGCTCTCATTGAACATCTTTTGTTTCACATGCTCATTTTTTCACAAATGTCAAAATTTTCCTTGCCTGGGATTTGCGCACAATTGCGGTGTCTCAATAACAAACATCAACATAACAGAGAAGAACATGGTAATTGCAAGCCTTGCACATCAGCAAATAGTTCTAATGACAAATAAAAGCGACAGGCCTCAGTTTTATTTTATATTACGAGTATCTGGCCCTTACAGTGTCTGCAGAGAAAAATTCTGGCCCTTGGACAAATATAGTTGATGACCCCTGATATACACCCTGAAAAATAAAGGTGCCAAGACGAACCAAAAAGTGGTTTTCACGGCGATGCCATAGAAGAACCATTTTTGGTTCCCTGAAGAACCGTTTTTACCAACTGTTTTATAGTCTAAAGAACCTTTCTGCTAGCCTGACAAGCCAGACCCACATCAAGATGTTGGGTCTGGGAACACACCATTGGCAGGGCTCAATCCGAGGGGCGGGATAAACGGTTGTCTTTCAAATTCCCTCTGCACACATTAGGATAGCGCTATAACCAACCAGAGCAACGCAGAAGGTGAAGTGGAGCTAGCTGATAGATTAAACTTTCGCCGTATGCGGTCTGTAGAACTACGAACACATATCTTCCTTTCTTAAGAATGACTTCAGTGCTGTTCTTTGTCCTTTTCTCAAAGAAAAGCTTATCTCCAAGTCTTCCAGAGTCTCGGCCAAAACCGATTCGAAAGACTGCTGTTCGGCAGCTTCTTTGTTTACAAGTAGCACGCGGAACCGCCGCAACTCTGCCGTCATTATGTTAAGCCCGCCCACCGACTCTATACACGATGTGATTGGCCTGAACGGAGTTTATTTTTCCAGTCTGCAAGCCAACGGAGAGTTGCTAGACTACCCTGGCTGCAAATTAGATTTGCTGCCCCTAGTGTGTGTCTAGATTTCTAGGCTACGCTACAAAGAACCTTTTGTGCAATGGAAAGGTTCTTTGGATATTAAAGGTTCTTCATGGAACCATACACCCTGCCAAAGAACCTTTATTTTTAAATCTAAGCTAAATACTAGAAAGTAACATTGACATTATTATATGGATTAATACTGTCCTGATGCGAAATGGCATGAACTTCTCCAACTTAAGTAAAAACTTTTATAAATTGAGCTGTTGATAGTGGGTTGAACTATGTTAACAGTGCTTGGTTAATAGTTAGCGTACGTGTGTACAGATCTGTGTTTCCCTTTGTCCCTTTTCAGCTGGAAATACGTACTTGACAGGCAAGGGCAACACAATCTTTGAACCATCTGAACTCAGTAAAAGTAGAATGAATGATTAATCCATTCACTTTTATGTCGCTGTTGGCAGTCAATGCTTTGCGTGGACATCATACTGTTACATAATTTAACATCTGGGTATGTTATTCATTGACAGGAACTACCTTGGACCCCTGGAATGAAAAGTGTGTCCTGATACCAATGATTTTTTCATTCAACAAATAGCATAAATACGTACATTTTAAAGTCACAATTTTATGCAATTTAGTGAAAAGCAATAAGTTGCATATTTTGTAACCATATACTGTGGTTTCTCATATAATGTTCAGATTAGGTTATTTTCTGTATTACAGTAAGTTCTCTAGCTCTGGAATAAGCTCAATATCTCAGAGTAGAAATGATGTAAATGCATCAGTGTATTTAGATTTAGTGTCGCACCTTTCCAATACCGAGTCTAGCAATCCATTTCCAAGCCACAGCAAAATGGCTTTAGAGAATTATAATGGACCATGAAGCTCTAAGCCATAATGTATACAGTAATCACACAGCTCAGCAAAGTGCAAAAAAATGTAAAAGTGTTTGCTTTTTACCATAGTCTAAGTCATGCTACTTCTTATGACAATCTCATTGACTGGTCTGGGTAGACAATGTGTTTTCCTAGTGATTCTTTTCTCAAGCTAATGTCACTGTGAAAATCCAGCATCTACAGAACAAAATATTTGGCAAAAATTTTTTAGCTGTTTTAGCTTCCTTCAAGGGTCAGAACATTACCTATTGAAGAGATATTTCACCCCCCAGAACAAAATATTTGGCAAAAAATGATTCGCTGTTTTAGCTTCGTTCAAGGGTAAGAACATTACCTATTGAAGAGATATTTCACCCCCCAAAAAAATGAACATTTATTTTGAAAATTATTTTTATTTTGCATTGACAGACTGTACAAAATATCTTCTTTTGTGTGTGTCTGTTTGTTTTTGTGATTTATGAGGAAACAAATTTGTAGAATGACACGGGTATTACACTGGTATTACAACATAAACATGAAATATGACAGGATTTTATTTTGGGGTGAACACTCCCTTCAAGATTAAAATTACCATTAGATCTAACATAAAAGACATGCTGTACACTATAGCTTTCTTCACGGTTGTCTGTATTGTGAGCAAATTGTATTTATCTTGGTGTCTGAAAGTAAAGTTTCCCAGGAGACTAATTCTTGGAAAGCGAATGGAGATTTCCTGCTCTCACCATTTATGCAGCCAATGAGATGAGACCTTATAGTCCTCTGAGAGGTTATTCTCTCTCTCTCTCCTCTCTATCTCTTTCTTATCTGCTCTCATAGAACAAGTACACACTATTTCCAGGTGCTGTCAGCCTGTGATTACCTGTGACTGAGATCATGCACACCAAGGAAAACTCATGGTAAATTTTAGTTTTATGTCATTGATATTCTATACGTACCGGAGAGTGTAAAAAGGAACATTATTGATGAAAACATATTTTTTTACTAAAAGAGTCGGTTGATAATGTAATTTGGATTCACAGCTGTTATAGAGTAAGATCCTTTATGCATTTAATCA
The DNA here is from genome assembly GCF_949357685.1 of Gobio gobio. Lineage (NCBI taxonomy): Eukaryota > Metazoa > Chordata > Actinopteri > Cypriniformes > Gobionidae > Gobio > Gobio gobio. Next base: position 38,041,262 of record NC_137108.1, read on the forward strand.
AATGAGTAAGGCCAATAAAAATATCAACCCTGTCAAACACAGCTGAGTCACAATATGGAGCAGAATTATCTTCAAATGAGATGCAAATTAAATAGAGCCTTGACAACTGCATGCTGTAAATTTGCGTTTAGGGCTGCTTTTAGAAACTGTAAATGTGTCCACTGTTTGCATTTTCACTATAATTTCTATTAAGCTTTTTACCTATTCATCTTTAACCACATAACGCCAGCTTAATATTCTCAGCTTTTTGCTACCAGCATGTTTTCAATTATTATGCTTTCATTTATATATTAGTTCATTTCCTGGGTGCTTTTTACATCATTATATTTTCATAACTGACTCCGGAAATCTAGGAATGTAATAAAAATGAAGTAGACGTTTACACTGCATTAGAGTAAGTTTGATAGTTCCTACATTATGGTGGAATTTAACGTCAAAGTCTGTTCTGTATTTATAGTGTATTGATATCTGATCACAGACCATGATTTGATGTTGATGTTGCATGAAAATGTCTTGCTGATCTCCAAAAAATATCATGTTTCTCATTGATAGTCAGATGTTTAATTTCACGTTTTATCTTATCAGACACATAAGCAGTTATCAGTCTGACCAGTTCGAATGTATCTTGCCATCGTTCTTTCTTTCTCCCGACTCAGCTGCTGTTCCTTCGATGACTGCAAACTGACTACAGAATGGCTGCTGAGCAGGACGAGACACAGGCCAAAGATAGCTATCGTGTGCGGCTCTGGACTGGGACTTCTCGCAGACAGTGTCTCAAATAAACAGACCATCCACTATGAGGAGATTCCCAATTTCCCAGTGAGCACAGGTACCGGATTCATGGAAGTGTATCAGAGCTGAATTAAAGGAACAGAAACAACTCTATACTACATAAAGCATTTTAGTTGGCATATGCAGTAATAAAGCAAAGGATGGTGGATGTTCTTATGTTAATTTACATAGTGTGCTCGTTTCAGTCAGCATGTTGAGTCTATAAAAAAGCCACTAGACAGATACAGGAGTTGTTAATGTGAATCTGAAAGCACAGAGGTTTTCATTATGTCCTTCATTGTATTGTATGGTTAACAAATTATGCCCAACTCTTGGTAATATGAGCTACAAATGAATAACTACAGCCTATGAATAAAATATCATGACTGGAGCAAAAATAGCCTCTAATATCTGCCACAGGGAGTTCATACTATGAAATCTTGGACAGGTTTAAATATTTATATGGTGAGGTGAATAATCTTGAGAAGTGTTCAGATGCATCAAATGATATTTGCACTACCTGTAGCCTGTGTGTGTATGTGTGTGTTTGCATGACTGATGGCTGAAGAACAAGAGCCCTTGTAATTAAGGAAAAGTACTGTATAATAAGGGTCTTAGAATCCATTTGTGTTGTCATTCTTTCTCTAATCCACTTCATAATTTAAATTCACTGGTTTATGGAGACTAACAGAGAAATGACTGACAGGTTGAATAATGAGATCTATGGATGCTCCGTGCTCATTTTTTAAATAATAAATTCTTCACATTGCCCATTGCATCATTCATATAAATCAGCAAGTGTCAAAAGCAAATCAGCCAAAATCAAATTACTTTGTCGTCCTTGCGCCATATACAGTGAGGAAAATAAGTATTTGAACACCCTGCTATTTTGCAAGTTCTCCCACTTAGAAATCATGGAGGGGTCTGAAATTGTCATCGTAGGTGCATGTCCACTGTGAGAGACATAATCCAAAAAAAAAAATCCAGAAATCACAATGTATGATTTTTTAAAACTATTTATTTGTATGATACAGCTGCAAATAAGTATTTGAACACCAGTCTATCAGCTAGAATTCTGACCCTCAAAGACCTGTTAGTCTGCCTTTAAAATGTCCACCTCCACTCCATTTATTATTCTAAATTAGATGCACCTGTTTGAGGTCGTTAGCTGCATAAAGACACCTGTCCACCCCATACAATCAGTAAGAATCCAACTACTAACATGGCCAAGACCAAAGAGCTGTCCAAAGACACTAGAGACAAAATTGTACACCTCCACAAGGCTGGAAAGGGCTACGGGGAAATTGCCAAGCAGCTTGGTGAAAAAAGGTCCACTGTTGGAGCAATCATTAGAAAATGGAAGAAGCTAAACATGACTGTCAATCTCCCTCGGACTGGGGCTCCATGCAAGATCTCACCTCGTGGGGTCTCAATGATCCTAAGAAAGGTGAGAAATCAGCCCAGAACTACACGGGAGGAGCTGGTCAATGACCTAAAAAGAGCTGGGACCACCGTTTCCAAGGTTACTGTTGGTAATAAACTAAGACGTCATGGTTTGAAATCATGCATGGCACGGAAGGTTCCCTTGCTTAAACCAACACATGTCCAGGCCCGTCTTAAGTTTGCCAATGACCATTTGGATGATCCAGAGGAGTCATGGGAGAAAGTCATGTGGTCAGATGAGACCAAAATAGAACTTTTTGGTCATAATTCCACTAAACGTGTTTGGAGGAAGAAGAATGATCCCAAGAACACCATCCCTACTGTGAAGCATGGGGGTGGTAGCATCATGCTTTGGGGGTGTTTTTCTGCACATGGGACAGGGCGACTGCACTGTATTAAGGAGAGGATGACCGGGGCCATGTATTGCAAGATTTTGGGGAACAACCTTCTTCCCTCAGTTAGAGCATTGAAGATGGGTTCGAGGCTGGGTCTTCCAACATAACAATGACCCGAAGCACACAGCCAGGATAACCAAGAAGTGGCTCTGTAAGAAGCATATCAAGGTTCTGGCGTGGCCTAGCCAGTCTCCAGACCTAAACCCAATAGAGAATCTTTGGAGGGAGCTCAAACTCCGTGTTTCTCAGCAACAGGCCAGAAACCTGACTGATCTAGAGAAGATCTGTGTGGAGGAGTGGGCCAAAATCCCTCCTGCAGTGTGTTCAAACCTGGTGAAAAACTACAGGAAACGTTTGACCTCTCTAATTGCAAACAAAGGCTACTGTACCAAATATTAACATTGATTTTCTCAGGTGTTCAAATACTTATTTACAGCTGTATCATACAAATAAATAGTTAAAAAATCATACATTGTGATTTCTGGATTTTTTTTTTAGATTATGTCTCTCACAGTGGACATGCACCTACGATGACAATTTCAGACCCCTCCATAATTTCTAAGTGGGAGAACTTGCAAAATAGCAGGGTGTTCAAATACTTATTTTCCTCACTGTAGATGGGTGCAAAATAGACAATATATAACGCATTACTGCTACAGGTAGTAAAAATGTGATTTGATGCATTTTAAGATGTGATTATAGTATAGCATTATAATATGAATATGTTTATATACTTAATTATTTATATAGCATTTAAGTGCATATATTATTCTGTATATGTATCTTTTTATAATATTAATTTGTCTATATAATGACTGTGTATATATATAAAACTGTCAAAATATGCACTTCACTTATTTTCCATTAAAACTAATTTAGATAATTAGCCATTTTTAAGGATTACTAAATTTATCTCAGAGCTGTTCTCATTACACTCGTTGTTTTGCCAATTTGTGACAATATGATTTTTTTTTTAAACTCAGGCGGCATGCACTGAAACGTTCATTTGCTCATTCATTTTTACAATGTTGCAGGAAATACATTTCACGGTGAGTGTAATAAGCCCCCTCTCTGAGTGAGTTTTTTTTCGCAGAGCCATTCATCAATGCTCATGCAAGTAAAGAGGAATCGGCCCCTGGAAAAACAGAGCTATTATTCTAGCAGAACCTCATTACGCTGCAGGTTTAAGGGCCAAACTCATCTCATCAGCCAAAATTCAAGGTTATATTTACATATGTTCCCATTCCCTTGGCTCAGTCGGCCTGATCCCATGTCAAACTAAGTTCCTGAAGCCACAAACAAACAGCAGCCTCCTACTGGCTCATAATGTTAGAAAACAATGTTTACTCCACCTGTTAGCACACTAATGATACACAATCAGTCTGACTAATGCCGTCCTTGATTACATCAGCAGTAGATATCAACTTTTTTACGAAGCTGAATGAGCAAAGTGAACATGCAAATGCAAATCAATGAACTTCTAAATACAGCCAAGCCAGCAGGATCTCTGAGACTTGGGGACAGTCATTAGTCAGTTCACGCCATATTATAGAAAAGGATTAGATGACATCTGTTATCAATGGCAGCATCTGACCTTTTATTTGCTCATTATAGAGAGGTTTTGCATTGGATGAATAACCCCTTAGGTAGACATAATAAATTAGGGAGAGAGCAAAGAGTAAATGCTTCACAGCAGGAGGTTCTTTATCGGGGAAAAACATCTTTAGAGCCCAATATACACTGCACTTTATCATTAAGATGCTTCATACATCACATTGCGTTAGAGTAACAACACATAAAAATCAATATAAGAGGGGTCCACAGGGAAATATTTACAGACTAAGGGCCAGATTTACAATGCCAAACCCTTCAGGATTTACTAAAGACATGCAGTGAAAAATTAGAGATAAATGCGTGTTGTTTCTGCACCTGGCCTTATTTCATATGCATTTGAAGGAGTTTCCTTTCAGTTGCAAAATGTATGGGAGGAGAGTATTTAAATATCATGCCACGTGAGGTTTGCAGTAGTCAATTTACTGCCATTTGAGCCATTATTTAACGCCCAAAAAGCATGTCTTAACCCATTTTACACTTGCCCTAATTTGCCCTGTTTAATAAATCTGGCCCTAAATGGTTTTTATAGAGTTTGTCATGCTCAGTCATGTGAAATGATATGTAGATGTATAAAATAACAAAACAAAACATTAATATAGTATATAAAATAATACATTACACTAAACAAGAGTAAGAATGTTTTTTACTGATATGTTTGTCTTTTTATGCATAGTTCCTGGTCATGAAGGGTGCCTGGTGTTTGGTCAAATCAAAGGAGAGTCGTGTGTCTTCATGCAAGGAAGGTTCCATCTGTACGAGGGTTACTCATTGTGTAAGGTGAGCTCAAATAAACAGTTTGATGCCTCTATTGCAGTGCCACCCCAGCCATCTTGTTTATCATGTCCTTAACTGATTTAACTTCATCTTGCCTTTCGATACAGTTCTTAGATGTATCCATTTATAATACTTACAAGCTCAGTGGTTTCTTTGCTTGAAGTAAAAGCTATATCACAAATCCTATTTTTACTCTGTGGCATCAATGTCTTGTAAGGTATTGTGGCGTGCGTTTCAAGCAGTGGCCTTGGTTCTTTTTAGCATCCCCTCAAGGACAAGGAATCATTGTAAACAGCTCCTATTTGTAAAACAGAGAGAAGCTGTTACCTCCAGTACGGGTCATTAACTTTATCTGTCACAATCAGGAGATGCACGAATACCGAGGCTGAATGCTGGGAATGCAGGTGTGGAGGAGACACAAACTGTTCACTGCTCCTGTTACTCTCATATCAAAGCAGTTCATTTACAATATTCAGCTTGCACTCCTAGTCCTTTGTGATGTGAACAGGAAAACAGTTTCGTTTTCCTTTAAAAAGGATCTGCATGCATTAGCATGTTGACTATGAAAACATATATTAAATCATGAATACATTTTCACATCAGTTGAAAGTCCTAGTTAATTTTTAAAGTTGTCCAATGTTAATTTACCCCAGAGTTCAACTAAGCAGCATGGTTTGTGTGAGCTCTTGGCTTTCTCTCCATCAATGTCTGTCCGGGGGAATCATTTATCTGTTGCACATGGGGCCGAAGAGCCACTTTTTACTAAATTACCAAGGAATCTGCAACCTCTTGCCCTGGAGTGGCACTGTCACTGTAATTGCAGCCCTGACAGCATGACACAATGCATTACAATCAGTTGTCATGGCCACCATGCCCTCTACAGCCAGCCAAAAGCTTTTTACTCTAAATATGAGGCTGGGGAATTAAATCTATCAGCCCCCTGTATTATCAAACCTGAGCCTTTCAAAAGACTATTTTGTATTTAATGTTTTAATAGCTGCGGCACATAAACACACACAGCATCCCAATTTACATAACTGTCCTAAATAATATGCAAGAATACAATTAGCATATATCAGATCAAATCAGGCATACGGATAAAAATAATGCGGCAAAGGTCCCTGGTGTAGTACTTTATGACATTTTCACCCATGACATTAGCATTACTAGCGCAACATCCTAACAGTTAGGTGAGGCGGTTGGTACATAATTTTCTTCCATGTAATGCTCCTATTGAAAAAATGACAAGGATTGAGCGGAAGAACCTGCCATAGCATTGGGAATCTAAAAATATCTATGTATTGTAAGGCATGGCCGCCAACTATTCAGTTTAGTGTGGATTACGAACCAACAAATAAATTGTTTATTAAATTACACGCTTGAAAATGTGTTGATTTGGTTGATTTTTATACTGCACAGACAATGTATAAAGTATGTAATTATTTACTTCCAAATTGTATCCAAATTGTATCGAAAAAAGAGAAAGTCAGTATAAACGAAGAGGAATGCATATGTTTAAAAAAAATAAGTAAAAGAACTAATACAAAAAATATAAGTATATCTGTCAAAGGGGTAAACCGATGGCATCATTTTGAGAAGGAATTAAAACTGTGTAATTCATTTTGTAAATTTAAGAAAATGTTTAAAAACAAGGTGATACATAATTATATAACACAATATAAATAATTGGTGTATGTAATACTTAATCTATTGTATTCATATCTGAAATGTGTATTATCTTTGTACATTTTGGAAATTGTCTAAATTTATTTGTATATCTTGTACTTATCAAATCTAGTAGAACAAAATATTTAAAAAGTTAACGCTCATTAGATAAATATGTATAAAAGGGTAGGAATAATAGTGGCTGCCATGTGTCAGGTTATTAATTTAGCTACAGTGCATCCGTAAAGTATTCACAGCGCTTCACTTTTTCCACATTTTGTTATGTTACAGCCTTATTCCAAAATTGATTAAATTCATTATTTTTCCTCAATTCTGCAAACAATACCCCATAATGACAATGTGAAAGAAGTTTTTTGAAATCTTTGCACATTTATAAAAAAATATATAGATATTTTTTTAAATCACACATACTCACACGTATTCACAGCCTTTGCCATGACACTCAAAATTGAGCTCATGTGCATCCTGTTTCCACTGATCATCCTTGAGATGATTCTACAACTTCATTGGAGTCCACCTGTGGGATATTCAGTTGATTGGACATGATTTGGAAAGGCACACACCCTTATATATAAGGTCCCACTGTTAACAGTGCCTGTCAGAGCACAAACCAAGCCATGAAGTCCAAGGAATTATCTATTTCTGCAGCATTGAAGATCGCAATGAGCACAGTGGCCTCCATCATCCGTAAATGGAAGAAGTTTGGGACTCTAGGACTCTTCTTAGAGTTTGCCGCCCGGCCAAACTGAGCGATCGGGGGAGAAGGGCCTTAGTCAGGGAGGAGACCAAGAACCCAATGGTCACTTTGACAAAGCTCCAGTGTTTCTCTGTGGAGAGAGGAGAACCTTCCAGAAGAACAACCATCTCTGCAGCACTCCACCACTCAGGCCTGTATGATCCAGCGGACAGCTTGTCTGGAGTTTGCCAAAAGGCACCTGAAGGAATCTCATATCATGAGAAACAAAATTCTCTGGTCTGATAAAACAAAGATTGAACTCTTTGGCCTGAATGGCAAGCATCATGTCTGGAGGAAACCAGGCACCGCTCATCACCTGGCCAATACCATCCCTACAGTGAGGTGTGGTGGTGGCAGCATCATGCTGTGGGGGTGTTTTTCAGCGGCAGGAACTGGGAGACTAGTCAGGATCGCGGGAAAGATGAATGCAGCAATGTACAGAAACATCCTTGATGAAAACCTGCTCCAGAGCGCTCTGGACTACAGACTGGGGCAACGGTTAATCTTCCAACAGGACAACGACCCTTAGCACAAAGCCAAGATAACAAAGGAGTGGCTACGGGAAAACTCTGTGAATGTCCTTGAGTGGTCCAGCCAAAGCCCAGACTTGAACCCGACTGAACATATCTGGAGAGATCTGAAAATGGCTGTGCACCAACGCTCCCCTTCCAACCTGATGGAGCTTGAGAGGTCCTGCAAAGAACAATGGGAGAAACTGCCCAAAAATAGGTGTGCCAAGCTTGTAGCATCATACTCAAAAAGACTTGAGGCTGTAATTGGTACCAAAGGTGCTTCAACAAAGTATTGAGCAAAGGCTGTGAATACTTATGTACATGTGATTAGTTTTTTATTTTTAATACATTTGCAAAGATTTCAAACAAACTTCTTTCAAGTTGTCATTATGGGGTTCTGTATGTTGAATTGAGGATTTTTTTATTTTTATTTAATCAATTTTGAAATAAGGCTGTAACATAACAAAATGTGGAAAAAGTGAAGCGCTGTGAATACTTTCCGGATGCACTGTATATGTTAATGTTAATATGCATTATTTTGGTATTTATATATTATTATTATAGTGTTCATTAATATTTTTGAATTCGCTTTTATTTTCATATTTTCAGTTTTCATTTTCATGCTTTAGTAAATGTGTTGATTTATTTCAATTTGAGTTTTTCTGTAATTTGAGTACTTTTACTTAAACATATTACAGTTATTTTCCAAGGCAACATTTATAATTTCAATGTTTTTCATCTAAAATTTATATTTCATTTTAGCTTTATTTCATTTTAATTAATTAATTATGTTGTTTTTACTCCAAACTGACATTTTTTGGGGGGTGGGGGCTTTGGAACACAAAAGCAGAAATTTTTGAAGCCCCTTATATAATAAGCAGGAGCTCAAACAATCTGGTTATTAAATCCTTTGTCAAACTGTGACAGCTGGTTTGTACCTTCAGTCCACTGTTCATTTTGCTTTAGCTGACTCATATCTGTGAGTCACTGTGCAAATCTGTGCCAACTCACTGTATCCTAAAAGTGCACCCAACTCATTTCTCTTACAGTATAGGACGCAAGCTTGTTTCATGTTTGCCCTTGGTAACACAAACCGTTATTAGGGCTTGTTTAAGTGATCTCTTTGTTGTGGAGAGATGTGCCATGGAGGGTAATTGGACAGTCAAGCTAAGTTAGCCCTTCACTGACCTCTGTTTCTCTGCAGCAAGTAAAGCAGCATTATGGTGCTCCGATGCATTTAGAGGGCTTGGCTAAACAATAAAAGGGCCATTCACAAAATTTTTGCATTCACCTGCACTGCTTTTCTGTTGTTTTTCTATGTAAACATGGGCTAAACGGATGAGTTTTGTCTCATTCTAAAAATGCAGCGCTCAAGTTGAAAAGTAAAAAAAAAAAAAAAACCTGTCTAGATTTTACAGGGTGGTTTTTTTATCATTACGCTATGCTTCTGCGCTCCTGCATTCTGTTGTTCAGAAATAAAAAGAGGGTTGATAGGTCATTATTTTGTGGCCTCATAATATAAGTGTCATTGTGCTGTTTAACATGTACATAAATGTTGCTCACATTTTATTGTAGCCCATTTGTGCTGAATACAGTGTAATGAGAATTTAGCCATTAAAGTTTATAAACAACTGAAAAAGGCATAAATGTCAGGGCATGTTGAAACTTCTCCAGGGGCCCAAAAACCCCTAAGATCCCAGAGGGTTAAGCCATCTGATGTTTCCTAATATTTATGCTTTATGTCAGTCCACTCAATGGTAAACAGAACCGGCACGATTTTCATGTCTCTCATTTCACACCACAGACTCTCGATCACTTGTTATATACCAATTGGCAGTAATATGTGCATATAGGCGGGTGCACAACGCGCGTACATTCTGCTTATTACACACACGTGCCGGCAGCAGCACACAAAATTTTTTTAAATATTAAAAATAAAAGGATTCCTCTCTGGAGAAGCGTTCAGTTTTTCCACTTGCAAATTCCGCCATGTAAATAGCGAATCGGCCATGGCGCGAGAATGGCTTTTAAAGGGAATGGGAGATGAGACTCTGTTACGCCCAAAACACACACATGACTCATTAAGAGAATACGGACAACCCTTTTAGAACGTGCGCCATGCGTTCCGTAGTTAAACTAGCAAAAGTGGATTCGGACTAAGTGCACTTGCACTTCAATTACTGTGACATGACCTCAGGGGATTTCATTATTAATATTACTGTAATATTGATGCAGGAGTGTTTGTCTTGTTACTAGGCTGATGGTTTTGATGATTTTTTTTAAAAGTTTTATATTAAGTTTTATTTTAAGAAATTATACAGACAAAACCATAAAATAATTTCAACTCACATCAATATTTCATGCACGGATTTATATATTTGTACAGTTAAAAACACCCTGCTCATTATTTGCTAACCACCCATAGTGCAGTCCAGTTTGGTGCTATTTATTTAAATTTCATTTATTTTTTAGGATAAACACACCTCTTTTCTATGCAGACTTATCATACATAACAGAAACCAGGTGTATAGAAATTTTGCCGTTTTCTAATGATCAGTGCGTGCGAATAGCCTCCATGATGCAACCAGGAAATGCAATTCATTCTTAGTGAATACCCTGAAATTGAAATATATGCCAATTCATGATACAGTGCAAAGATATACAAGAATCTCTTATAGACATATTCTCATTACTCCGTAATAGTGTGCATTAATCAAACCGCCAGTGACGGGTAATCAACAGACTATCCATAGGCCTATAATGCAGACCAATTCTCTTAGGAGAGTTAAAGAATTAAATATGAAGCGATCTGATCTCTGAGAGTTTACAATCCACAAAGAAGTCATCTTTGATTTAAAGGGTACCAAACTGGGGCGTATTCCTTAAGAATGCTGGTCTACCTCGGCGACATGTCTGTGTATAGTTGTAATGGCAGTGTTGCCCATGGCAGCCCCACACGTCCACCCTGGTTCATCAGCTGGAGAGCAGGCTGACAGACTGTGACATCCCTATTGAGCTGTGCTTTACTGAGCCCACAAGTTCATTATTCATCTCCTGCTCGCACTGACACCTCCCTTAATGGCTCCCTGCTCTACACTCCTATATTTATCCCATTTAGAATTACTAAAGCTTATTTAATACCTGTCTAAAACTGTGGTTAGGCACTGTGGTATACCATTGCACATTTACGCATGTGGATATTGTCATTCCCATGTGCTTTTCTGAAATGAAAGGAGGCTGTTTTTTAGTCCGATATAAATTTGATAAATTAAATCTGTTTATAAAAGCTACTTAAATGTCCTAATTTAACTGAGGCCTAATCCTGGCTTAATCTAAGCCCTTTCTGTGAAACCAGGCCATAAAAATATAAATAAATGTTGATCTATTTGTTTTGCTTTATTTCTGTACTGTCACATGATATTTGTATTCCATTTTCTTCCATTAAACCTGAAAGGGCCATGGCTTAATTAACATCCAGTATCATTAATTTAATAATTTAAAAGTGAAAATAATATGTCAGAGAGATCCTGCCGCGAGTAACAGCTTGCGTTTTCTGGGGAATTTTTCCAGGTCACGTTCCCCGTGCGGATCTTCAAGCTGATGGGTGTAGAGACCATTATCGTAACAAACGCCTCTGGAGGTCTTTGTCAGGATTTCAAAGTGGGAGACATTATGGTCATTAAGGACCATATTAACTTGCCGGGGTTTGCTGGACAGCACCCACTGTGTGGACCCAATGATGAACGGTATGCAGATAAGTGAGAGAAAAAGGCAGAATAAAGTGTGTAAGAGTGAGAGTTATTGATATTATTTTACAGAACTGTTTCCCATTTTATGGGTCTTCCTCAGATTTGGGATCCGGTTTCCTTGTATGTCTGACGCTTACAGCAAAGACCTGAGGAAATTAGTTTTGGACATCACTGCTGAGCTGGGCTACTCTAATTTTGTGCGCGAGGGGGTCTACTGTATGGTTAGCGGACCCAACTTTGAGACCATCGCAGAGGCACGGATGTTGCACATCTTGGGGAGCGACTCTGTTGGTATGGACAGTCACAATACACAAAGGGGAAAACTGGCAAAAATGCATATGAAAAATGTCCGAGCTGCTGCTGTCGAGTTTCATAGGAGCACCTCAAACACCTCAAACTTGAAACACTTATCAACAGTTTAATCAATCATCAAAACATTTTTTTATTTTTGCTTTGTCTGACTTTTCATTAGTGATTTAATACCTATTTTCTGTCAGAAAATCTGTGACGATTCTAGATCTACACCCAGCGCATATCTACAACCTATCATACACCCGACGCAGTAATAATTTTCATGTCCAGCGCCACTTTGTTTAAATAGCAAATGCACTAGCGCCCATCTGTGCACCCATAGGCGTGCTGGTCTGAAAACAAGGTGTGTGCAGGCACATTGTTGGCGTGTTGGTATTTTGAGGCAACTGAAAAATGACTGCGCCATTGACCAACAAAAACCTGGTATAAAGTCAATAGTACAGTATTTTTTGTGTTATTTAAAGGGCACATTAGTAATTTGCTAATGTGCATTAGTAGGTTGCACAACGCACACTCTGCTTATTACACACACAGGGATGAGCAGCAGCACTCAAAAACTTTTAAATATTAAAAATAAAAGGATTCCTCTCTAGAAAAGCGTTCAGTCTTTCCGCTTGCAAATTCTGCCATTTAAAAAAAAAATGTTTGGCAACAAACAGAAACAAATAAGTTGAAATACTAAAATGACTAAAACTAACATGAAAATAAATAAAAGCTATATAGATATATGCTATATGCTATGTATATATATATATACTCTGAGGAGTTTGAGTGGTTTAACCTGCTGTTTTCTTTTGTGTGTAGTGCCTCTCCTGTAATTGGTGCTTCATGAAAATTATAGCTAATTAATAATGATGTGCCATATTAGCAGACCTGCTATATTAACTGATGGAGATTAGGCCCACCCAAAGGGCCAAAGTAGCCCACTTCAACCAATGTGATTAGATTAATCAGTGATCTAAATAACTCTCTTGTCCATATGATTGGCATAAACTATACTCACTGCTGGTCCTCTGATGAGTTGAACAATGCCTCAGATAATTGGGCTCCGATTACCAAACGGCAGCTCTGTGGGGTATGTGCTCAGTGGGCTCCTCTAGCTAGACCGGTCAGTGACCGGTTCCTGTGTGCGTCCTCCCTCCTGTGTATACAACAGGACCCCAATAGTCCTCATCAAGTATTAAGTGAGACCCAGACCTGGTCTGATTTATTAATGAATCACCTGTGCCACAACAGAGATGACTGCCATTTAATTAAGAGTCTCTCTCTCTCTCTTTCTCTTTTCTTCCTGCTGCCCTCACAGGCATGAGCACAGTTCCTGAGGTGACGGTAGCCAAGCATTGCGGACTGCGGGTCCTGGGCCTATCACTCATCACCAACAAGGTTTCTCTTGACTACAGCCGTGAGGAGAAAGTGAATCATGAGGAGGTGCTACAAATCAGCAAGATGAGAGCTGAGATGCTCCAGAACATGCTCTTAACCTTCATCGCTCGCTCTCACCAAGTGGAGACCATCAACAACAACAACGACTGAATCTACTCAAATACTGTCTAGGGTCAATCAAACCAGTTGAATCAAGGGCGCTGTGGAAGTCATGTGTTTGTATACAATAGATCTTAAAGGGTCCATGCTATGTTTAGCCTTTATCTGGTTGGTTAAAAATGTCCAATGTGAGACCATGTATTTGATCTCCAGACTGATCGTTGTCTTGCTGACTTTTCCTGACATTTCAGTATGAAAGTACAAAACAAAGGTAAATAAACCTCCCTATAGTTGAAATGAAGATGAGAGGATTTTTTAAAAACGTTTGACATCTCAGCACTGTAAAGAAAATTCAGGTCTCCAATTGAAAATTTTTTAGTTGTCCAAATTTAATTTCTGTGAATTAAATTGCATCAATACACATAAATGTGATCAGTCACTAGAAAATGTTCAATTGGAGACCTGAATTTTTTTTTACAGTGAGTGGGAACATGTTTCAAACCATGTTTATAAGCCAAAAACAAAATTCAGTTACAAAGGGTACGGTTCTTAATCTACACACTAAGAAAAGTCCATAAAAACCCTGTGCAATGTACCGAGTTAAGGGGGTGGTTCACCCAAAAAATATGTCATCAATTACTCATCTGTGTTGTTCCAATTCCAAACCTATAAGTTAATTAACCCTTTAATATAAAGGAATTTTCTGTATTTCTGTTTTATCCATATTTTGAATTACGCATTGTATTGTGTGTGTTTAGGTTTAAAGGAAATGTCCATACACTTAATGGAAAAGATTTTTAACCATTTTTTTGTTCTTGGTGTAAAAGCAACAAATGGTTCTTGATATATTGTACAGGTGACAAGATTAACAAACTTGGTACTTGGAACTACAAACTTATGTAAAAAGGTTTGGAATAAAAAAAAACTGGAACAATGTTATATATTGTGATGACTTGTGTACTTATATTATCCCAAATGTTTCCAAAAATGTTTAAATCCAGAGAAATAAGCAATTTTAACCAGGACACGAACCGTGTCCGTGTGTTGCCTGTCAATGACATCATCATTTTGTAGAAACCATGGAAACACCAAAGATGCTTTAATATATTATGTGTTTTATTAGACAGGTGAGCAACTGATACATCGACAGAAAACTAGCTAATCATTGTTATATAGCTCAACACAGTTAGGGCCCTATCATACACCCGGCGCAATGCAACGCCATGCGTAACATTTTCATAGCAAATATAGCAAATGCATAGTTTAAATAGCAAATGCACTCACGCCCATCTGTTCGCCCATGAGCGTGCTGGTCTGAAAATTAGGTGTGTTCAGACGCATTGCTATTTTGAGGAACTGAAAACAACTGCGCAATTGACCAACAAAAACCTGGTCTAAAGTCATTAGCGCAGTATTTTTTGTGTTATTTAAAAGGCGAGGGATGACTTAATCCCTCATTATCCTTCTTTTGTTTTGGAATTGAGCCATTATAATCTATTCAGACATTCTGGATGGCCCATCAACCCCACATTCACTTTACCCACTTTACATTAAAACGTACTATCTGAAGTCTTTCTAGCAAACAAACAAACAAGAAAAAGCATGCTTTTGGTACCCTTATATGAAATAAAATATAGTTCCTGGCGTGACAGGTGCATTAGAGCTACAGTTAGCATCAATAATTTGTTAAGCGACCTTGGGTATCATGAAAGGTGCTATATAAGTCTAAGTTATTATTATTATTATTATTATCAAGCTACATAACACAATATAAAATATTAATATTACACTTTCACTCAAAACTCCCTTTAAACAGCCAGCGAGTGTTTGTATTTACTTCCGATCGCGATATAATGTGGGTTTCAGTGATGTTCAATGATGTTAAAAAATGTTATGTTTAGCATTTTATATGGAGCTAATTGCTACACCTGTTTAGCATGTTACTGGAAACATTCTTTATTCATATGAAAATACACCAAATCGCGTGCAAAACACACACAAACCATATGCCATCGAAATCGCACGTTTATTGCTTCTTGGTTCACATGTTGCCAATGTTTATAACAGAGAGATGATAATGAGAAAGCGCACTGAACAGCGTGACCAGGAGGGGTAGGATTATGGTCACGTTGTGTCACGTAAGATGCCTGACAACTGTACAGCGAATGAGAGAGCTCTGAGATCATAAGTGACGTCCAGCAGGAAGCAAAATACACAGAGATCGCTCTGAATGTCATTCAGCTCTTCAGATCAGCATAATTCAGTGAGAAATTAATAGAAATGTTATTCTTTATGACGAAATATTTTGCTAACATGTGACAATAAATCTATATTTGTCCAAATATGCGCACTGTTTCACTAAGAGCCCGAACGGATACGGTTTAGTGCATGTTATGTGACCACAAATAAAACGGAGAAGAGGTGACTGGCTTTTGATTCTTGTTGATATTTCATTCAAAATATTGTTCATTACAGCTCGGTTATTTTGCACCCCTGACATAAATTAAGAAATTAATGTCACTGCAACCTCGTTTTATCATAAACAGTGGTCAAATAACGAAGCTGGAGGCTTTAATCTTTATAATTATACCAAGTTTTTCCCAGATGAAGTTAGAGTGTGATGATTTAACATGCAGTGAATGTTGAACGACAGTAATCTGGGGCCAGCTGCGATCTTTGACTGCAAAGGGGTTAAAAATAAAAAAATAAAAGGATTCCTGTTTGGAGAATGCTCAGTTTTTCCGCTCGCAAATTCCGCCACGTAAATAGCGAATCCGCCATCTTGAACCGTGTGTTGCGTTTGTCTCTCAATTAGCAATCACTCCAGCTGCCTTGTTCTGCTCCACCGGCTTTCAGCCCCACCTTGCTTCATGCTACAGTAATGTTAATAAATCTTTAATACGTTAGCTCATCCATGAACATGATTTATGCCCGAGTCCCATCAGATTCTTTTCCACCGGCTGTAGTAGTGAAGACAACAACTCCCATGATTCCGCGACATCAGGGCGTCATCAAGCTACAGCTTTGTTTTGAATAAGCGACCTCAAGCTGCGAAAATTACATTTTGTGCCTTTAATACACCCAGTGGGATTATGTAATTATGGACCAATATGTCAAATAATTGTTACATGTAGTGTCAAATCACACACTTTTCCATGCTCACTTAGACACTACAATACTAAAGTGATCAATATTTAGCTGGTTTTCTCAATAGCCCCTGCTGGTAGATGCATTAACTACACGCAAGTAAAAAGAAAGCATTTACCTCCATTGACACACATTCAAATCCATAATACAAATGAATCAGTGAATAATTAAGAATTTCCTATATTCCTTTAGGTTATCTGAGTTTTTTTTGTAGTTTTAAATGTTTAGAGGAATGTCATTTTAATTTATGAAGAATTCCTTACATCAAAATGACACCTGTCAGAGTGATAGTTAAATGGCATAATTCCATTATAAAGTGTAAGTGTTTACTACTTTATGTATTTAGCATTTTAACCTAACCATTTATTGCATCAATACGTTTTCTGTTATTCCTATGGACACACATTTATTTGTTTTCAAAGCAATATGAATCAGTTTATTCATACAAAGTGATTTTGCTGATTGACACACCCAATGATAATCAGAAATGAATCAATCGAAATATTAATGACTATAATGTTAAAGGGATAGTTCACCCTGAAATGAAAATAAAGCCATCTTTTATTCACCCTGCTGTTGTTCCAAATGCCCTATGTCCTTCTATCTTTTTCGGACCTCAAAAGCAAAAATTTAAAAAATAGTCCTGCATGCGCTCCTCCATATAATGGCAGTGGATAGCGACCAGGCTAAAACATTACAAAAATGATACAAAAGTATCACGCAATGATACAGTGAGACGAGTGCCATATATGGAAAGTGTTCAGGAGGCATACTATAAGGTTTTGCGAGAAAGAAACCGTATTATTCAGTCAAAATACTGAGCTCGGCCGTTACTCTGCGCACATTCCTGTGAGTGAGTGCTTACTATAATTCGCACTCTTGTCATGGTACCCAGGATACGCACACACGCACCATTTTGAAAAATCAGGCTCAATAGAAACAAACGCAGCTCTCTTCTTTTCTATAAGGCACATGATAAGAAATAATACAGTAATACTAATAATAAGGTAAATCTCATGAAGTGAATGTTGTGTACCGGTTGTCATGACAACATTGCATGAGGGGCTGCTGACGTCTCGCACGCATTCACAGGAACGTGCACAGAGTAACGGCCGAGCTCAGTATTTTGACTGAATAATTATATATATAATAAAAATTAAATGATTAGCATATTGAAATGATAAATGACAGTTACAGTAAAAATACTTGCTTGGGGCAAACTATTTTGAATAACTCTTATTATTTACCGGCAAAGACTAGTCTTTAATTTGTGCTCTCCTAAGATGCAACTCTCAGGGTCAAAAAGTCATTCTTCTAATTAGCACCATTTTATAATGAGTATTCTTATCAATAAAATGGATTTGTACTTAATCAGGAATTTTGACTGTGTTGTTGTTGCGGGCACAACCTTCTTTGATTTTCCTTGAATGTCAAGTGCAGAAACCAAAGGTTCACTGGGCCCAAATTCGCATTCCTGTTTTTTGGAGTCAGCATGAAATATCGGTCCCCTCTGAACATTCTTTGGGTCTTTGAAAGCTCTGCTAGAAAGACGGATCTAAAACTTTTCAGACTGTGTTAAATCTCTCACTAAACACAAGGCTGAACCTTGACCATTTAAGCTCACACATATATTAGCAAGGACGAAACTGCTTATTGTGGAATAATCAGAGAAATCCAGACCTGCTCCTCCCTCCCAAATGTCCTCATGGTTTAGAAAGGTGTTCCAAAATACCCAGGACAAAATGTCTGTGTGGTTGCTGATACACCTCAGCTGTCACATACGCAGTAGGCTATTAGCTGCATCTTCAGGATCTGAGGGACAAAAAAATACATTCTTTATGTTAGACATCCAGGCTGAAACCAGCTATAATCAGACTACCTAAAAATAGCTGGCAATTAATTTGGGAGCAAAGCTGAATTAGTTTGTGAGATACAAATTATTGGAAAATAGTAATGCAAGCATTTTCCTCATCACAATTATTTCAATGAAGACATTTCTATTTTGTCAAATTAGCAAGTAAGGAATGTAATTCAAAATAGGCATATGAGTGATCAAGTCAAACAAAAATAATACAGAAAACGGTTCCCTTTTCCCACTGGTTGCTCAACAGTGATCTGCTTAATGGATAAATTATTCTTCCATGAATAACATACACTGATGCGTCCTTTAGTGAGGAGAGATTCTACTGCAATTATAAAAAGTTGTACAAACCACACAAGTTACTATAGTTTAAAGCCCTGTAATGTTGAGTTAATACATATAAAAAACACAAACCAACACAATATTACCTGTGAAAGGTTATTTCATCTTTTACAACCAGAGGCTGCTTAATGTTGTGACATCTTGGTAGTGGTGCAGTGTGAAATGGCCTCTTGAACAAGAAAAAATGTGGGGCACATGGGCAGGACATGATTTTGTCCATTATAAATTGATTGTACTGTTGGATCATTGATGTTTGCTTTTTCTAATATGATTGACAAGTTGTCCCACCCTCACACCAATGAACACATCATCAGACAGGCAATGACTTTTGGTGGCAACTCACAGTACTTAGCGAAAATGATTTTGGACAGATTTCTGCGGTTTAATGAACTACAGCAAAATAAAGAGCGCATTGGTTAAAACTAAGCGAATATTTAATTACTACAATAGTAATTTCTCGCTAGAAATGGCATCAAAAGTGGAAAATGTTAAAGGAGGGATCTAATGCTATTTGGGTCTCATCAAGATGTTGGGTCTGGGAACTCACCATTGACAGGACTCAAGCTGAGGGACAGGACAAACGGTTGTCTTTCAAATTCCCTCTGCACGCAATTGGACAGCGCTACAACCAACCAGAGAGCAACGTGACCTGGAGCTAGTTGATGGATTAAACTTTCGCTGTATCCGGTCGGCAAAACTCCGAACACATCTTCCTTTCTTAAGAATGACTTCAGTGCCGTTCTTTGTTCTTTTCTCAAAGAAAAGCTTAACTCAAAGTCTTCCAGAGTCGCGGCCAAAAGCTTCTTTGTTTACGTGGAACCGCCGCAATTCTGCCGTGACGTGCCGTCATTATGTTAAGCCCGCCCACCGACTCTATACACGATGTAATTGGCCTGACCAGAGTTTGGTTTTTCCAGCTCGCAGGTCTACCGAGAGTTGCTATACTACACTCGCGGCAAATTAGATTTGCTGCCACTAGGGTGCGTCTAGATTTATAGGCTAGCTATTTTCTGCATTCTGACTTATTTCCACTGTTAAAGAGTTGGATTCTCATGCTAAACATGGCCAAAACTTCAAAAAACGAGTTGGATATGAGTATTTCTGTGCTAAATACACTCCTTCAGGATTCGAATAAGTTTGGAAAGTTTTTTTTAGTATGGCCCTGTATGACGTCATAAAATGCGGAATTCCTCGTCTGTGCACTTCTCGCTTATGAGCATGCACGCCCATCAACACGCTTCGTTCGAATTACGGGAGCCGTCGGCAGTGCTGTCATTTGGTTTTTAGACCACGAAATGAACAATGTCATTAAAGAAGTGTGTTTTTGGTTGTGAGGGAAAGCTAACCTTGTTCAGCTTCCCAAATAACCCAGCGTTAAGGAAACAGTGGATGCAGTTTGTTTTTCCAGAGCAACAATGGAGTTCTGTAAGTGTGTTTGTTTGTTCCCGGTCATGAGTCGAAACCGCAGGCGATGAGTGAAAATGAAAGCTCTAGCATAAGTTCTGCTGGGAAGACTCAATTACTACGTCACTTATTGCCTTCATTCTAACCCAATTATATTCTCATGCTCACCGTATAAAAGCCCGGTACTTACACATGTTTGAGTTCGCAGATACTGAAGTGACGATTACGCAGATCTGAAGCGACGATTACGCAGATCTGAAGCGACGATTACCCCCATCCTCCCCACCACCACCAGGATGGTCCTGTCCATACCTCCCGGGGGGTCGGCTGCGCCCCTGCCCTCGTCTTCAGGCAGGAATTGCAGATCCGATACCCTCGGATTATGCCTACGGACGGGGCCTACGCCAAATTGACTTTGTATATTATTAGCTTGCTGAGCTATTATTAAATGCACTATTGTCGATATAATTCTCCTGAGTCTTTCCTGCAGAACTGCATTAAATGTCTTATCAGCGCATCAGTGCATGTGTGTGTGCTTGTGACTCTTTAGCCCCACCCACTGAGCACGTCCACGAGTTCGGCTGTTTTCGGAAAGAATCGGATTCGGTACAGCGTATCTGTCTTTTGCAAATATGATAAAACTAAAGACTCTTCGGAGATGAAGAATGCAATTCTACTCTATAGGTACAAGATTAACACGAGATTGGCAGAAACTGTGCGTGTTATGAACCCTTTAATTCCCATATAAAGTGACCACCAACCGCAACTTTCAGACTCTTTCAGATCTTTCTTTTTTAGTTTAACTGCCGCGAATGGAAGTTTCCAACTTCGATTGCAGGTATCATATGGTGTACATCTCAGCATCTGGGGTGTAGATGAGTTGTTATCATGTGCAGGTGTCACTGTTTACTTGCTAAGGTGTGATGTAAGCTCCTCACAACAATACACGGCAGGAGTGTTTCATAATGGCCTGGGCTCACACTATACAACTGCCAGCCAACCCATCTGTGTGTCTATACAGCAATTAGTGACCAACACCACAAACATATGCCACACTGTCCTGCTTCTCTCTCTCTAGATGAACAGTGTTATAGTCATTGCCTAAAAGTCACAACAGGTTGATCAGGAGTCTTACTCATTGGTTGTTATGAACCACTAATGTTCAGAGAGCTAAGGGACCTAAGAAACACAAGTTTTGTGATAACACCTGGATGCACCATTAGCACCATGTAGTCAAATTTAAACTCATTTCACTCACTCTGACAGACTACCAGGGATATTTGTAATTGCATGAGGGTGACTGTGTGGTGAACTGTCTATCTATCTGTCTGTCTGTGCCTGCTTACCTGCCAGACAGGATGCTATAACCAGAGACACAACCGTAATTTGTCTGGGCAGAGCCTCATTAATTAACATATGGTGAGCAATTATCTCATAGGTCATTGCTGTTATTATTATTATTATTTTTTTTTTTTTCAAATTAATGTTCTGTAAATATGAGAAAACTAACAAGACAACCAAACAAGGGGATAATGCCCTTAGGCTGAACTTATAAATCCATAAGTTCAGCACTAAGAATAATTCATACACAAAGCACATTACACAGCATTCAAAAATTCTTCCAAAAAGTACATTTTTTACAGCCCTTAATTGAGGAGTCTGAACTGTGAAGGCCAAGCAATTGTAAATAATAATACCCCTTGTCAATCACATTGCAAGTTTACATTTGAACAAAAAATGAGCTCTAAATATACAAAGTAAAGTAAAGCTCTGTCACACAACGAAAAAGAAAAAGAAAAGAAGTAGCCTACACTAGCTCACTAAACCAAACCCCCAAGGTCTTCCAAACTAAATCGGGGAACTAAAAACTAGACCAATTTTTCCACCTAAGATAACTTTTCCACCTTGGTTTTTGGAATCCATTGCAAGCTTTATTCTCCACTGACCCAATTGGCACATGATGCAAGGATTAATCATTATAGCTACATTATAATGATTACATAGCAGAATTATATATTGACCTTTTCAGAGGGCAACCATTTTAAAAGTAATTCTGCCATTTTAAAGCACTGTTGAACATTTGCCAAATTATTAAATGTAAAATGTAGCTAAATTTAAGGGTGCAAAGTTTGCGACATATTGTTATTCGGTATAGGATGCCTAAATGTCACCTTAAAGGCTTTTAAATAGCCTAGCCTAAACCACAAAACGTTTACTGAAATATTTGTAATGTGCAAATCTATAAACAATGACAGCTTGTCATTATCGTAGTATACTGGCCAAAACTGACTGCAATAGAAATCGCAAAACACGTGTAGACGTAAGTAGGTTTAATTTACTTATTTTTTAAAAAACAAAAAAACTTTTATTTAGGTTTTAATTGTTTAATTTACCCCAAAAAAAATTAATTGTGTCATACTCACCTTCATGTCGTTCCGTAAGTCATTCGTTCATCTTCGGAACACAAATGAAGATACTTTTAATGAGCACAACACAGCTCTCGTGACCATGCGCGCGTCTGCTCTTCCGTCAACTCGCATGCATCGTGGTGCTCTCGTGAACGTGCGCCGTTGGGAGATTAATATTTTGTAAATAGAGGTGTAAATTATTTTTTTGCGCAAACAAAGCACTCGTGTACACTTCACAAAACTGAGGTTAAACCACAGTGGAGTCACGTGGATTACTTTAATGACACTTTCTGGGCTATTTGTGTATGCTGTCAATGGAAGAATTCTTTCAGATTTCATTAAAAGTATCGTCATTTGTGTTCCGAAGATGAATGAAAGTATTACAGTTGGAAAGATATAAGGGTAATTAATGACAGAAATGTTCATTTTTGCGTGAACCCTTTAGGGCTACATCTTTTTGCTAGCGCTTTGGGATGTGTGAAAACATGCCCTGGCTAACTTGAATAGCCTACGTTGGACATTGTTAAAACTAATAAATGTGGGTTTTTTTGTGTGTGTTTTTTTATAGGCCTAAAGACCACCCTCCCAAAAGAAGTCGAAGGAAGTAGCCTAAGCGAATGAACGCATCCAGTCACTGGGTTTACATAGGCTACAGCGCACTTCATGCATGTCAGATTGTGATTTTTGTAGCCAGATGTTCCACGGTTCCTATTTTGACTTTTATAAGTGTCAGTGTGCTCTGTTGTAGCCTGTGACATTCGCGCAGAAAGAAGTCCTGATTTAAATGCGTCTCACATCTGTGTAGCTCAGCACTATAGTGCGCGCTACCTGCGGTGTGCGGAGACAGAGGTGCGCGGGGCGTTTGCCATCATCTGAGGGGAGGGCGGAACTTCACTTAAATACTGGAGACATCAGAGAGCCATTCTCACAGCATCGCTCTCACAGCAGCATCAGCGCCTGATACACGGAGAGAACATGGCAAACGCATACCTGCAAGGAGTAGAGATCTCAGCTTCTCAGTTCCTGGATATATTCCATCATTATGACAACGATGGTAATTTCTCTACTTATTTTGTGGATTTCATGAACTGAAACATTTTTTTGGGGAAGAAAAAATGGGATTATTCTTGCCACCTGCTTTGCAACTGGTTTCCAAAAGTTTGGTTAAAATGATTTGTCTAATTTATCTTACCTATCTGACATGCATAAACCTGTGGGGATGTCAAAATTTGACAAAATATAGATCTTTAGACATTTCAGATGGTTTTGAAATATTCTCTTTGGCAGACTGATGAAAGCACATCTGAATCTGAAACTGTGTTGTGTCATTGATTTGGGGTGTAAATGCTCTCAGGTAATGGATATATCGAGGGGAAGGAGTTGCAGAATTTTATCAAAGAACTTCAACAAGCACGAAAACAAGCAGGACTGGTAAGTCGAACAGTCTTTTTAATCTGCTGCATGATAGAAGGCTTGGATTTATGTGACATCCCAAGAAAATATTAAATGACACGTATGAAAATTATGATTATTATTGCAATAAATACAGCTGCCAGCATATCGGGGTCCAAGCAAAAAAGTAATTTCTGGAGAAAATGACAAAATATAGACAAAAATAGCCAAATTTAAATAAGGATCCTGTGTAAACAATTGTTTTTATGGAAAATTAAAGATTTCTTAACTGCATTTTGCACAGCTTTATTTTTTTTCTTCAAATATAACATACCCTCACATTGGAAAAGTATTAAATTTGACATGTCCTCACATTTTCCTGAATATATTTATTTGTGTATGTGTATATGTATACATCACACACAACACACGCACACATATCAATTCTGCTTAAATATGATTGGCATGGTCATTTTGATTGATTTGCAAGCAGCTATTAGATTGACAGCAGATTGCAAGATTGCGAACTTTGTCGACTAAAGTGCATGGAAGTATAAGCGTATGACTGACTAACAGCAGATGGAGATTATGCATTGGTACTCTACTGCTATTCCTGCAGTTACCAGCTGTGCAATTTTGAATATTCAGTCAATTTCTGAACCACTGAATTTGTGGAAGTGGATTTATAAAGTGAAATAAAATGGACTGAAAATTGTCTGTCGAATATTATAGGATACGTGGTATTTTCAAACAGACTGAATATTTTGTATGGAAGCAGAATATTGATTATTGCATTTTTAATAACGAGCCCTGAAAATACAATGCATTAAAATGCAAGCATTGTTCAAATCAGTGAAATTCAATAGGATTTTTTTTCCTTAGACATTTGTCATTTATTTACCTCCATAAAACCATTGGAGACAACCGTTTTTTAATTGTAGCTGCCCCTATGGATAGAAGTAGACAATTTCACATGCATTATCCTGGTGTTGGGTTGTCCAGTTTCATGAATGTTGGACTAGGAATTTAGAAAATATACTGTGTCAATAAGTCAATATGGGCCACGCCGCAAACATTTTACAAGTAAAATGCTTTATACTGCTTAATATGCAAAAAAACAAACAAACATTTGACTTTAACTTTTTAGAATGATGATGCTACATAGCAAATGTCATGTAAATTAGACTAACATACGTTTGAAAAGGCTATTTTTTTTGCAGAAAATAAAAATTAGTTTCAGAATTAGCAAAAACATAGCATCACATAAAATAGACTTATTATGTAAAATTTTTGGAGTGGTATTTTGGACCATCCAACCTGGGGGCTCTGTAATGTATATGGTCTCTGATGCCCAAATAGTAATAAAAATAATGTGTAATAGTACAGTTTGGCCCCCTTGGTAAATATGAACAAAAAAGCCTGTAAAAATAAATCTACATTGTTAATCCTTTTGATCTTTTATTCGGAAAAAAAAAAAATCATTGAAACCTTTCATGGAAGTAAAAGAATTGAAAATGTGGGGAAAATCTCTTTATGAAATACATTTTTTTCTCCAAGACACGGACATAATAATTGGCACCCTTTTATTCAATACTTTCTTCAACCTCCTTTTGCCAAGATAACAGCTCTGAGTCGTCTTCTATAATGTCTGATGAGTTTGGAGAAAACCTGACGTTTAGAGACCATTCCTTCATACAGAATCTCTCCAGATCCTTCAGATTCCCAGATCTATGTTGGTGCATCTCGTCTTCAGTTTACCCACTCATTTTCTAGGGTTCAGGTCAGGGGACTGGGACGACCATGGCAGAAGCTTTTTGTGCTCAGTGACACATTTTTGTGTTGATTTTGATGTTTGTTTTGGATCATTGTCCTGATGGAAGATCCAACCACGGCCCATTATAAGATATCTAGAAAAAGAGGCTTGGTATATTGTTGGTATTTGATAGAATTCATGATACCATGTATCTGAACATGTCCAGGACCTCCAGCTAAAAAACATTAAAGATCCAGCTGTATATTTAACTGTTTTATCCCACCAAACCCATCTGTAAAAATGAATGGGAATATACTAAATAATTCTAGGGATGCCAATAATTGAGTCCAACGTGTTTTGGAGAAAAGCATTTATTTCATAATGTGATTTACCCCCACTTTCAATTCTTTCAATACTTTCACTTTCAAATGCTTAAGAGTCTTGGATCATTATTGCTGTGATTAATATGTTTCTAGGATGTTATATATTTGGCAACAGTTCTTCTAACACTAATTGATGGAATGTGTAGTGACTTGACAATGTCAAGATTCATCAGGCTCAAACTGTGAAAGAATGGTTGGGAGGAAGCATGAAGA
Source organism: Gobio gobio (assembly GCF_949357685.1). Classification (NCBI taxonomy): domain Eukaryota; kingdom Metazoa; phylum Chordata; class Actinopteri; order Cypriniformes; family Gobionidae; genus Gobio; species Gobio gobio. Next base: position 38,067,639 of record NC_137108.1, read on the forward strand.
ATCATTTTCACACATGAATTCGCACCGATGAGTCCAGACCTTAAATTCATTGAAAGTCTTTGGGATGTGCTGGAGGAGACTTTACAGAGTGTTTGACTCTTGCATTGTTAATACAAGATCTCGACCAAAAATTGATGCACCTCTTGATGGAAATAATGTCACATTTATTTTTACATCAAGAGACTTCAATCTTTGGTCAAGATCTTGGTCAGGTGCAAATTCATGTGTGAAAATGATTCTTCATGCTCCCTCCCTCCCAACCATTTTTTTAAAACAATTTGAGCCAATCTTGACATTGTCATCCTGGAATATGGCCAAGATGTGTCTTCCTAGTTCCTACATGGTTGTTTAAGAAATGAAAAGCTACACACTTCATCAATTAGGGTTAGAAGAACTGTTGCCAAGCATATAACTTGCTAGAAGCATAATGATCACTGCAATAATGATCAAATCATAGACTCTTAAGCATTTGCCTATTTAAACCCAAACAGCAACTTTTTTTTTCCCCAGGTAATGTTAATTATTAAAAATAAATGCTTATTCTATATTAAACATAAGTATACAAAAGAAAAGGGAAAGATTAAATAATTAATGAAAATAATAAAAGTAATAACTTTATTACCACTGAAAAATAACTTCAGGCCCCACTGAAACCCAAAAGGATAATATCTCTCTATGCATTATTATATTAGGGTGTGAGGTGTTGGTCATGGTCACAGTTAATCTAAATGGATCTCAAAATGACGCTTGAACCATATGACCTTTTTAGAAGATATTGCAATTTTAGTGGCATACACATTGTCTCCGGGCTAGCATTTATAATAAATGATGGTGAATTCCTTTGCTGTATCATATGATGGAGTGGCTTGTTATCAGACCTGTTAAAAGCTCTGATAGAGGACGGAGACTTTGTCCCAGTTTGTCTCAGTCAGCACGTTAGAGTCAGTCTGTCTCCCCATCTGTGTCCATGCACATCTGCTGCTGGATCCTCCCCTCATTTGCTTCATAGAGGATAAATCCTCATTTGCGTTTGTTTTACAATACTTCTGTAGTTGCAATCTGCTGGTTATGCTGTTATCTATAAAGAACAGCAATGCACAGTGTTGAAAACAAAGATGAAAAAAACAAAGCCTCATTGGAGGGAACTGCATGCAGACTTGATGTAGTGGAATGACCTTGGATGAAACTCATTACTGGTACGAATGATGGTTTGTTCTTGTCTGGAAAATGCACATGCTAAAATTGCCAAGTAAACAACATAAGGGCTCAAGAATGAGTGAATAGATGCTGAATCAGTAACTGAATGACTGTAATAAATGTCAACATAATAAATGTGAAGTTTTTTAGTTCTTCCATCATGAAGGTCATGAGTACGTAGCAATTTAGCAGTTAAACTACACTCACTATATGGACAATTCGCCCCAAGCAACCCAGGTTAAGTGCTGTTCTGAAGGTCTCAAGGTTCACTTCTTATGGGATCAGATTCTAAACTATAAAGAACAATAATTGTAATGATAACTATGTGAGCGTCCTTCCACAGCAGCAGATGAGAACGTTCTGTTTATTATATTTCTGCGCTGCAGTTTTGTCATCTGCTGCTTCAAATGCTCTACCTATTTTAAAGTCTAGTGGCTTCTGATTGGTTGTCATTGTTTTTATCGTTTATCACCTGGGAAAAAAACATTCTGAAAGTGATTCCAATTATATTGTTTCTCTGTGCCATTATCATTATAGTTGTGGTATGGACTCTGCTATTCTTTATCATTTAAGGCAATTTGCAGATTGTTGTTATCGTCCCTTAATACGTGCAGGAAGCATTTACATTCATCTAAAAAGCAGTTTCTAGGTTGGCTTAGGACCCTTGGAAGTAAAGGATTGGAAATGTTTGCTCAAGGGAACCACTGAAAGTTTTTAAGCCAAATAATAATAAAAAACATTGATAATCTTGATTGACTGATGGCACAACAAGAATGTGCATAATCGTTCTATACCAAACAAAATAAAATAAATTAGTGCTAATATAAAATTAAAATGAAACACTAATATAAATTAAAGCTGCAAGCAGCGATGAAAGAGCCCTCGCACCCGGGGCCACCGCCACCTGGTGGCCTCAGGAAAACAGCGAATAGTGGATGACATGCAATTAAGCGGGTAAATATAGGAGAAATATGGCAAAGTCACTTCAATGTGCCACACTTCCTGCTGCCAGCAGGTGGCGCTTTGACTATAACTGAATATTGCCATGTAGATGTCTTCAGGCCGGGGGTGCTTCCATAGACTGTAAAAAATATGGACGTAGTGTCCGTGACGTCACCCATAGGATTCTGAAGAGCAGTTTTGAAGCGCAAAGTAGGGACGAGCTGGTCATTGCCATCTTGTCAAAGCGTCATCGCGCGCCACTCCCGGATAACAGAAAATGGGCAAAGAGGCGGGACGAGGGTGGAGCTGAGGTGACGCAATGACTAACAGACAGCAGATAAATGGCTATCCACCTGTCACTCAAAGTGGCCACACCCATAATTATGCAGGACTTTAAAGCCTTATATAATGTAAACGAATGAGTTATAAAAAAATTCACCCCCCTCACAGTTGTCACAAAGGGCAAAATTAGCTGTATAGACCAAAATCACAATTTGTACCAGACTGTAAACATGTGTTTTTCTGCTGTAAAGTTGGGCATTTTAACATGGGGCTCAATGAGATTCTACTCCCTTGTGGAGCCTGTCCCTAGCGGCCAGTCGAGGAATTGCAGTTTAAGTCACTTCCGTATTGGCTCCCGTATTGGGGTGCTTCTCAATATCCTTCCTCGTTTCCTCGCTCCTCCGTCCTCCATCCTATGACCCGGAAACCGACCGTTGTTAATAATAACTGGTAATATTAAAAAAAATATGGACAAATGTGGTATTTTGTGGTAGTTGAAACTATTACAATATAAATAGTTATCTCTAATGTTCAAGAATCACGACGTGCTAACGAAATCCACGTCTTTTCCTTGTGTCCTTCCCTCGCATCCTGAAGGGGTGGAGATAAGACGCGAGGAAAGGAAGCTAGGAAAGGAAACGAGGATGCACAAATAAGAATTGAGAAGCACCCCAGGTATCTTATCCAACCTGTGAAGTTTGGGGCAGATTGGACATTGTATGCCCAACCCAAGTTACAACAACTTCCTGTGTCATGGTGTAAATCGCATACATTAGCACTTAGCCAAGTTTTGCATGATTTAATATGTTTTAGCATATTTGGTACTGCATGACATATTTAAATATTTCTGGGAGGGAATTACAGTGTAAAGCATGCCAATTCCTGTTGCCAGCAGGTTGCGCTATGACTAACTGAATATTGGCATGCAAATGTCTTCAGGCCAGGACTCTTATCAAACATGTGAAGTTTGGGGCAGATTGGACATTGTATGCCTGACTTACAACAGCTCCCTGTTTCCCTTCAGGAATATACTTATATGCTTATACTTGTATGTGAAATGTAGCGTGAACGGCGCTTAATTGAAATTTTGTAAGTGGCGCTATCGAGCCATTTTGCCATACCTAATTCTGAAACCCAAAACAGACGTACATTTTCACCACTTCTGACGCGTGTGCAAAGTTTAATGAGCTTTCGAGCATGTTTAGGCCCTCAAAAATGCAACTGGTACTCATTGCAGAGTCATTCAGCTCCTCCTCTCTGGAGTTCCAATGGGGTGGAGGTAGGGTTAGGGTGTGGTTGAATATTCTAGCTCCACCCATTAGGCACAAATGACATTCGCCCCTCCTCTCTGGAGTTCTAGTGGGGAGGAGCTACATGTATGCTCCACCCATTTGCTCTGCAGTGAGCAGCCTCTCCAAAAATGTGCTTCATTTCGGCAAAGAAGAATGATAGGCCGAGCAATTACAATAGGGTCCTCACACCATTGGTGCTCGAAAATAAAATATGAATATACAATATTACCAATACATGTTGCTTGCAGCAAAATCCACCAGAAAACACACCTACATTTAAATGGCCATGAATGGTGAAAGAGGCTGAACCTGATGATGTAGTTACTGTACTGTGTACTGGTAGTTCATACTGTATGACACAGTATGGTTACCAGCACTGAGGTTCAGCAATCCCACCATCTGTATTTTGTAATTGCAGAATTCAACCTAGGTGTGCAGTTGGTCTGACATTGTAAAACAGTGACTTTCTTGTCCTCCATGTTGTCCCTGAAGTGGTGTCCATTGCTTTGCTTTATTGAGATTCCCATGTCATTGAGTTACGGCTCTATTAGGCATGAAGAGGAGGTGATGGACTGTGACAGGACTGAGGAAAAGCAGCCACTGGGTCATTTCACACCTCTAATGATATCCTGCTGTGCTTTTCTGCTCCCTAAATATCTCCCATGGGCCTCTGCATATACCGGTTTAATTTATTCAGACTTCTAGACAGTGCATGCGTTCAGGTGTCATTTAATCTTACACAATACACATCTGCGCCCACCTTACTTCAGGTCTGCTCGCCTAACACACTTTGAATATGGCTGAAAATGCATGGACCTCAACACACAAACCTCGATAATGGCAAACATCAAATGAGTAAAAATATGACCTCCTCAACCAACACATAACTAAAACTGATGACAAAAACAACAACAACAGCATAAAGACAGCACGCAGCAAAACACAAGTACTTGATCAGTGACTGCATTGCTTATGCATAAATGCATGCTGGGAGCTAACAAACACTGAACAAAATCAACAACATTTCTCAATATGAAACGGCTTGTTCAGGCCACTCTGTTATGCTAGATGAGATTACATTTAGGGGATTTTTTTAGTAGACCCAAATGAATCACCTTAGTATATGTGACCATATTATAATAAATAGAAATATTTAAATTTGAACAGTTTAATGCTAAATAGAAATAGCAGATGCAGTCTGTGCCAGATGCAGCTGGTTTATGTCAGGCCCCACTTTAAAAGTAGTCCACTACTATTACTACTAATCATTACTAAAATTGCAAACTCATTCTGTTCATTATCATCTGAAAGAGGACACATTCATTTTTCTTCAATTACTTTCAATTATGTTTTGATTTTATCCCTCCCTCACTGTCCTCACTGTCAGCTGAAGCAGAAATAGTTGGACGATCTCTAGAACAGAGCACAAGGATTTCAGGATGGTTGTGTAATTAATCAATTGGCCTTTTCAACCAAACATATGGAATCCTCTGTGTATTAAATAGAAGACAGTTTCACAAGTCTACCTTCATTAATCATTATGGTAGCCATTATAGATACCATCACCAGTTCAGAAATGTTGGACTTATGGATAAAGTGCAAGAAAAGCATTGACAAGTAATAAGATTAATGCTCTCATAGGCAAGAAATAAGGATAAATTGCTTTATAATACAATAAATAAGCAGAAATCTACAATCATTATTATTTTGATATTCATCAGTATCGGTCACCAGTGGAAGAGCATACATTGACTACACTCTAAAAAAAAAAAGATTCTATATGGCACCAAAAATGGTTCTTGGCTCGTAATCATAGGGGAACCTTTTTTAGTGCTATATAGCACCAATTTTGGTGCTTCAGTGGTGCTTCAGTGGTTCTTCAGAGGTTCTATATAGCACCTTAGTCAAAGAACCGGTGAAGAAACTCTGAAGAACCTCTGTTATATAGCACTAAAAAAGGTTCCCCTATGATTACGAGCCAATAACCATTTTTGGTGCCATATAGAACCTTTTTTTTTTTTAGAGTGTACAATTTAATCAGTTATTAATATTTTGACGTGTCTCTCATTTTTGAATGTCATCATAATTTCTTTGTATGACAGCCTGGCCAAAAATGATTTTTGCACTGACATGTAGTGTAATAAAAACAAAAAAACAAAAAACAAACTCACAATGTACTGTATAAATATGAATATGTTTCATATTTATTTATTTATTTTTTCAAACAGGTGTTTTACCTGTATTTTGAATTACGCATTGCATTAGGTTGTGTTAAGGGTAAAGGGTTAATGGAAAATTCCGTAAAATTACTGGATAATGTCCTGGCAGGGACATTTTTTAAAGTGTGTTTCATTGCATTATCACAAATATAACCTTGACTCCAACTGCAACTACGCAATATGCTTACCAGTGTTGTGCCAGTTCACAGCTTTTCTGAACTAGTTCAAGTTCAGTTCATACATGCTCAAAGTGAACAGTTCACGTTCAAAGTTCACAATTTTAATTCTGAACTAGTTCAAAGTTCAGTTCATTTTACTTTTTTCGTGAGATATTCAAATAAATACTTTTTTTCACACTACGAGCTAGAAATCACTATACGTTCTTTGAAGCTGCTCATTGTAGACATTTGCTCATGACACTGCAATTGTCGGTGTCCGTCTCCGTGCCATCACTTCCACTAGCCATTTTTTTTTAAATTGCAGCGCTTTCTCTCACTCTCGTCTTTGGTCTGTCTCTCTCTCTCTCTCTCTCGCTCCTCTAGCCCTCCGCGCTCTCGTCGTTGCCTGCTACGCGGCGTTGCTATGCCTACCCCGCTCTGCTGCAATTCATCACGGGTAACGTTGTGCGGAAGCCAGTATGCTATTCAATTCTCAGCCGGACACTACGTTGCCCGCAATGCATTGCGCACACAATGTCAAAACCATTTCTGTCTGGTGATACATGATTTAAGCGGCACCAGCGAGAATACAGGAGGGAGGAACTTTCTCTCGTTGCGTTTCAAAAGAGAAAACAGATGTCACTCAGTTTTCAATGGAAAACAAATTCCAACGTTCATTTACAGTGATGTCTGCCGTTCATGACACATAATGTGAACTAATTCACGTTCAAGTTCTTTATTAAAAAATGTGTTGCGTTCAGTTCAACGTTCACGAAAAAATGAGCGTGTTCAATGAACGCGTTCTTTTGAACTCGTTCACGCACAACACTGATGCTTACAAATCTTTAACAATTTTTTTTTATAGTATTTGAATAAATGGTGATGTAAATTTTCCTATAGGCCAGACATATGCACAAATTTATTTAAAGGTCACATGGCATGGCATTTTTCTATTATTTTATAGTGTTTCCTGAGGTGTACTTATATTGTTAGTATGATTTTTACATCATAAAATGTCATAATTTAGAAATAAAAGGCATTTTGTCTATACTGCTGTTTGCCCTGTGGCTGACTGCCCTGTTTCAAGAGGCGTGTCTGCTGTGAGACTTCAGTAAAAACGCCCACTGTTGTGATTGGCTGACATCTTTGCATTTGAAATGAGCGGAGGGGGCGTGGTTTAACGAGGTCTACGACGCACGAGCTGCTGCCAGAGAGACGGATGGACCTGAGATCACTTCTCATCAGTTCTCTCAGCATGTCTCAGTTCAGGGTGAACTGTTGTAGTTACTAGAATATACTTCAGGTTATTAGTTTATTTCTAGTCGGAGGGACTGTCACTCATGTCAGAAAGTTAGTAACTTTAGTAAATTATGGATCAGCGCTGACTCGAGACGCGAACCGTTTAGAACGATTCAGTCCGATTTGGTGAACTGGTTCGGTTCACTAAAAAGAACCGATTCAAAAGAATGATTCGTTCGCGAACCGGACATCACGGAGACGGAGCGATTGCTAACAAAGTTATTTATAGTAACTACTGAGTTGTGAGTGAGCTGTCTGTCAGCGCGAGTTTATTGTGTTTGTATCTGAGAGTTCTGAATAAACACGAGTCCCAGTCACGCCGAGTCCGTCTTCATCATTATTCTACCAACTTTGTAACACATGCAATGTACCATTACAGCGAGATGAACGAGTTAGTAAGTTTGATTAAAGCATTATTTCTAGATATGTTCCAATCATATGAAAAGCGTCAGTGACGCGCATTGAGTAACTTACACAGCGCAAACAAAGACACAACAGCAGTAATCGAATGTAATCCAGTTTATTGTGGGGAAAGCTGGCTAGCATAGCCGGATACCCTCACGCTTACCCCCCTTCTGCTTAATCTCACGCCGCGTTTGGTGCCTCCGCTGTGGGCCAGATGCAGTACTGGGGGTCGGGGATGTTGAAGGCCGAGCTTCGGCGTGCGTGAGGTTTATCTCTAAAGATGTGGCTCTGCCGATGTTAAGCAGAAACTCCCGACTGTATGCACATTTAAGAACAGATAGACGCGACGAGGACGTACAAAAACACTGACTCACAAGATAGAAAACACGAAAACACCGTTCTGTCTGGAGAGAGAGAAGCCGCAGTGTGTGCACGAATAATAAATAATTAGCTACACATAAGAAATCAATGATCACAGATCAGAAGGAACTGAAAAAAGACTTCTGTTTTCATTTGTAACGTTACATCCAAACACTGAGAAACTGCCAGCATTCACTTGTTCACAAGCAATGATATGATCTCTCTTGCATGGGCGTGCCAGATTCTCTGGGTGGAGGAAAGGGAGGTAACCGTTCCTGCTTGGACGTCAAACCAGGAGACTTCAGGATTGGCTCGTCTGGCCTGTCATTTTCTCAAAGGCAGAGAAAGACAGCCAAAACTCGGTTTTACACCGATCAACATTTCTATCCACTTGGGGACAATATTCAGGCTAGGGGAACTCATATTAATGTTGAAATACCTCATAAAATGAAAATTTCATGCCATGGGACCTTTAAAGGGTTAGTTCACCCAAAAATGAAAATTAGACCATAATTAACTCACCCTCAAGTCATCCTAGGTGTTCATGACATTCTTCTTTCAGACGAATACAATCTATAACAAAGTTCTATAACAAAAATTCCTGGCTCTTCCAAGCTTAATAATGTCAGTGACTTGTTGGGTCATTTTTGAAGTCCATAAAAGTGCACACACGGCTCCGGGGGGCTAATAAAAGCCTTCTGAAGCGAAGTGGCGAATTTTTGTGTAAGAAAAATATCCATACTTAAAGCTTTATAGAATAACTAGCTTCCGGCGGTCAGCTGTACGCAGGTCAACTTACGGCAAAAGAGTAACCCCTGACGCGATGTATACACTCTAAAAAATGTTGGGTTGAAAATGGACTAACCCAGCAATTGGGTTGTTTTAACCCAGCATTTGGGTTGTTTTAACCCAGCAGTTGGGTTATTTGTTTGCTTAAAACAACCCAATTGCTGGGTTAAAACAACCCAATCGCTGAGTTAAAACAACCCAATTGCTGGGTTAGTCCATTTTCAACCCAACTTGGATTATTTTTAACACAGCATTTTTTTAGAGTGTAGGAGCATCACAAGCTTTGACGGTTCTCGCAGAAAGGGCTGGGCAACAAACAAAAGCCCCTCTTCTCTTATATCAAAATCCTCCACCATTTCTCTTTAAAAATTCTCATTTTAGACTTCTAATTCATGGCCGGTGTTTTGTTTTGCTCTATCCTCTGTGCTTCTGGATTCGTCAATACACATGTGCCAAGGGTTCAAGGGTTACTCTTTCGCCGTAAGTCGACTTGCGTACTGCTGACCGCCGGAAGCTAGTTATTTTAGACTGTAAAGTTTTAAATATGTATATATATATATGTGCCGTTTCGCTTCAGAAGGCCTTTATTAACCCCCCGGAGCCATGTGAAGCAGTTATATGATGGATAGATGCACTTTTATGGACTTAAAAATGACCAAAAAAGTCACTGCCATTATAAAGCTTGGAAAAGCCAGGACTTTTTTAATATAACTCCGATTGTGTTCGTCTGAAAGAAGAATCTCATATACACCTAGGATGACTTGAGGGTGAGTAAATCATGGTCTAATTTAAATTTTTGGGTGAACTATCCCTTTAAGAAACATTTCTATTTTTTTAAATGACCTGTGTCTAATGCAGTGGGAACATTTTATTTTAGTATACACTTAATTTAAACGTCTGCAGTACACCAGTGCAATGTCCTCTCAGAAATGACTGCTTGAGTATATGCTTTCATTTGTCTCAGCCACCCTATTGATTCTTCAGTGAATCTGTAGCAAGACATATTTACTCTTGGTAAACAGGCAAAAGTTTAGAAAACTTGGTGGGTTGCATTTTATTGGCATATCAAGAGGATGGAACAAACTCTGGAGTCTGAGGCCTAACTTTGATCAAAAAAATTACCTCATCATGTGAATGAACTGAGGTGTTTCACATTATTATACTGATTTTTGCGCAGTCACCGCTCGGCATCCTATGCAAAGTTGGGCAGGCTTTTTTGAGGAATGAGAATTCCGCTCATCTGTATCAAAAGTAGTATGGAAACACAATCAGAATTGTGCAATGAGGGATGAAGATAGCAGCACATCCCATCTGTCTGCGTGTATTTGTTCTTACACATCAATGGCTTTTAGAAGGCAGAAGAAATGGATTGTAACAGCCGGAAGCTTGATTGTAACCAGTGATGTCTGCAGCAAAACTGTATTTTTGTTAGAATGCATGACAGTTACAGAATTTATTCTTTAGGATGTCCTGATTGTTCTTTTCTTTCCAGGAACTAACAGACAAAATGAAGGCCTTTATAGAGAAATATGAGCAAAATGCTGATGGGAAAATAGGTATCATTGAGGTAAGGAAGCTAAAACCGTATGCTATGCTTTTAAAATAATACTTTTTTTTAATTTAAATTATTTAAAGGCACAATATGTAATTTTTACCTCTAGAGGTTATAGAGCTTGATGACTCCTTGATTTTGTGGAATCATGGGAGTTGTTGTCTTCACCTCTACAGCCGATGGAAAAGAATCCGACGGGACTCGGGCAGAAATCATATTCATTGATGAGCTAATGTATTAAAGATTTATTAACGTTACTGTAGTATGAAGCAGGGTGGGGCTGAAAGCCGGTGGACCGGAACGAGGCCGCTGGAGCGATTGCTAATGAGAGACAAGCACGACACATGGCTCGAGAGCAGCTGAACTTTTATTATTCTGCAGACGACCGCTTCCGCTTCTTCCTGTTTTATCATATTAGATACATATTTATTTTTTTGGTGATTTTTGCTAGCCTGACAAGCCAGACCCACATCAAGATGTTGGGTCTGGGAACTCAATCCGAGGGGCGGGATAAACGGTTTTCTTTCAAATTCCCTCTGCACGCAATAGGATAGCGCTACAACCAACCAGAGCAACGAAGAAGGTGAAGCGGAGCTAGTTGATAGATTAAACTTTCGCCGTTTCTTTATTCTTTTCTTAAAGAAAATCTTAACTCCAAGACTTCCAGAGTCGCGGCCAAAGCCTTTTCGAAAGACTGCTGTTCGGCAGCTTCTTTGTTTACAAGTAGCACTCGGAACCGCCGCAACTCTGCCGTCATTATGTTAAGCCCGCCCACCGACTCTATACACGATGTGATTGGCCTGACCAGAGTTTGGTTTTTCCAGCTCGCAAGCCAACGGAGAGTTGCTAGACTACCCTGGCTGCAAATTAGATTTGCTGCCGCTAGGGTGCGTCTAGATTTCTAGGCTAGATTTGTGCCATTATTATTATAGATTTAAACAATAAGACTAACTGTGTTGAGCTATATAACAATGATTACTTTTCTGTCGATGAATGTATCCAAACAGTTGCTCACCTGTCTAATAATGGAAATCGGGGGTAATGCGGGTCTGATGTCATTGATAGGCGACGCATGGACACGGTCTGTGTCTTGGTTAAAATATCTTATTTCTCTGGATTTAAAAGGGGTATAACACTCACAGTTTCTGCCAATCTCTAATCTTGAATACCTATAGAGTAGTATTGCATCCTTCCTATCTCCGAAGAGTCTTTAGTTTTATCATATTTATAAAAGACATATACGCTGTACCGATTCTTTTTTCAGAGAATAGCCAAACTCGTGAAGGTGTGCAGTGGGCGGGGCCAAAGAGTCACGAGCACACACACACTACCGGATAACTTTCGATTCACTATACCTTTGTCTTGTTTATATATGCATTTACGCGCCGATTGCCAACAAAACACAGACATTGATGCAGTTTCACTCACCGCCTGCAGTTTCGACTCTTGACCGGGAACAAACAAACACACTTGCAGAACTCCGGAAAAACAAATCCAAAACATCCATTGTTTCCTTAACACAACCAAAAACACACTTCTTTAGTGACATTATTGATTTAGTGGTCTAAAAACAAAATGACAGCACTGCCGACGACTCCCGTAACTTGAATGAAGCTTGTTGTTGGCGCTCTTGCTCTAGTTCTGGTTGATGTGCGCACGCGCATATCCGGGAGAAGTGCCCATATAAGAAATTCCGCCCTTTATGACTTCATAAAGGGCCATACTCTGAAAAAACTTTCTGAAACTTGTTCGAATCCTGAAGGAGTGTATTTCATACGTCCAACTAATTTTTTTTTAAACATTTTGGCCATGTTTAGCATGAGAATCCAACTCTTTACCAGTGTTCATAAGTCAGAATGCATGAAATAGCATTATACCCCCCCCCCCCCCCCCTTAAACATTCTTGGAAACATTTGGGATAATGTAGGTACACAGGTCAGCAAAATATATAACATTGTTCTAGTGGTTTTGGATATTTTAATCCAAAAAAATCTTACATATTGTGCCTTCAATGAGATTTTTTGACTGTCCAAATGTCTGGCATTAGCAATATTGTTTGGCAGACACGAACTGTGCGTTTAGGCTCCAAAAAAATGAGAAAGGTTTGTTATGTTGACATTGCAGTAAACTACATGAGCTTAACGTTGCACTGTTGATTTACCTGAGAACAAAAATGTTTGTTCATTTATATAATGCTTTTATCCAAGTACTCTGAACCACATTTGACCATCAAAACATTAATTGTGAAAACAGAATTATTTATTTGACAAATATGTAACCTGTTCAGAACGTGAAAGCGTGTGGATTTACAGCAGTCAGTGCAGCTGTCTGTGGCTCTCTGGGGAGCATCATTTCAGAGATGTTATCTCTGAGCAGATATCCTCAGATCCAGCAGCCTTTGACACTTCATAAACTGACATTCCTTCTTAGCTGACACTGTAGCTTGTCTTTCCCATAGGAATTTATGTGCATTACATTAATCAGAAAGTGCAACAATTAACCTTTTCTTTACATCTTTCACAGCTGGTTCAAATACTACCTACAGAGGAAAACTTCTTGCTATTTTTCAGACAACAGCTGAAGTCTTGTGCTGAATTTATGGAGGTGATTCTAAAAAGTACACAATTTAAACAACCTGTGCTGACTATAGAATAGATAATACCATTGTGTGTCTTGAAGTAAACAATTTGTGTGTGTTTTTTTATATATATATTTAGGTAAACAAATGTCTACACTACCATTCAAAAGTTTGGGGTCAGTAAGGCATTTTTAAAAGAATTAATATTTTTATTCAGCAAGGATTCATTACATTGATCAAAAGTGACAGTAAAGGCATGTATATTGCTACAACACATTTCTATTAAAAAAAAAAAAAAAGCTGCTCTTTTGATTTTAATATTTATCAAAGAATCCTGAAAAGTAAAATATATCAGTTTCCATAAAAATATTAAGCATCACAACTGTTGTCAACAGTGTTAATAATTAAGAAATGTTTCCTGTGCAAGTCTTCCCTTAGTTCCTAGTCATCTTTAGTTTCCTTGGTTGTTAATTTATTCACGCACCTGTTCTGTTTTCCGTTGGTTACTCTCTGTATTAGACCTCAGTTCATTGCTCCGTGTTTTATTTGATTCTGTTTAATACAAGTTTTTATTACTCCTTGTATTCGTGAGACTCCCTGCAACCAAGAGTGACATTTTCACAATATTACTTTTTTTTTATCAAATAAGGCTTAGTTAACATAAGAGGCTTCTTTCAAATATATATTATAAAATCTTGCTGACCCCAAACTTTTGAACGTTAGTGTAAATGTGTCTTTTTAAAGTGCCAATTTAAATGTAAAATTTTTCACATCCATGTTATTAATTTCTGTTCCAGGCCTGGAGAAATTATGATGCTGATCACAGTGGATACATTGAATCTGATGAGCTTAAGGTGAGAAGCAAACTTTTAACCACTCAAATGATATGTGCTCAGTGAGCAACCATCTCTGTTGAGGACTTTAACCATGTTAAGCTGAGATGACTTTATGCTCCTTGTGTGTGAAGAGTAAGACCCCAATGCCATTTCATAACAGAAACTTATTTCCCCTAGCTCCAAAATATACACTATATTGCCAAAAGTTTTGGGACGCCTGCCTTTACATGCACATGAACTTTAATGACATCCCATTCTTAAGGGTTTAATATGGAGTTGGCCCACCCTTTTCAGCTATAACAGCTTCAACTCTTCTGGGAAGGCTTTCCACAAGGTTTAAGAGTGTGTTTATGGGAATTTTTGACCATTCTTCTAGAAGCGCATTTGTGAGGTCTTATTTTGGACGAGAACGCTTGGCTTGCAGTCTCTGCTGTAATTCATCCCAGAGGTGTTCTGTCAGGTTGAGGTCAGGACTCTGTGCAGGCCAGTCAAGCTCCTCCACACCAAACTCGCTCATCCATGTCTTTATGGACCTTGCTTTGTGCACTGGTGCACAGTCATGTTGGAACAGGAAGGGGCCATCCCCAAACTGTTCCCACAAAGTTGGGAGCATGAAATTTTCCAAAATATCTTGGTATGCTGAAGCATTAAGAGTTCCTTTCACTGGAACTAAGGGGCCAAGCCCAACCTCTGAAAAACAACACCACACCATAATCCCCCCTCCACCAAACTTTACACTCGTCCATCAGATTGCCAGACAGAGAAGTGTGATTCGTCAATCCAGAGAACGCATCTCCACTGCTCTAGAGTCCAGTGGCTGCGTAAAGCACACCACTGCATCCGACACTGCATTGTACTTGGTGATGTAAGGCTTGGATGCAGCTGCTCGGCCATGGAAACGTATTTCATGAAGCTCTCTACGCACTGTTCTTGAGCTAATCTGAAGGCCACACAAAGTTTGGAGGTCTGTAGCTATTGACTCTGCAGAAAGTTGGCAGAAAACTTCTGCGCTCTGTGCGCCTCAGCCCGCTCTGTGATTTTACGTGGCCTACGAGTTGCTGTTGTTCCCAATTGCTTTCACTTTGTTATAATACCACTAACAGTTCACCGTTGAATATTTAGTAGTGAGGAAATTTCACGAATGGACTTATTGCACAGGTGGCAATCTATCACGGTACCACGCTTAAATTCACTGAGCTCCAATGAGCGACCCATTCTTTCACAAATGTTTGTAGAAGCAGTCTGCATGCCTAGGTGCTTGATTTTATACACCTGTGGCCATGGAAATTATTGGAACATATGGGCTGTGTCCGAAAACCTAGGCAGCTGACTTTTTGCCTCGCTGCCTTATCAGACAATGATTTGTAAGGCAGCTTTTGTGCATTAAGGCACCTCGCGAAACAGATTTCGGAACAGACTTCTAAGGCAGTGTAACAGTTTATGATCTACAGCAAAATAGAGAGAGCTTTGGTGAGAACTAAACAAATATTTAATTACTACAGTAGTAATTTCTTGCTAGAAATGACATCAGAAGTGAAAAATGTTGGTCAAAAACGTACATTTACACACAAACTGACCAGCGAACGCAACATTCGGATGCCATCTTTTTTTTCCTAGCTTAACTGTCACAGAATGGAACGCACAGGATTGTGGGATATCAAAAGCAGCGAAGCATACATCTATGCTGCCTTGAAAACTTGATCAGATGAAGGTCTGTCAGGAGACAGGAAGTGAAGCTAACATTAGATTCGGACGTGCCTTAATGCCTTCCTACCTTGAAATGTGTCCTCCGAAGGCAGTATTTTTTTAGGTTTCAGATGCAGCCCTGAATTCAATGATTTGGAGGTGTCCCAATACTTTTGGCAATATAGTGTATGTTGCTCTGATCTAACCAGGACACACTTACAGCTTTAACCCTCTATTTTACCCAAAAAGTTGACTTTTCAAAAAAGTGACTGTTAATATTTCTGGTTCTGTCTGTCAAAAACACATTGTAGAAAAACACAATAAAACAAATCCAAATAAGCAATAAGCAGGAGTGTACAGTACATAATAGTTAAAGTGTTGCTTAGAAAAAGTCATGAAGTATCAACCAATTACTTAAAATTTTGTTATTTGAGCTATTAAACTGGCCTTCCGATCTCAAACATGGATATGAAGGTTAATATCTTTTAGGTTTGGCCAGACAGTAAAGCATTATGACACTTGGCACACAAACTTGCTGACCAGCATACTTAAAGTATAACTCCACCTTATTATCTCTTCACAATCTTGTCTCATATCAGTTAGGACAAGTGTTGGCCTTTTAAAGTGTAAACCTATTAACAACATATGACTGACCTAAAAATGCAAATCACCTTAAAAGGCAACTCGTACCTTCTTAAGATGTAAGAGATTCATGAGGTCAATCATAACAATATGGGATTACCCACATTAGAGTTTCCCTCTTAAGAAGTCAATAGATCTTTCGTAGGACAACTAACGAAACAAAAGATTTCATTTCCAGATCAATACCAATAACCATATGCACCCCCTCAAAGGGGCTTGATTAAAGCAAGCACTGAGGATTTTGGCTTTTAAATTAAAATGGAAAATGGTTTCTTTGAACATCTGCCAGATTTACAGTCAGTGATTTGATGAGTGCAATCTGTCAACACTGGACCGCTTTTGGACCCACTAATGAACCTCCGGCAGGAAGAGGAAATGCTGAGAGCTCTGTGAAATATGATTGTTGCATTTTGAAGACAGCACCTCTATACAAAACATAAATGGATAGATCTGGCCCTAGATGCTGATTGGTCAAAATTGATTATATTCCAGAGGGAAACAGTGCCCGTGCACTTTTTTTCAGAAGACTTAGTTACAAAGAATTTTTCCCCATAAGGATTTTTTATAAGCCATGAAATATACTAACCAGCTACAAGACTGTGTACTTAATCACTTTAATGAGTTTTGTAGTTTGTCTACCAGTTCTCCTGCTGAACATGATTATTTAGAAAATAAGTTGAAATAATGCAGGCTGATGCCTTCAACAAAGCATATAGCCTACCAACAATTTACAAAATCAACTCCCCTATAAAGAAAATAAATTACTTTTGTAAAAATCCAAAGTCTCCTATGCTCAAGGCTGCATTTGCTTAATCAAAATTGACAGTAAAACAGGAATTTAGTGAATTAGTTAAAAAGAAATAAACGAAAATAAATATTTTGTAACATTATAAATGTGTTTACTGTTACTTTTGATCAATTTAATGCATTCTTGCTGAATAATTTCAGCAAAAAAACAAAAACAAAAAATCTTTTCGGACCCCAAATTATGTTTTTCAGAACTTTTTGAAAGATCTGCTTCAGAGGGCTAAAAAACCATATGATGAGAAGAAATTAGAGGAGTACACACTGACTACAGTAAGTGAACTACAGAACTCAACAAATACATCTGTATTTTTTTTTTTTTTTTGAGGGAATAAATATTTTTGTTGTTTTTTTCAGCTGAAAATGTTTGATTCAAATAGAGACGGGAAATTATGTCTGTCAGAAATGGCACGGTTAGTGAACTTGCAAATTTGTTACGAATATTTATCATTGGCTATTAACTCTGATATAAAAAATAAGAAAAATGTCATTCTCTCTCTCTCTCTCTCTCTCTCTCTCTCTCTCTCTATATATATATATATATATATATATATTTTTTTTTTTTTTTTTTTTTTTTTTCTCTCTCTCTCTTAACAGGCTGTTACCAGACCAGGAAAACTTTCTACTAAAATTCCAGGTACATCTGCATTAGTCATTAACCCATAAATGTTCTGGATTTACCCATACCCATCTAAAACTGAACAAATCTTTTCTTCAGGGGGTAAAAATGGCCAGAAAAGAGTTTAACAAGATCTTTGAGTTATATGATCAGGTAAGTGTCTTGCATTGATCAGTCATTCATTTAAATGATGTAATCATCAAAATACTGTGCCAGGACGCCTAAACTTAATACCGCATAACCAAGCATGCATAGATTAGCCAGAGTGTCTCTGATTGAGGAAAGCAGTCATTAGTATGCAAAGGCAGTGCTCTTTCTGCCTCCAACACCATTGAATGTTTTGGCCCTGGCTCCATTGTAATGTATTACTGTGTCCCTGAATAGGGCAAATTCCTCACTGCTGATGACAGCACCCCTGATCTTTATTGATTGGCAGGTTTGGGTTGCGGGTTGGCTCAAATGCACACATACCCATTTTTGGGCTATTATAAAACACTGTGCAATGATGCAGCATTAGAAGAGGCAGCATATGCTCAAAGCTCTGAGGCATTTCATTACAGACACACCAACGGCTGGTCTGCATTTAGCAGACACGTGGCTCGGACACATACTGTTTGCACTGGGACAATGCAACAGGCTAGCTTGTTCTTTCATCAGCTCATTGAGAGCAACAATATGAAAATTATGGAGATACATGGACTTATTTGACGGACTTACACTTCATTTAATGTCTTCAATGCCTCCTAAAATGGTATAATGGCATAAAGAAGTTTATTTTTAATGCAGTATGGCTATAGTAATTAAAGTAGTTAAAATTATGTCATTATTTATTTACCATCAACATTCCATTATTTTTTTCTGTGCAACATGGAAGTAGAAACCTTGAATTTGGAAAGGCATTATGGTGAATAAAAAACCAAGTAAAAAAAAAATACACCAAAGCCAGTACATATAGTACCTTTTCAAGAGGACGTTTAAATGTCTCAAGCCCTCTAACGGAAGTTACAGACCCGCTTTCTCTGGCTATAATTTCTTCAGAGCACCAAATGTTCACCCTAAGACCCAGCATGTCATTGCATTGACTCTGTGTGCAAAACCGATCCTTAATGCCCTGATTTCCAATCTCTCCCTAGAGAACATTGCATGAGGCGTCCCTAATGTCTGAATAGAGAATACAGGAAATGATGGTAAAGTGGCATGACGCTGAGTTTCCTCAGTGGCTGTCACACATCTGTGCTTGTTAATGTTCACTATGCTCGCTGCCTTTCCCAGGACAGGAACGGTTACATGGACGAAAATGAGCTTGATGCCCTCCTCAAAGACCTTTGTGAGAAAAACAACAAGGTACACATCTAAAAACCAGGCTAATCTGAGGTTTCTTGCTTTCATTTTCTGAGATCTGTTCATGTATTCTAGCTATCAGTTGAAGGCCATGTTGGGCACAAACAAATTTATTCAAGCTAACACATAAATGATAGTCAGACATCTCTTTCTGCTGCATGTGGGTTGCATGCAAATTCTTCACTTTAGAGCAGGATAGAGAAACTTTACATTAAAAAGATCTGTCGTGCCAAACGCATACAACAGCAGAAGACCTCGGGGGATCTTCTGAAAGTTCAGCTCTAAGAAATGTTCAGTCCCTCAGTTTGTAAAAAACAAACAAATATTTCTTAGCACATATAGAAATGCATGTTAATGGATGTCTATGGAGAAAGGCATTCTGCACGGTTTGAAGATGCCATGAAGTACACTTTACTTTTCTGTGCAAATGTATTTCCTGTTAAAACAGGAAGTTTGAATAAATAGCCAATGGGCTATATTTACGTCAATGTAAGCCATGATTAGCGACTTCCTAGTTGTTTGCAGGTGGATTTGGGGGAGGAGCATTTTCATTAAGAGTACATTTACACAGCAATATACTAAAAACATTTATCACGTACAGCCGGCAACTTTGTCAAAACGATCCTCATTCACACGGATCCTCAAAAATTATTACAAAATAAATACAAAAATGCTTCTCTCTGTTCCTCGTACCCGCTTAAAAACCAAGGGTGATCGGCGTTTGTAACTGCGGCCAAGTTTTGGTATACACTTCCATTCTCTGTCAGGTCCTCTACCACATTGTCTGCACTTATTGTGCACTTTGAAACCCGTTTTCAGGCAACCAAAACATCATTGTCATTGCCAAAATGCAGTTGAAAACGCTGTCATGTAAAAAGCCCCTAATTTGACAAAATTAGTACATGACACAGTACATTACATGAGTGTAAAGCACTTTGGGTGTACAGTAGTACATATGAAAGCGCTATATAAATGCCTCATTCATGTGCAGGATGAGTCAAGTGCAGGATGAGTCATGGATCCTGTCATGTGTCAGGATGAGTGCAGTATTTTTGGTCCATTTTCCTGAAGGAGAAAGACTAAAACTATAGCATATATAACCTTAAAGATAATTACTCTAAAAATCATGTTTTAACTGTCTACAACATTTTCCTAAAAACACTGAACATGCTCTTTTGACAGGTTCTAGAAGTCAACAAAATCCCGACGTATAAGAGCGCCATCATGGCTCTGTCTGACGGAGGCAAGCTCTACAGAACAGAGTTAGCGCTGGTGCTGTGCGCAGAGGAGATGTGAACGCCGCCATCTCAGAACCCCGTCCCCAGCTCACCTGTGATGCGTAATGTAGCTAGAACCTTCTTACGTTCTTTCATTTTGAACATGGATTTCACATAGACAGGCAACCAGTGGCACATACTTTTCAATTTGTTGTTTCTATACTGTTTCTAAATGTACAGATTTTTTAACAATGACACACGTACAACACAACCTGCACTGCATTGATGAACGCTACATTTCCCTCAACATAAGGAAACCCAAAAAGCTACAAATCCCCATCCTCACTTCAAATCAAAATATTCAAAATATTCACCAATACCTATTCAGCAAATATAATAAATATTGATTTATCCAACAATATCATAGACAAAAGCAATAATTATTAATGCCCTCAAGGAATGCTGACGAAACATAGCCTGTTGGTGGGATCTATGTAAAACTCAAAAAGGCTACATTTACTTTTGCAATGCATGTTTATACTGTAGCTGACGGCAGGCCCTGGTAGTGGGGAATTTTTGACTGCAAGCACATGCCGAATGTAATGCATCGCCCCAGTCCTGTCTTTAATGTTAGATTTTGCACTGTAAAGAATGACATGCTCCTCTATGCTGAACACCACAGACACTGTGTAAGATGATATTAAACTTATTGAATGACTACTTGTGTCCAGTTGTGTCTCATATATCCCTCAGTCCCTCGAAATCAGCTTCATATTAAAGCAATAAAGCCTTCATCTCTATGACTTTCTTCTGTTTAAAAGTTTTCCCCCCATACAATGAAAGTCAATGGGGTCCAATTTTGTTTGGGCAAAAAGATTCTTCTAAATATTTTCTTTTGTGTTCCGCAATAGAATGCAAGTTAGGTTTGGATCAATACGAGTAAATTATGAAGATCTCAAGAAGAAGCTCATTGTGTGGTTTGGTCTAACATATTCATAACATGCAAATGTTAGTTTGTTCAGTAAGTAAAATCACCATATTGAATGGCTAGTTTAAAACAGTACATGAAAAATAAAGCTGGCGTTGGGGAGCTCTGGCAAAAGCACAAAACATCTCTCAGTAGAGTTCTCCTGCCCATTTAAAGTTTAAACAGATCATGATCTTATCTTATAATTGAACAGTCGACCTTCCCAAAGCGGACACTGCAAGACATAAAACTTCTGTCATTGTGAACAAACAGAATCACTCAGTCTAAACCTATTTGTTTAGTTGGAACGTTGATAGCTTGACTAAACTAAATCAGATAGGATATCCGCATATTGAAAACACATTTGATTTACATATTTTCTCAAGATTTTATGCTCAGAGTTTTCGATTAGACACCTTTGGACTGGAACTCCAAGGATGAATGGCATTCGAGAGAAATGCCTTTCCCCCTCAAGCGCTGTAGTCGGAAAATAGTTTTGATACCAGAATTTCAATGCCAATTTATGAGCTATTTTAGCACCCTTCCAGTAATATCTAGTGATTGAAGCTGCCTTGAAAATGCCACATTAAAGGATTAGATCACTTTTAAATAAACTTTTGCTGATAATTTACTCACCCCCACGTCATCCAAGATGTCCATGTCTTTCTTTCTTCAGTTGAAAAGAAATTGAGGTTTTTGATGAAAACATTCCAGGATTTTTCTCCATATAATGGACTTCAATGGGCTCCAAACAGTTCAAGGTCCAAATGACAGTTTCAGCTTCAAGGGGCTTTAAACGATACCAGACGATGAATAAGGGTCTTATCTAGTGAAACGATCAGTTTCTGCGAGAAACCGGGCAGTATTTATGCTATTATTTGACCTCTTTTACCAGACGAATGTGATCATCTCTGAGCTCCGCCATAACTTCCAATAAGTGAGGTCAAAATACGAGCATGGTAATAGATATATCGATTGTAGATGCCTCAATCGACTGATCCATGCAGGTTAGCGCCTGAGGTATCTAGGTATACATCTATGACCACGCTCGTATTTTGACCTCACTTAGCGGAAGTTATGGCGGAGCTCAGAGATGATCACGTTCGTCTGATAAGAGGTAAAATAAAAGCATAAATACTGCTCGGTTTCTCGCAGATCGTTTCGCTAGATAAGACCCTTATTTATCGTCTGGTATCGTTTAAAGCCCTTTGAAGCTGTACTGAAACTGTCATTTGGACCTTGAACCATTTGGGGCCCATTGAAGTGCATTATATGGAGAAAAACCCTGGAATGTTTTCATCAAAAACCTTAATTTCTTTTCGACTGAAGAAAGAAAGACATGGACATCTTGGATGACATGGGGGTGAGTAAATTATCAGCAAAAGTTTATTTAAAAGTGAACTAATCCTTTAAGGCTAAAAACTTCCAAGACTCAGGCTTTGTTCAGCAAGCATATTAAATTACACATTAAACATTTATTTATTAAACAATACAAAGCAATCAACATTCTGAAATATATTTCCCTCATTTATTATTATTAGTTTTTTTATATCCTCTAATTGGTATTTAACCAAGAATAAAGCAAGGCATAATGCAGAATTTATTCTATATTTGACTAAACTAATTTCTAAGCATGAAACAATGTACACCAAATTGTCATTTCTACTTCGTCATTACATTATAAGGCAGTTGAAAGTTGTCACAAAAGATCAGAGACAAGTTTAGGTTGAATTTATATATTCCTTTAAACATGATATTTGTAGGAATCTTTGTAGGCTTTATCAAAACAGGGTCAGTATCAATCCATTCATCAATCCATCCATCCACACTTCAATTCTTCAAAGCGCTTATACTCTGTATAGGTTGCAGGGATGCTGGAGTCTATCCAAGGGTACTGGGGCAACATGGTTAATTATGTAACCTACATGTTTACAGCGAATAGAATATAATTGCCATTTTTACAATGGATATTTAGACAGAAATAGCAGACAGGCCAAGTAAAATGTCAAAAAGTGCGCACATTTTTAATTCAATATGGCTCTAATACTCCAAACAACAATTCCTTACATCCCTAAAGGTGATACACATGTCACAGAATGAATATTTGTACGTGCCAAGACAACTTAAGTCTCAACTTATACAGTCTACAAACCATATTGCAATTGATCCTGTGTTACAATGGGAGATTGAGACAGGTTTTAGAGGCTTACGATCCCTTTGTTTTTCTGATCATTGATTCCATCATGGCCCATTGCTCCTTTGTGACCTAGCAAATAAAATCAAGGTAAACATATAATAAATAAAGTAATGAAAACTCCCCATTGTAAATATCGGATTGATAATCACCTCCTTCAGACCATTGAACTCGCCAGCCATGGAGACGTATTCACCACCATCCATTCGAATGATCTGTGAGGACGGAGGAGCTGTTAAAGCAGGAAATTTGTCTTTCACTGTGAAAAACATATTAGCTGCCCTGTCAGGGCTCCTTAACTTTATATAGAGGCATTACAGTAATGCGCCGGACCATATAATTCCATATTGATCTCTTGAGCACTACTTTTTTCCCCCTAATTCTTCACAAAATTCCCTCTGCTACCCATCACAGAGGGAAAGAGAGGTGTATGTTGTGCCCTTGGCTTCGTTTCCGTTTGGCTGTAAATGGAGAAGCCCTGTGGGGAAGATTCTAGGTGAGCGCTTTTCATGCAAGGTCATCGAACTCACCGCGCCTGATACCCAGCTGGCGTAGTCGCTGCAGAGGTAGGCGGCAAGGTTGGCGATCTCTCCAGGGGTGCCCAGACGACCCATGGGTATCCTCTCGAGCATCGACTTCTCAAACAGGCCAGTGGGATCCAGTCTGCTAAACGCACCCTTCAGAAAGATACTGGAAGAGTTATTATAATGTTTGGGGGAAAAAAGATAAAAAAAGAATCCAATCTGGACTGAGTCAGTTTGTTTAACTAGACAACCGAATCGATATAACTAGAAAGCATGATTCATTCATCGCTACTTCTCTGAACACACCAAGGGATGGATGACAACATTTTAAGGGAAGAACAACTATAAAACATGCACACTACCTTGGTTTTGATTGGTCCTGGTTGAATAACGTTGAATCTCATGCCGTATCTGCCCCACTCTGCTGCCAGAGACCTGTAGGTAGAGACAATCAGTCAGACCTTCTACACATGCTCAGATTTATTTGAAACTTGTCCCACTTTTTGGGGACATCTGGTCATCCTATCTATCAGCCATGGCCAATAGTGCTTCTAGTGTAATTATCTCCCTGAGACGGACCTTTTTCCATTAGGTTTATCACACAGGGGAAGCAATAACAAACATGGTGGCTCAAAGTCAGGCCAAGGAAAATGCAATCAAAGGCCTTAAGGCTCTGGTGATCTTATGTAAAGAATGTATGGAACAGACCACAAGTCAGACAATCCGTATGTTTTATGTATTATATGTTCACTTTCCAATTAACAGATATTTTTGTCGGGTCTAAATCCTGTATACAATCACTTTAGGGTCCTAGTGTGAAACCACAATGAAAATAAAATGCAATATTTGTAAAAGAAAAAAGAAAAAAATCATTTATGATCTAAATTAAGATATATTTACGAAATATATAAATTTTAAATAAATATTTTATATGCTTCAATATTTATAACTCACTGAACAGATATAAATCTTTAATTTAAAAAAAAAATGGTTTTACTTTAAACTTTCACCCATTGTTCTGATAATTTGTTGATAATTTTTTAAATAAAGGGATAGTTCACCCAAAAATGAAAATTACCCCATGATTTACTCACCCTCAAGCATATGACATATGCGTTTGTTTTGAACAGCGAGAGGCTTTACACTTTTTTTGTAAGTTGAATACGGAAGGCGTCAGGCAGAAGCTAGATATGTTACTTTATAAAGTTTTAAATATGGATACTTTTCTTACAAAAACACATTGCTTTGCTTCAAAAGGACTTTATTAACCCCCCCAGAGCCGTGTGGAGTACTTTATGGATGGATGCACTTTTTTGGGCTTCCAATTTTGGGCTCCCATTCACTGCCATTATAAAGCTTGGAAGAGACAGGACATTTTTAATATAACTCCGATTGTATTCATCTGAAAGAAGAATGTCATATACACCTAGGATGGCTTAAGGGTAAGTCAATCATGGGCTAATTTTCATTTTTGGGTTAACTATCCCTTGAAAGGAAAGGCAATTGATTCAGACAAACAAACTTATGGAATCAGGCCTATCTCTGTTCATCACTCATGATAAAAAACAAGTTTAAAAAGCATAATATAGAAATAAACGTCATGGTGCATCCTGAAATAAGAAATGCTTGGTTTAATTTAGCTCATTTCCTGTCATTGAACTAAACATGTAAGCAGAGATGATATTATTAATGAGCAACTGATCTAAGCCATCAGTTAGATAGTGTGCTGTCCACCTCTCCCTATTGTATTTCCAGCATATTTAACACTCCTTAAGGGGAGAGGATCAAGATCCCCGTCTTACAATTAAAATGTAAATGAAACATAGCACACTGCACCTTCATTATGATAATATATGCAGCCCTTCAAGAATATATTAGAAAGGCATTTGACAGGAGGACCTGATTCTCAAAGGTGAATTGGCTAAACGTGTCTGTAGTGTAACAGTGTAAGAGTACATACGTGCACAGCGTCTCCACTCCAGATTTAGCCGCAGCACTTGGCACAACAAATCCTGAGCCACTCTCAGCATAGATTGTGGTGATGGCCAGAAAAGCAGCACCTTCATAAATTCAACAAGATGATCAGTTTCTGGCACTTTAAATGAGATTAAACTAGGCTGCAGATCACCCGTGACATCATGAGATTACGATAATAAAACATTGAACGGTTTATAAATAGTCATATGTTCATCAAGTATCGAATCTTTGTTTTAAATCACCATTGAAATACAATAAACACACTGAGTTGTGAAGGACAGACTTGTTATCAGTAACAATATCTTTGCACTTAAGAGTTAATTGAACAGTCTGTAATCAACATGTTCAAGGAAGCAGAAAGAGGTCAAAATAATCAGGTGAGAGGCTAGACGTCTGAATCTGAGCAGCTAATTCATCAAATACACACAACAAACACACAAATGCCATAAACTGGGGCATATACCATGAAGCCGGTTTAGCTGGCTAGCTAGATATGTTTAAGATTAGTTTGTGCCAATCTTGGGTTTTAGGTACCATTAAAGTTGTTTGGCTTTTAGCCGTGTTCATCTCCATAGTAACTTGTGGTCCATGGCTAACCTGCTCCAGGACAGGTTATGTTCTGGATAAGAGATCTCAAACTGAAATTAGACCAATCAGCTGTGAGCAAAGTGACACGCCTCTGATGCAATAAAGTCACTCCCCCAGTTTCTACTCCAAATTAAAGAGCACCTATCATGGAATTTTGAAATTTACCTTTCATGTAGTGTGTACCATAGATCTAAGTGAACAAAAACATCCTGCAAAGTTTGAAATATGACAGTGCACCGTATATATAGTTCCCATTCAGTCGGTCACGTTCGACGTACGTCGGACGTACCAACGAATTGGGATCACTTCTGGGAGCCCCTATCAGCTTCGAGCTATCTAGAACCGGCCAATGAACAATTGGCGTGCGAGATTTGCATCTCGGGCTCCGCCCCGCACTGCGGGTATAAACAGGAAGCGAGAGCGAATGCACGCTGTCATTCACTTCGGAGCCAAACGGCAATCGAAGACCGCTCAATATTGAGTTCGCTGCTATCAGCAAGATTAAAAAAAGAGTTAAAGAACCGGAGAAGAGGAGAAACGCGTGTTGGAGAGACGGCACATTCCAGCGGGACCGCGGAAGACTCATCTGCTGCCTCTGTGGTACAGAGAAAACTGCTGTTTTCACAGCAACAAATTTCTGTTGGTCTGGTTGGGCGTTTTCCCTGTTTGAGTACAGGCACGGGCTGCACTAAATCCCGTGCGCTGTCGCGTTTCCCCCTGAGTGCTTCAGCACAGAGCGTTTCCTCACAAAAGAGCTTCACGGGTGACGTGGCGTCTTTTTCAAGATGTCTTACCACCCGTGCGTTTCTGGATGCGGTCGTTCCCTGTCCCCTGCTGATGGTCACAATCGCTGTCTCACGTGTTTGGGCACACAGCACGCTGAGGCGGCGTTTGTGGATAGTTCATGTTCCCACTGCGGGAACATGACTATCTCGGAGCTTAGATCGAGACTCTCCTACCTCCGGGCTGGGGGAGTCCCCTTACCCATCCCACAAACTAGGTCTGCCCCTAACCCGGGTGGACCTGCTTCTTTGGATGGCCAGGGTGATCTGAGGATCACCTTTAGGGCAAACCCGCCGAGTGAACCTCCGCAGGCCCCTATTCCCTCAGCTCCGCAGCCGGTAGAGCCTCCAAGGGAACCCGCTGGACCCTCCCACGGGAGACCAGTGATGACTTTTGGAGCTCCAGCAGACGAACAGATGTCAATCGCTGCATCGGAGGGGGAGTTTCAGTCCTCGGGGGATGAAGGGTCAGTTGTACTGCCTCCCTCTGGGAGAGTGGCAACGGCTGCCCCGGACCCTGAGATGGCTGCTATGCTTGCCCGGGCCGCCGAAAGGGTTGGGCTCGAGTGGAACACTCCACCGTGTCCCGAACCCTCTAGGTTGGACGATTGGTTCCTAGGGGTGGGTCGCACTGGTTCTCAGCGTCCCGCCCCGACACCTTTCTTCCCGGAGGTGCATGAGGAGCTCACGAGGTCGTGGACGGCACCTTTTTCTGCCAGAAACCGGCCGAGTGACTCCTCCCCCCTCACTACCCTCGACGGCGGGCCAGCCAAGGGTTACGTGGGGATCCCGCCAGTGGACCACCTCTAACTGGCGCGGTGACCCACGTCTCCCGTCCCAGGCCTGTAAGTTCTCTTCCGGTCTGACCGGGAAGGCTTACAAGGCTTGCGGACAGACTGCGTCCGCCTTGCATGGCATGGCGTTGCTGCAGGTCCACCAGGCCCAGGCACTCCTTGACATGCACGAGGGTAGGCCTGACCCAGAGCTCCTCCGGGAGCTCCGGACGGCGACGGACCTCGCCCTCCGGGCGACGAAAGCCACCGCCCGTGCCATCGGTCAGGCAATGTCCACACTTGTGGTCCAGGAGCGGCATCTCTGGCTTAACGTGGCTGATATGAGGGAGACCGATAAATATCGGTTCCTGGACTCCCCCATCTCGTCAGCTGGGTTATTTGGCGACGCGGTCGAGAGCTTATGAGCATATGAGACTGCTTCAACGCTGGCTACACAATCGAGTCCCGAGATGGGCGTGGCACAACGGTTCCCTCCGCGTCCAAGTGACTCCGAGGTGCCGCCAAACCTTCGGCCCGTGGTCGGACCCTCTGTTTCTCCGGGCGGGAGTTCCCCTAGAACAAGTGTCAAGGCACTCCGTTGTCTCCACGGATGCCTCATCCACGGGTTGAGGTGCCACGTACAACGGGCTTGCAGTTTCGGGTCTGTGGACGGGGCCTCAACTGCAATGGCATATCAATTGCCTCGAGTTGTTAGCAGTTCGTCTTGCACTCAGCCAGAGGCAAGCACGTTCTGGTCCGGACGGACAACACTGCGGCCATAGCATACATCAACAAACAGGGTGGTCTACGCTCCCGTCGCATGTCGCAACTCGCCCGCCATCTCCTCTTATGGAGTCAGAAGCATCTGAGGTCGCTTCGTGCCGTTCACATTCCGGGCCTGCTCAATCGTGCGGCCGACGAGCTG
Organism: Gobio gobio; assembly: GCF_949357685.1. Taxonomy (NCBI): domain Eukaryota; kingdom Metazoa; phylum Chordata; class Actinopteri; order Cypriniformes; family Gobionidae; genus Gobio; species Gobio gobio. Next base: position 38,096,587 of record NC_137108.1, read on the forward strand.
TCACGTCAGCAGGGGCTTCCGGGAGAATGGCAACTCCATCCCCAGGCGGTCCAGCTAATCTGGAGTCGTTTCGGGGCCGCACAGGTAGACCTGTTTGCCTCCCCAGAGATGACCCACTGTCAGTGGTTTTATTCCTTGACCGAGGGGACCCTCGGGTCGGAAGGCCTGGCCCACAGCTGGCCCCGGGAAGAACGCAAGTATGCGTTTCCCCCAGTGAGCCTTCTTGCGCAGACACTGTGCAAAGTCAGGGAGGACAAGGAGCAGGTCCAGTTGGTCGCTCCGTATTGGCCCAACAGGACTTGGTTTCCGGAACTAGTGCTCCTTGCGACAGCACCTCCCTGGCCCATTCCTCTGAGGCAGGACCTCCTGACTCAGAGACGGGGCACCCTATGGCACCCGCGTCCGGACCTCTGGAAACTCCATGTCTGGTCCCTGGACGGGACGCGGAGGTTCTAGGTGACCTACCGCAAGCGGTAGTTGACACCATCACTTCCGCTAGAGCCCCCTCTACGAGGCGCCTCTATGCGTTGAAGTGGAACCTGTTCGTCGATTGGTGCTCTTTTCGCCGAGAAGACCCCCGAAGATGTTCGATCGCATCTGTGTTTACCTTTCTACAAGATGGGTTGGAGCGAAGGCTGTCTCCCTCCACCCTCAAAGTCTATGTCGCCGCTATCGCCGCTAATCATGAGCTCGTAGATGGAAAATCTCTAGGTAAGCACGATCTGATCGTCAGGTTCCTTAGGGGAGCGAGGAGATTAAATCCGCCTCGTCCTCCCTCTATACCCTCTTGGGACTTAACTCTGGTGCTAACTGCACTACAGAGAGAACCTTTTGAGCCTCTGCAGTCAGCTGAGTTGAAAGTTCTGTCGTTAAAGACAATACTCCTGACTGCGTTGGCCTCCATCAAGAGGGTAGGGGACCTGCAGGCATTTTCGGTCGACGAATCGTGCCTGGAATTCGGGCCCGGTAACTCTCATGTGATCATGAGACCCCGGCCTGGATATGTGCCCAAGGTTCCCACTACTCCCTTCCGGGACCAAGTGGTGAGCCTGCAAGCGCTGCCTTCGGAGGAGGCAGACCCAGCCCTAGCTTTTCTATGTCCCGTCCGTGCTCTCCGGACTTACGTGGACAGAACGCAAAGCTTCAGGACCTCAGAGCAGCTCTTCGTCTGTTACGGAGGACAGCAGAAGGGAAAGGCTGTCTCCAAGCAGAGGATGGCCCACTGGATAGTGGATGCCATCGTCTTGGCTTATCAGTCCCAAGACGTGCCCTGCCCGCTCGGGTTAAGAGCCCACTCCACTAGGGGTGTTGCCTCTTCCTGGGCGCTGGCTCGTGGCGCCTCGCTGACAGATATTTGTAGAGCTGCGGGCTGGGCGACACCTAACACGTTCGCTAGATTCTATAGCCTCCATGTAGAGCCGGTTTCTTCCTGTGTGCTCACTTCCCATAGTCAGTAACACCGAAGTGCCCGTTCTAGTGTCGGCTTGCTGCGCCATTCCCTCCCCTATGGTAGACGGATGCGTGCGCTTATTTTGCTCCAGTCGAGTTCCCCGGAATGGCGAACCCTGTTGAGTCCTCCGCAACCCGCGGCAGTCGGACGTGGCGGAGCGTTCGACGCCAGGTCTAACACTCGTATGCATTGGTGGAACTTGTGTTAGGCTGGGTTCCATATGTAGTGACCCCCACGGCGGTCCCATATGTGTATTCTTCCACGGTACGGCTCCCTACGGCGAGCCCGTGTCTTTCCCTCGGCAGAGTTCCCTCTGCCGTCCCAGGTACGTGTTGTCTCCCTCCTAATTGGCCGGGGCCACCCCTGGGACTTCCGTATGTTGTGCTGCCCACGGCCAGCCCATACGTGTATTCTCCACATGTTAACTCCCTCTGGGCATGATGTGGCTTCCGCAGCTGCCTTCACAGGCACGCTTTCCCAGCGTTATCCAATACAGTCAGCTGAGTGGGTCTTGCGGAACAGCAGCTTTGACTCTCCCTGCGTGAACTTTCCCGCCCGCATCAGATCGGGGTCTGAGGGGCTCATCGCTGGGCGCTGGAAGTGGTAGCAACTATGGCGTTTTCCATAGGGATCCCAATTCGTCGGTACGTCCGGCGTACGTCGAACGTGACCGACTGAATGGGAACGTCTTGGTTATGTATGGTAACCCTCGTTCCCTGAAGGAGGGAACGGAGACGTACGTCCCGTCGCCACAGTTGCTGTACCATCACTGCAGGTTGAGCCACTACGTTTGGCTCCTCAGTGAAAAACAGCGTGCATTCGCTCTCGCTTCCTGTTTATACCCGCAGTGCGGGGCGGAGCGCGAGATGCAAATCTCGCACGCCAATTGTTCATTGGCCGGTTCTAGATAGCTCGAAGCTGATAGGGGCTCCCAGAAGTGATCCCAATTCGTCGGTACGTCCGACGTACGTCTCCGTTCCCTCCTACAGGGAACGAGGGTTACCATACGTAACCCCGAGACGTTATTTTCTTTCAAAAGTAAGAGTCGACTCCGAGTCATTTTTAAGAATCGTTAGAAGACCGAAGCTTTTTCTCTGACTAGATGACGTCAACTTGTCAAGTTATTTGAATACGATACGCCCACTTATTGCGCTCCAAGACGCCAGTGAAAACTAGAAAACATCATGGCGACGAGACGCTGTGTTCTGAAGTGCGACTCAAAAGCAAACTTTTTTCATCTGCCCAAGGATGAGCATTTGAAGACTAAGTGGCTTGAAGACAAACCATACATCGTCGCGATTGTGTATTTATTAGTCTTCAAATGTCTCTATTTGCATGTTTCGCGATCTCAGGAAGCTTTTATTATGGACTTCTATTATGGCACATGGTATCTTCTTCGTCTGTCTGTACCATATATGGACTACATCTGCACAGAGCGCCCTCCGGCTGCCAGTATGAATTGAAAACAACACATAAGAGACTCAATCGCTCATGATTAGGCTACATCTGCGCATTTTGAGGAAGTATTGAATAAAAAATACTCCTCTGTTTAGAAATTTGACACAGACATATGAGAATCTATCAATATTTCTCCTCATCTGCACACTTTTGAACTAAAAGTCCTGAGGGATGTTGATTTGTCGCGAGTCTTCGTGAGGAGAATAGAGGAGTATTTTATGAATGAGATCAGCTGAGGCTCATATTACAATCAAACGGTACCGACGCGGTTTTCATATTCATAACTCCTGACACATATTAACAAATTACTGTCACTATAAGACTTTGAGAATAAAACAGAGGTAAAAAATGGAAGCTTGACTCTTAGATCTTTTAAATGATGTATAGATTGAGATGGTAATTACTTACATCTGACAGTCATTTGAGCTAATTTAAACAAATAAAGCTTGAGGACGAATGCGCCCTCAATCCAGTTAAGAGGTTCCGAGAACCATTTATGGTGATGGGTGTTCCGTTTCCGAAAATATCTGCACAGACTATACCAATCACAACTGACTGGGTCATCGGACCAATCACCGCAGATTAGCGTCACGTAAAGGTGGGGTTTTGAAAAGTGAATCACTAAAGGAATCATTTGAGAAACGCTGTCAAAACAGGTAAAAATAAATGCATATTATAAGAAAACTAAAGTCTTTTTTGTCATTGCATGCATGCAAAACTGTTGTTGGGGACTTCTAAAACAATATTTGGAACATTTTAAATGCCATAATAGGTGCTCTTTAAAGGTCACTAAATGGCAAATGGTTTTTAAAGACTAAAGCGTCTGGCTTTGAACAATGCTTATTTTATAATAATACTTTTGAATGATTTAGATACCATTTATGTAATTATACCCTTAATCAATTACACATGTATCACTTTAGTTAATCAATCATTAATAGGCACTTTGTTAACATTAATATAAATAGCCTATATAAAGGTCATACAAATAAGCTTTAAAATCAATTAAAAAAAACTATAAAAATGACTACATGTGAGCTTAAATGTTCGATTCTCTCTGTATATCAACTAAACTAACTTCATAACTTTTACTTGCATTGACGTATAATATATTTCTTTAAGTTGTCCTCTTTCATAGACAGCTCTTTTCTTCCTGTCTATTTGTTTAAATTCTTAATATTTTTCAATCATGTAACATTCTGCAGAAGAGAGAAATGAATCTCAGTTGATCCACAGCGTGTGATTGGCTGTTCACTACTGATGTCACAGCTAAACTCCTAAACTCAGGATCAAAGCCTGAGTTGACAGAGAAAGCTGATGATCAGCATCACGGGACCAACAAAGCCTGAATAGATTGGTTTGGTTTTGTCAACTCGAAACTAATCCTGTAACCCTGAGTTTGTTAAACTACCATCATGGTACAGGCCCCTGAAATCATCTTACACCTACTTACCACTTGGGTCTTATCATGGCAAAATACAGTAAATCAGTAAATGTACATAGACTAATGATGTCTTCATTTACACAAGACTAATTATGCTGCAGCTTACTGGTTACAGCCTGAAGCTGTTATCTTAACGGAAAACAAAGAGAGCAGAAAACGGCATGATTGCTCATAAATTAGCCCATTACAAAAACAAGCTTGATTAGCAAAACAAATCCCACTTTTTTTCGCGTTCTATACGTTGTTCATGGGACGTGCAAGAAGCCACAAGCAACCTCATTACTGCAGAAGAAGACAAATCCGGATCATCTAGACAACTGAGGTCACAGACATACCGCCAAGTTTTTTTCACATTTCAATTCATCACACTATAAAAGAACTGGCCACAATCTAACTTACAGAACAACAAAATGTAAAAAAAATTTTAATGCTTTTGAAAGAAGTCTCGTGCTCACCAAGGCTGCATTTTACAGTAAAATTACAGTACAATGTTCAATACAATACAGAAATAATGTGAAATATTATTGTAATTAGTATTACAAAATGAAAACAGCTGTTTTCTATTCTAATCTTATTACAAATGCAATTTATTACTGTGATGGCAAAGCTGAATTTTCACAGCCATTACTCCAGTCTTCGGTGTCACAGTAATAACATTATTATTATTATTATTATTTTAAGTTTACACTATCTTTTTTTAAAACCTTCCAAAAGAAATGTTCTGGGTTCTCTACTTATCTCTATTGACAGCATCTGTGAGTGACATGGTGTCAGTTGCCACAGATGACAACTCTAATGTGTCCCTCAAAACAAAAAAAATCTTGTAGGCTAATGTAAATCGCACAGATTATAAGTGCCTTGAGCACTCCGTAGGACTTTTTTGCACTTACTGCCCTCTAGTGGTTATGTACTCCAAATCAACCACTTCCAGCCTGCTTCCAGCCAACAACCATTTCACATTTTCATTTATGCATTTGGCCGAAACTTTTATCCAAAGAGACTTTCAGGTACGCATTTTAATCAGTTCACTCATTCCCTGGGAATCAAGCACCATGTTCTACTGTTAGTGACTGTTGCATACTACAGCGGTTCCCAACTCTGGTCCTGGACTGTGTCCGAAATCGCCCCCTATACCCTTAAATAGGCCTATAAATAGCACTTTTATGTGCTTTGGATCATTCAATCCAAAGCACATAAAAAGTTTCATGTTTTTAGTTTAAAGCGGTGTTGAGTAAACTGCCCCTTAGATGTCTCCCTGATCAAACACTCCTTAGTAAAGATTTCAAGACCTCGGATGGTAGTGTCAGATAAGAGACACGTCAAAAATGTGTGTGTTGGGAGTACTCCAGAACCAGGGTTGGGAACCACTGGCATACTATATATAAGCAGATCTTTCTATTGTAATTAAAAGTTGAATTACCCTAAAACTACTTTGCTACATCTCTGTAAAAATAATAAATCACCTTTCTCAGCTTTGATGAGGCGTTTCCCGATGTCTAGCGTGACATAGGCAGTACCGTTCAACACTATGTCAGTGATGGTTCTCCAGGCATTGGGAGACAGCTTCTCTGAAGGAGAGATGAAGTTTCCAGCCGCATTGTTTATCACCACCTGTGGGATGGCAAACAGAACATCGCATCAGAAAAGAGTTTTGTGTCGAATTTATTGTATCACTGCTGTAAAGATGGAGACCTAAACCTACATCAGGCAGGCCGACTTCATTGACAAGCTGGTCAACAGCAGCCTCCACTGAAGCAGGGTCTCTAACATTACACTGGACGGCATGGACCTGAAACGTGAATATATTTATCAAACTCTAGGAGGATGAAAACTAGTTCTTCACCATAAACATGACAATGATGGCATAGACTTTCTAAGACAGAGGTACCTTGTTTCCTGTCTGTTGTGAGATTTCCTCTGCTGTTTTCATCAAAACATCAAGATTTCTGGAAGTGACAGGATACTTAACACGATTATTTTAACATGAATAATCACTCAAATTCAACATGATTTAAGCTTTGCCTTTTGGCTTTGCTTGCAGGGTGTGTCAAAAATTGTTTAGGAACTAGAAGACAAAATTACAGTAATAACAGCAATAGTGAGAAATATTATTACAATTTACATTTAAAATTTGTTCCTGTGATGGCAAAGTTGAATGTTCAGCAGTCATAACTCCAGTCTTAGGTGTCACATGATCCTTCACAAATCATCCTAATTATGCTGATTTGGTGCTTAAGAAACAATATGATACATTTTTGGAAACAGTTGTTTAATACTTTTTTGATGATCTTACGAGAGGGATAACTTACCTGCTGGCTATCACGCACTCTGCTCCTAGTGAAGACAGAGTAGTGGTCATGGCTTTTCCGAGTCCCGTTCCTCCTCCAGTGATGAAGGCCACTTTGTTTTTGAAGGTTCCTGGGAGAAGCATAACACCTTCAGAAGGTGGGAAGAAACTAGCTTGAGGGCCGCTCTGGTATAAAGTGTTTGTCCCATTTCCAAACAACTGTTAAAGGATGCAAAGAGGGTCATTTTATTTATTCAGACAGGACTAAATAGCAGCTGGTATATAAACTGGGTGAAAGGTCATAAGGACAATGTGAGTATAAAGTACTTACTGCTTGAGCTATGCATTTAGGGAAATATACATTATAATTAATGAAACACATCACAAAAATAGCATAAATCATGTTTGAAAGGCATGATTTTCACATTCAGGTGTACATTATAACAATTAAAAGAGTTCATTTTACTGCGCAAGCTATTCAAAAAGTAATTCCCTAAAAGGTTAAAACGTATATTTTATACAACTAAAAGTTCCAGATAAATGAGTTTGTTTTGAATGCAGCTTATGAGATTTTGAAACTATTTTGCAATTTAATGAATGAACACAATACAATTCTTACTCGTGCTGGTGTGAAACACTTGTTTGGCGTTAACACTCTATTAAACACGGCCAGTCCTCTGAGCAGCGCCATAACGTCAAAAGAAAAATATTTTTAGAGGGAAAAAAGGTGTTGCAACAATGTCAAAAACATGGAAATAAATAAGTGAAGTCAGACTCGGTAATACCCCTGACGAATTGCAATGACTCTACAACTAAAGTCCGAAAATCCTGAATCATATCTTCCGGTTTCCGGTTTGCAGGCTGATCTGAAATCAGTCGCGTCAAGCTTCTCATCCAATAGCGTGTCGCTAATGAGCAGATGAACACATCTCAGATCAGCCGATGGAGACGCACACCTCTCGTTCACTCGTGAGACATAATAACAAACGAAGCGGCTCTTTTATGTTAATGTCTGTATATTGTATCGTTTGTATTATTTGACACTTTTGCTAGTATTGATCGTTTTAACTTAGGCAAAATGTAGAATGTATTTTTGTGTAAGGTGGAATAAAATAACTCTAGTTAACCAGTCGGTTAGTTGACAGCGCGCTGGGGCTCAAAGAATCAGGTAAACAACCGTTTATTTTTACATCAGTGCTGTAAACAAACACGATATACGCACACGCATTTGACATATTACGCAATAACTGGTAGTTTATATGGATAGAAGTGACAATAATATAAAAATTTGACTTATGTTTTCTAGCTAGTATTGCTAACCGAAATGATGCAGCATTTCATATCCCATGACACTGTATGATGTGAAAAGACTGTATACTGGATTTGAAGATTATACTGAATTTATGACAAAACAAAAATGTATTAATTTACTCTAATTGCAGATAATTATTAGTAATCGTTTTAAGAAAAAGTATTTTATCTACTGCTAAACTATCTATCTTTCTGTGTGTCTGTCTTTCATAGGTATAGAGTTGTCTTTTGGGACTGATCCAGCGAGATGGGGAACCAGCTGGCTGGAATTGCTCCATCACAGATACTTTCAGTGGACAGTTACTTCTCTGACATCCACGATTATGAATATGACAAAAGTCTGGGCAGTACACGGTTTTTCAAAGTGGCCCGGGCGAAACATAGAGAAGGATTGGTTGTGGTTAAAGTCTTTGCAATCCAGGACCCCTCTCTTCCCCTGACCAGCTACAAGCAAGAACTGGAGGAGCTGAAAATCAGACTGCACTCCTGTCAGAACTGTCTGCCTTTTCAAAAAGCCACACTTACTGAGAAAGCAGCCATACTATTTCGCCAGTATGTTCGGGATAACTTGTATGACCGCATCAGTACGCGGCCCTTTCTCAACAACGTGGAGAAGAAGTGGATCGCTTTCCAGCTCCTCAATGCTGTGGACCAGGCCCATAAATCTGGCGTGCGTCATGGTGACATTAAAACAGAGAATGTTATGGTGACAAGCTGGAACTGGGTGCTTCTCACAGACTTTGCTAGTTTTAAACCCACATACTTGCCTGAAGACAACCCTGCAGATTTCAACTACTTCTTCGACACATCCAGGAGGAGAACGTGCTATATTGCTCCAGAGAGATTTGTGGATGGCAGCATGTTTGCCACCGAAAGTGACCAGACAACACCTCTTGTGGATCTCTCCAGCAATAGCCAAAGGACCAGGGGAGAACTCAAGCAGGCCATGGACATTTTCTCAGCTGGTATCCATTCAATTGTTTTCTGTTTGCTTAAAGCCGGTGAAATATAATATATGAAATATTTTTCAAAGACCTTTCTTTTTTTTTTAGGTTGTGTGATTGCAGAATTGTTCACAGAGGGCGTCCCGCTTTTCGACCTCTCACAACTGCTGGCTTACCGTAAAGGACATTTCCAGACTGAACAAGTGCTGATGAAAATTGAGGATCACAGTATTAGAGAACTGGTAGCATTTCTATTCTATATTCTATATTCAAGATATTTTGTATTTTACAAACGTATACATACCATTTTGGAGCTGCTATTTTTTTTATGTTTTTTTAAATAAGTCATTTATGCTCACCAAGGCTGCATTTATTAGCAAATTATTATTATTTTTAAACTGACTCTACAGTAATTAATAGATAATATGATACTAGTCAGTATTTTTAGTTAGATACTAGGTAGTACTCTAAATTATTTCATCCACTTTATGCAGGTGGCACAAATGGTGCAGCGAGAACCGGAAAAGCGCCTGACAGCTGAAGAATACCTGAAGCAGCAGCGAGGCAAAGCTTTCCCAGAAATATTCTACACCTTCCTTCAGCCCTACATGGCCCAGTTTGCCAAGGAGGCCTTCCAGTCTGCTGACGAAAGGGTGTTGGTGATCCGTAAGAACCTGGAGAACATCCTCAATAACCTGTGCAGTGGCGGGCAGAATGGGAAGTCTGAAAAGCAGGAGAAGGCATCTCAGGAGCTTAGTTCCTCCAAGGAGCAAGGGCTGGTGGTGCTGGTGTCAGTGATTACATCCTGTCTGCAGACGCTGCGCTTTTGCGACTCCAAACTTGCAGCTCTGGAGCTGATCCTTCATCTGGCAGGCCGGCTAAATGTGGAGATTCTGCTGGACAGGATCACACCGTACTTGCTGCATTTCTGCAATGACTCGATGCCACGCGTCAGGGCCGAGGCCGTTCGCACACTGACTAAAGTCCTGGCGCTGGTCAAGGAGGTTCCTCGCAATGATGTCAATATCTACCCAGAATACATTTTACCTGGGATTGCCCACTTGGCCCAAGATGAAGCAACGATTGTCAGACTTGCTTATGCAGGTATTCTAGTGCTAAAAATATCTGGAGTAAATTGTCTGCTTTTTAAATGTGTAAATAGTTTTCAAAATCCAATACATTTGTGGTTTTAAATGGAAAAAAACCTCAATAACATTTAAATTGGAAATATTTAAGGTTGTGGAAGTACAATGGATTATTTCATATTGACTTAAATATTATATTACATTATATTATTATATTATATTAATGTTCAAAAGTTTTGGGTCAGTAAGAGTTTTCTGAAAGAAAATACTTTTATTCTGCAAGGATGCATTCAATTGCACAAAAGTAACCGCTATAATTACAAAAAAATTATATTTCATATAAATGCTGTTCTTTTGAACTTTCTATTCATCAAAGACTCCTGAACAAAATGTACAACAGTTTCCACAAAAATATTAAGCAGCACAACTGTTTTCAAAATTGATGATAATAAGAAATATTTCATGAGCACCAAATCAGTATATTGTAATGATTTCTGAAGGTTCATGTAACATTAAGTAATGGCTGCTGTACATTTAGTTTTGCCATGTCAGGAATAAATTACATTTTAAAATATTTTAAAATAGAAGTTATTTTAAGTTAGTCATTTTAATTTATAATATTTCACAATATTACCGTTTTTGATCAAATAAATGCAGCCTTGGTGAGCATAAGAGACTTCTTTCAAAAACATACTAAACTTTTGAACATTATATTATATTATATTATATTATATTATATTATATTATATTATATTATATTATATTATATTATATTATATTATATTATATTATATTATATTATATCAGATGTGACCCTGGACCACAAAACCAGTCATAAGTGTCAATTTTTTTTTTTAAATTGAGATTTATACATCATCTGAAAGCTGTATGGTTTGTTAGGATAAGACTTTAAATTCACCTTTAAAGTTGTCCAAATGAAGTCCTTAGCAATGCATATTACTACTAATAATAAAAATTTGATATATTTACGGTAGGAAATTTACAAAATATCTTCATGGAACATGATCTTTACTTAATATCCTAATGATTTTTGGCATAAAAGAAAAATCGATAATTTTGACCCATATAATGTAGTGTTGGCTATTGCAACAAATATACCCGTTTGAGGGTCACATATTATATTATATTATATTATATTATATTATATTATATTAATTATATTATATATTTTTTTAGAGAACATAGCACACTTGGCTGAGACAGCACTGCGTTTTCTGGAGCTGGTGCAGGAGAATAATTTGAGCTCTGAACAAGACCTCAATGGAGAGGACACAGAAGAAACTCTTCACCCCAATGAAAACTATGATTCAGGTAAATGTTTACCCTTCAATTAAAGCTCACTTTTATGGTAGTTTTGAAACGAGGTTAATTGATATTGTCTATATAGAGCACAATCCCATTTTATGGACCCATTTGATGGATTTTTATGCTATCATTAAAACGCCGTGGATATGATCCATCTTTTGTCCAAAGAGCTGCAGGCCTTGCATGAGATGGTTCAGCAGAAGGTGGTGACTTTACTGAGCGACCCTGAGAACATCGTCAAACAGACACTGATGGAGAACGGCATCACGCGCCTCTGCGTGTTCTTCGGCAGACAGAAAGCCAACGATGTCCTCCTCTCCCACATGATCACTTTCCTCAATGACAAGAATGACTGGCACCTCCGTGGAGCTTTCTTTGACAGCATAGTAGGAAAGTTGCCACCAGTCGCTTCATATAATGTTTGAAAGCAGTCTCTCGCAACATGGTAACCAAATCTCCTCCTCTCTGCAGGTGTAGCAGCATATGTGGGCTGGCAGAGTTCCTCCATCCTGAAACCTCTTCTGCAGCAAGGCCTGAGTGACGTCGAGGAGTTTGTCATTTATAAAGCTCTCAACGCTCTCACTTGCATGTGTCAGCTGGGGCTACTGCAGAAACCTCACATCTACGAGTTCGTCAGTGATATTGGTGAGAAAAACTCTCTTCATTTATAGACCATTGTATAATGTGCTTTGTAATTATTACATATCATTATTTAAAATGTTGCCATCCCACAGCTCCTTTCTTGTGTCACCCCAATCTATGGATCCGCTATGGAGCTGTGGGTTTCATCACTGTTGTCGCTCAGCACTTAAACATTGCTGACGTCTACTGCAAACTTATGCCCCATCTCAACCCCTTTATCACACAGCCGATTATACAGGTGAGGTTACATTAGTGTGGGCTTCGGATAAAGTGTATTATATTAGTTGTGACTTATTTGCATCATTTTTTTGTTTACGCTGAACAGAAAAGGTGAGTTTTTAATGAATATGCTGACCATTCATTTCATATACAGTAATAAAAGTAATTGAGGACTATCATAAAAATAGTTCATATGATGGACAAACAGACCGAAATGTAAGTTATTATGGCCTGAATATTCTTGAACAATTCACCTTTTGTGGTTTGGAATGACATGAGGGCGAGTAAATGAGACCATTTTCATTTTGGTTAAACACTTTTTCTGCCTTTGGACAGATTGATAAGGAGATTGTGTTGCTCAGTGTGCTGAAAGAGCCTGTCAGTCGCTCCATCTTTGACTACGCACTGCGTTCCAAAGACATCGGAAGCCTCTTCAGACACCTGTTACTCCGTCAAAAAAAGCGCAATGGCTCCATCCCAGAATGCCCCATTCCAGAGGATCCCGCTATTGCACAGCTGCTTAAGAAACTTCTCTCACAGGTTAGGAAAAGAAATTGAATACTATTTTAGTTTGTAATTATATATTTATTTATAGTGTTTGTTCTAGTTATGTAGTTTAATTGCTACTGTAAACCATTTGTTTTATAAGTAAATAATTATTTTATAGTTTTAGAGCAACATTGCTATGGAATAACCATAGCCCTGACGCAAACACTAGCCCTGAGTAATGACTGGTTAATAGAAATGTCATTTTAGGAACAGTAAGGGCCCTATTTTAAGGATCTAAGGGCATGGTCTAAAGCGCATGGCGCAAGTACACTTAGAGCGAGTCCTAATCCACTTTTGCTAGTTTTACGACAGGAAAAATGGCTTAAAAGGGTGGCCCCTATTCTCTTAATGAGTAATGGGTGTGTTTTGGCTTAACGTGCAATAAACCAATCAGAGTCTCATCTCCCATTTCCTTTAAAAGCCAGTTGCGCTTGCACCATGGTGGATTCACTATTTAATATATAATATATATAATATATTCAGTTACATGGTAGAATATAGACACCCTTAAACCTGACGAGTCAGTTATACATGTGTGAATTTCCATTTGCCACGATTGGTTAAATAAGTAGCCAATTTAATTCGTCATTACTGCAAATATGTATAATTTTGTACATGCAATGACTATCCATTATGACATGTTGGCATTTTTATCTTTATGTACACAATAATAATGTTTTGCATTGTAATCCTTTTATTTTTAATATTTAAAATTTTTTGTGTGCTACTGTGTGTAAGAAGCACGCGTTGTGCATCCGCCTATAGGCGCATATTACTATTACTAACGTGCCCTTTAAATAACACAAAAAATACTGCAATATTGACTTTAGACCAGGTTTCAGTTGGTCAATGGCGCAGTCTATTTCAGTTGCCTCAAAATAGCAACACACCAACAATGCGCCAGAACACACTTCGTTTTCAGACCAGCACGCCCATTGGCGCACAAATGGGCACAAATGCATTTGCTATTTAAACAACGTGATGCAGGATGTGAAAATGATAACTGCGTCAGGATGAAACTAGCAAAAAACACTTGCGCTGCATTTGCGCCGGGCGTATGTATAAATCAAGTTGAGCCGTTATCACGTGATTTCTTTCAGGGAATGACAGAAGCTGAGGAGGACAAGCTCTTGGCTCTGAAAGACTTCATGCTCAAGTCCAACAAGGCCAAAGCCAACATCATAGACCAGAGCCATCTGAGTGATGGAGCCCTCAGTGGAGTCATTGATCTCGGTACACTGGGCATCACTGGCCGACAGGTGGACCTGATCAAGCCCAAGCAAGAGACTGAAGACAAGAGAGGTGGGTGACATTTTTACTGCTACCTCAATTGAAGATATATACACTTCTCATGTTGTTTATCCACCATTTTAAATTAATGCATTATATTTTTCGTTTGTTTACAGACTTCATCCCTTCTGCCTCTGGTATATTGTTTAGGTCTCATAGAGCTAAGCTCTGTTTGAAGTTATAATCACTTACTTTAACTAACTCAGAGGCTTTGTGTGGCTAGATAGAGAATTCATGATAACAGGCAGATATGATATGGATAGATACACTTTGTTGTGCACTGCAGCACATGTAATAATGTTGTGAGAGTGTATGGCTACTGGCGACTGAATTAATTTAATCATAAATGGCGTCACAGATTTCCTAGTATACACTACCATTCAAAACTTTAGGTTTTGCTAAAGAAATTAATACTTTTATTGCACAAGGATACATTTAATTAATCAAAATGATAGTAAAGACATTTATGATGTTATAAATACTGTTCTTTTGAACTTTCTATTCATCAAAGAATCCTGACAAAAACAGGCATCGGTTTCAAGTAAATATTCATCAGAAACTGTCTTCAATATAGATAATAATAATAAGAAATGTTTCTTGAGCACCAAATCATCATAAAAGCATGATTTCTGAAGTATCATGTGACACTGAAGGCTGCAGTAATGGCTACTAATAATACATTTTTGCCATCGCAGGAATAAATAACATTTTAAAATATATTAAAATAGAAAACAGTTGTTTTAAAATATAATATTTTTACTGTATTTTTGATTAAACTTTTGAATGATAGTGTATGCAAATATTAGGACCCCCAAATATGATGATCGCTTTGCAGTGGACCCCCTTCCTATAATATAAAGGCAGTTATACTATAAAAACCAATTTTACTTAGTTTTATTTATTATTTTTCAATGTTTCAAACTAGGGCTATCTTTAGAAAGTTGAGAAATATTAGCTACTGTATATTTATATTATTTTACTGCATTGCAAGCATTATTATTCCTCACACAATTTTTGAGTTTGTGCAAAGAAATAAATTGAAGCTGAGCTTGTAAAACTGCAACTTTAAGAGAAGTTGCAGGTGGTTTGAAATGTTGCAGATTGATTTGCTGAGAGTTAATGATCAACATACTGTATAGTCCCCTTCAGTTCAAGTGCATTTGTGAAGTAACGTATTATTCTGTTTGCTTCTGCATTTTGATCTAATATTAAATGACTTGATTTTTGAGTACTGTCACTTTGCTGACTAAATCCATTGCCTGATTTATTTTTCATGTGTCAGTCCGCATGTTAACACTGTAACTGAGCACAGAGTGTTTTAGAAAGCAGAAATGCAACATTTATCAGAACCTCATTTTGAATAGGTCCCTTTTGTTTCTCTTGTGGCAGCTCGCAAACATACGAAACAGGACTCCAACTTGAACGAAGAGTGGAAGAGCATGTTTGGTTCTCTGGACCCTCCCAGCTCGGCGGCGACTCCCTCGACGGTACCTAATGTTCTAGTTCCGAGTGGTGGTGGGGAGCCCAATGGAACTCTGGCCGGAGAGCGCCTGCGATCTGAGAGTTCCTCACAGACTCTTAACCTCCCTCATGTTCCATCCTCAGCCCAGGTCGACCGCTGAGCCGACAGTGTGCTATCGCCCCTCCCCTCTTCTCTTTCTCTGCACTCTCTCCCTCTCCTTTCTCTCTTTTCTATCATCCTTTCTTCATCAACACCTATCTTAGTGTGCATTTGTCCGTGTTGCAGCTTTATAGTCTGTAAAGTCTTTGAATCATATCAGTCACCTGATATTTCCGTCATGTTTTCACAAACATGCAGGAATGTCCTGGATATTTTTTAAATATACTAGAATGCTGTTCCTCAATAGTGGTGATAAAGGACTAAAATCTTTATCTTGTACCTCTCCCCGTTGCTTTTTAACCACAGGTGCCTGAGACCGGATCTGTGCAGCCCAGGAAAACCACAGTGCTCCCTAGCATTCAAGTGGTACAGTCCGTAACCGGAGTATCTACGTACCAGCGGCGCATCACTACGTGCAAGGCTGAGCTGCAACAGCTGGTGCAGCAGAAAAGAGAGCAATGCAACGCAGAGCGCATGGCCAAACAGATGATGGAGAGCGCAGAGTGGGAGAGCAGGCCTCCTCTGCCAGGTACAGCAGTCACATGTCACCACTAATGTATCATGTGGCTGTCTCGTACTGAAATCAGTAGCTGCAGCTGACCTTTTAGTAGACCTCTTCTTATGTTTCATTTATATTTAAAATGCATACATTTTAATCATTGGGGAATGGCCAACTAAAAGAGGTCATGTAAATTAGATGATTAAATTGTTCCACAGCATTTAATTTTTTTTAAATAATAAAATATATGGTCAAATGTTGTGGATCATTATTTTGTTTGACTCAGTTTTATAACATAGAGCAAAGGATCTCAAGAATTTTCCCCCACTGTCCAGCACGATACATACAGTATATATTAAATAATAATTATAATATATTATTAACAGAAGCCTAAATTAATTAACATAGGCATTGTTTCTCAACTTTCTTGACTCCAGCTAATTTACATTTAATTTGAAAATGGATTAAGGATAAGTATTTTTATGGATTTTCTACCCAGTATTTTTTTTTTGAGAGTTTGGCATAACTATATATATATTTTTTTTATTATAAAAAATGCCCATACCATTTTTTATATTTTATTAATTTACTTGACTTTTTCAGGTGTAGAAATTTTATATATATATATATACTTTTTAAATTAACCCCATACTTTTGAATGGTAATGTATATGATGACCCTAATTAAGGTCATTAATCATAAGCATATTTTGCTACAACAAAATGATTTTGAAAGAAAGTAAAAACACCATCATAAAGATATATTTGAAAGGTACTGCTTTTTGAAAAGGGTGGCTTTTCTGTAGTTTAACTACTTTAAATTATGAGTTACTTGAAGTTTTTCTAGTTCCCTTTCGAAACGGAACTCTCGCTGCGTCTAGCTGACGTTTTTCTATGGAATTACTTGTGTTGACAGTTGTCACTGCCAATGGGCAGACACTCCCCTCAGCATGGCGGCGTTGGTATATCGTTCCCCATAGCGTCAGCTAGACGCAGCGAGAGTTCCCTTTCGAAAGGGAACGTCTAAGGTTACGTATGTAACCTCTGTTCCCTGAGAACAGGGAACAAGCGATGCGTCGCGTTGCCATGCTTCAGAGCTCATCTGCCATACAGTCCCTTCAGACGAGAAGATGTGTATGTGTTGGCACGGCGCCCTTTTATACTTCCGGGTCGCACGATGATGACGTCATGGGCTGACGTCGGTCAAAGACTTTGCCGTGATTCGATAGTAGCTTCAGACACCAGTCATGCCGAGGGCGCTCCCCATAGCGTCAGCTAGACGCAGCGCTCGTTCCCTGTTCTCAGGGAACAGAGGTTACAAACGTAACCTTAGACGTTTTCCCACTTTGGTGACTGTAGCTGTTGCATTGCAGGGTGGCATCCAAAAGGTCTTCTAGTGGCCCATCTCCACGAGCACAAATCTGCTGTGAACCGAATCCGAGTCTCTGACGAGCACTCCATCTTTGCTACATGCTCCAATGATGGAACTGTAAAAATCTGGGACAGCCAGAAAATGGAGGGCAAGACGACCACCACACGGTATACATCTTAATATCAATATTTTGACTCTTTGGATCTACATTTTCTAGGTTGTTGAAAATTTTGATTGTTTCAGGTCTGTGCTGACGTATTCTCGGATTGGAGGACATGTGAAAACACTGACCTTTTGTCAGGGGTCGCATTACCTTGCTGTCGCATCAGATAATGGTTCCATCCAGCTTCTTGCAGTTGAGGCAAACAAGCCACCCAAATCACCCAAAGTCCAGCCCTGTCAGACCAGGTGTGTGCAGGTCATATAAATACTTACTCCACTTGTAGCATCCTGACTTTTGTGTGCTGCCCTTCAACAGTACATATAAGTAAATCAAGACCATCACACTAAGGTCAGTGTCACTCAAGCAGTCAGATCAGTGAGCCGCTGAGTGTCTTTCAGGTTTCTGGATCCAAAGGATGAGGGCTGTGTGGTGGACGTACATCACTTTAACTCGGGGGCGCAGACGGTTCTGGCCTATGCCACTGTGAATGGCTTTTTGGTGGGTTGGGACCTCCGCAGCAACAGCAATGCTTGGACTCTCCGCCATGACCTGCGCCTGGGCCTCATCACTTCCTTTGCTGTGGACATGCACCAGTGTTGGCTGTGTGTGGGTAAGATAGCTGCATAGCTAACAGATGATGCTTAGTGGTGACATTGAGTCAAGTCACTTTTATTTATTTAGCACTTTATACAATACAGATTGTTTGAAAGCAGCTTTACAGTGATAAACAGGAAAATAACGATCAGTTATGCAAACACAATTCAATTCGGCTGTAAAGTACGGTAGAAATGAGTGCTGATTAAAACCCAAATTACAGAAGAAGCCTAGACTATGAAAGAAATTTATAAACTAGGTTTGCTCTGTCAAGCTTGGATTTATGTTATGTCCTACTGACATAGGCACAAGTAATGGCACAATGGCATGCTGGGATATGCGGTTTCAGCTACCAATTTCCAGCCACTCCCACCCAGCCCGAGCTCGAATCAGACGCTTGCTGATGCATCCACTCTACCAGTCCTCTGTCATTGCAGGTGAAATGTCTCTTATGCTCACCAATGCTGCATTTACTTGATAATTGAAAATACAGTAATATTGTGAAATATTATTACAATTTAAAATACCATTTTAATATATATCTTATCCCAAACGTTTGAATGGTAGTGTGTATGCAGTATGTACCTATCTATAGATTATAAATATATAATATAGAGTATGTTTATAAAGATTTGTCATTCTCGTCAGCTGTCCAAGGTAACAATGAGGTGTCCATGTGGGATATGGAGACTGGAGACAGGAAGTTTACTCTGTGGGCCAGCTCTGCACCTCCGCTTTCAGAGATGCAGGTTGTTGCTTGTTGTCTCTTCTCCATCACAAAACACGTTCACAATAATGAGTAAATTGAATCAGAATAACCTGCTGTCATCATACTTGTCTCTTTTGTCCTCCACAGCCCTCTCCTCACAGTGTACATGGGATATACTGCAGCCCTGCCGATGGCAACCCCCTCCTACTTACAGCTGGATCCGACATGAGAATCAGGTGTGGCTAATTAGATCAGATAATCACTGTTGATTTGTTAACAGATATATTTGAAAACATACAGGCTGTTCATCTCAGGCCATCCACAAGTTTGTCAATATCAGGGGTCTCCAATTCAGGGGTCTGTTCTTCGTACAATCGTATTTTTAAATCCTTGTTATTATTGTCCCTAGTTTATTAGGGTACTACTCTTGTTAGAACGTATAGGTGGCTGGGACAGACTTTAAGGCCCAATCCCAATTCTATTTTATACCCCTTCGCCTTCTCCTACCCCTACACCTACACCTACCTGTTCCCCTTGCCCCTTGAAACAGAGTGCCAAGGTGTAGGGGTGAAAATATTCCCCTAAGAAATGGGACACCACTACTATACCATTACACGTCATACCCCATTTAATTTATTATAATGTCCTGTGACATTTAACCAGTATGAACAGCAATGAAGTGCGTGGGCTATATCTCACAGAAATCAGGCGCGAGCACGTTTAACAAATTACTCACTCCCAACAGAGTTTTGCGCCATATTTGGACTTAATAAAATGCCACTCGTTTTCAGTTCAAAAACATATGAGTCAGAGTTTCCTAAGATGATACAGAATGATACAGAACATACCAGACTAGTGAAGCCGCTTTTCCATTGGACCAAACTGTTCTCTTTGTTTATTTGTCCATTCCGTGCTGATCCGAGCCGACCGGTACGGATATGGTTTCGTTTTCTACTTTGGTGCTGCGATAATGTTCATACGTTATACTTCAAGTCAGTCGTTGCCTTGGTAACGTGAGAGTTTACAGACGATATGTGATGTAAATATCGACTGTGTTATGAAGGATGACCAGATATATATTTTTAAACTATTATTAATATGTGTTCAAATCACCCAAATAGTGCGTTTAGCAAGTTACGGAGAAACGAGTAGCCAGGCGACACACAAGTGATCGATCCCGAGTGGCAACACACTAGTGTTAATTTTGTCACCTATTTTTAATTTAGTCTTAGTCTTAGTCTTGTGCCAAATGTCCTTGTTAGTTTTAGTCATATTTAGTCATTCACATATATTTTTTTGTTAGTCAAGTTTTAGTCGACTAAAAGTCTCGTCATTTTAGTCTAGTTTTAGTCAAAAGACAACTCAAGGTATCTTAGTCAAGTTTTAGTCGATCAAAAGTCTAGTCATTTTAGTCTAGCTTTAGTCAAAGGAAAACTCACTATATTTTGTGGCAAAATAAGTTACATAAAGTACATATAACCTGCATAATGTATGTGCCACAACACCACAGCTAACTGGTTGATTTACAGCTGCCTTAGATGCCTAAAATCAGCATTAGCTCATGAGACGATGGGCACAAATATTGATTTCGATCTTGATTCAGTATGAATTCATATGTATATAGCCTACTGTACATATAAGGAAAAATAAGTTTTTTACACTTTTTTTTGGGTTATATTATATTTGCTTGCATTCTTTACTATTCACTATTATTAACATTTCAAAATTTCACAAATAAGTAAGCAGTTATGATCTGCAATACTTTTTTGAGCAACTAGACTACATGTATATTTATTAAAGAGCCATACAGGCACCCAGTGGGTAATGGCATTACAAGTGACATTTTTTATTTTTCCAGCCACAAAATGGCTCTAATTTGCCTCTTTGCAGTGGAATTCTCTATTTTAACCTTAATTAACACACTAATTGTAATATAAATAATAAAAATATTAGAATAAAAATATTTTAAGTGGTCATTAATGGACCATAAGTATTGCAAAAATAGTATTTAGAACCAAAAGATCTCCTCAAAATATTCAATAAATATTATTGAATTAAAATATAGGCTATTATTTATTTTTAAAATAGTTAAGGTGTATGATCACATTTGACCATCAATGAGTTTAAGTGTGACTTATAATTAGTAAGGAATACCTGAGGGCTAAATACAAGAAAAACATTAATACACTCTAAAAAAAAAAGGCTCGTAATCATAGGGGAACCTTTATGCTATATAGCACCAATTTTGGTGCTTCAGTGGTTCTTCAGCGGTTCTTCAGAGGTGCTATATAGCACCTTAGTCAAAGAACCTGTGAAGAACCTCTGAAGAACCGCTGGAGAACCGCTGAAGAACCGCTGAAGAACCGCTGAAGAACCAAAAATGGTGCTATATAGCACTAAAAAAGGTTCCCCTATGATTACGAGCCAAGAACTATTTTTGGTGCCATATAGAACCTTTTTTTTTAGAGTGTATTAATGTTAACAATGTTGCATCTCTATCACTCTCCATAATAAAATGATACTGTAAATGTGGCTGATGCACACTATGCTGTTTGATTTGCCAAAAATTGCTGCAAACACCTGTATAGTGAAGCTGTTGTGTAACTTACGCGGCTTAAGCCATTCAAATGTACGGACACAGCGCTAGAAGTATTGAGCGCTCCGGGAACCACTTGACCATGCACGCCGCTGCGAGAGATGACAGGCGGAGTATGAGAGAGACCTGTAGCCTACTCGAGCAACAGCGGGAACTCTTTCGGAATATTTTGAACAGCTAAATATTCATCTCATGATGAAAAAGTAGAGACAATTGTAGACGAAAATGAAGAGAGATTTTATCTTAGTTTTTATTGTATGCAAAACATTTTAGTCTCGTTCTTTTTCGTCAACAATAATGCATGTTAATTTAGTCTTAGTCAGTGTTTTTGGACATTGGTGCAGTCTCGTCATCGTCTTGTCTTCGTCATGGAAAAAAAGGTCGTTAACGAACATATTTAGTCTCGTCTCGTCTGACGAAATTAACACTACAACACACACACATTCTATGCAGCACGGTAGTCGGTGGAGTGAAACTCCTCATACCCCTTCGTTCGAAGTGTGGTCCTGAAAAATCTTCGTTTGAAGGGCTATCTGGCCCTTCCCCTTACCACTTGCCAAAAAAGAATCGAGACACCCCTACCCCTTCACGTGCAAAACGAAGGGGTAGGGGAAAGAGAAGGGCTAAGTATCGCCTCCTTAAAAAGATGCAATCTAGTCCTGTTCACATTGGGGATTAGGGATAGTTCACCCAAAAACGAAATTTTTGTTTATTTGCTTACCCCCAGGGCATCCAAGATGTAGGTGTCTTTGTTTCTTCAGTAGAACACAAATGAAGATTTTTAACTCCAACCGTTGCAGTGTGATAGTCGTATAATGCGTGTCAATGGGGATATTTTAGAGTATGAGAGCAATGAGAGTAAAAACACAGACATACGAATCCTTATTAAACCATGCGGCTCGTGGCGACACATTGATGTCTTAAGACACGAAACGATCGGTTTCTGCGAGAAACCGAACAGTATTTGTTATTTTTTTACCTCTTATAAGACAAACGTCAGCTAGTATTCCCAGTGCCATAACTTCCGGCGAATAAGGTCAAAATACTCACGCGATCAAAGATATATATACGTAGATGTCTCATTCGACCAAACTACGCAGACAATGAGGAATCTATGTAAATATCTATGATCGCGCCGGTATTTTGCATGTATTTTGACCTTATTCGCAGGAAAGTGATGGCGCGGGGACGGCTGATGCAGAGCCATAGAAAAAAATGAAATACATTTTTAAATATGGATATTTTTCTTACACAAACGCATCGATTCGCTTCAGAAGGCCTTTATTAACACCCCGGAGCCGCGTGGAGCACGATATTTGACGGACAGATGCATTTTTTATGGACTTTTTTATAGTAACAGAGCAACTATTACTGCTATTATAATGCTTGGATTAGCCAGAACATTTTTAATATAACTCTAATTTTATTCGTCTGAAAGAATGGCTCGGATGACTTGAGGGTGAGTAAATCATGGGCTAATTTTCATTTTTGGGTGAACTATCCCTTTAAATAAGCCTGCTCCCAAGCAGATTTGATCTCACGGACCTGCTGTTGATATGACAGCAACTCCAGGATGAGCTTCGAAGAACCTAACAATCCTGGGGTCCGTTCTTCGTACCTCGCTTAATACATCTGAGAGGATTTGACAGATCCCAGATCTTCTAATCGTGATAACTGAACTCTGGCTATTTGTGGATTGGATTAAAATATCTGGATTAAGTTATCTGAGATTACTGCGCGTTCTCGTGTTCTCTGAAAAGGGCAAATGCATCGATACTCGAAACAACGATCAGCAGTGCAGCGATTGGCTGGCATCAAGATAGCAACGTAGTGACATCATATAATAAAAAGCCTGACCTGACAAAAGTTGACGAATTTCTGGACCTTAATAAGGAAGAATTAAGCAACCAAAATGACATAAAAGTTAAAAAAGATGAAATGTGCAAAAAAGAAATTCACGATTCCCAATAGGACTAATTATATTAACGATTTCTAGTATTTGTACAGGCGTTACATTTTTATTTTTTTAGTTGTAATTTGCAATTCATTTCATTTTACCTTTGAAGCAGATTTGTTACGTGACAGCATTATACTAAAAACATATATCTACTACTAAAGTTTCAAGCCACTCCCCTAATGTCTGTCGTGGTTCAAATGAATGCACGCACAACATAGACTAACTGTACATCATGTGTAAGACTCCAATACAATTATTAGGTAATTATTCCCTCATTAATAAATCTCTCAACGAGTAAAACTGGCTATGTCTATACTATGATAGACAACCTTATAATATTATTTCAAATTTATTTTTAAATCATTAATATTGTCCCCGGTTCACATTAGAGTGCTCTTGTAAAAAAGTAGCATTGGCTAGACAGACTTTAAGCATCACCTCCACGTAAAAAGCTGCAATCTTATCCTGTTTACATTAAATAAGCCTTTAAGTTTACAGACATTGTTGCTATGACAGCAAGTCCAGGATGAGCGTCAAAGAACCAAATAATCTAAGGTCAAGCAAAATTGTCAACGATCAAATCCGGCTAACTGAGTTAGCGAGGTACGAAGAACGAGCCCCTGGATCATGTCAACAACAAAATCCAGCTAATTGAGTAATCCATGTACGCAGACCGGACCCCTGTCCTGCAGAGTTTAGCTCCAATCCCAATTAAACGCACCTGAACCAGCTAATCAAGGTCTTACTCTGCATGTGTCTATGGGCAAATTCTAATCGGAAGTGAGCATCCATGTGCCCTACTCATTCCTAAGGGCAGAGCCCTTGAAGTGGGGACATTGGAGGGAGCAGGGCACTTGTCTGTCATAATGAAGAGAGCAAGGGGGCAAAAATTTAAGTTTTGAATTAGCCATCTATGTTCTAGATGTTCAATTCTTGGCCACTTAAGAAATCCGACAATCCTGGACGGTTTAAAGTAAATCAATTAATTGACTTATCAGTCTTCTTGACTTAACTCCAGACATTATTTCCTCCATATAGTCATTGAATATCTCCAAAGCTCAGGTGAATTCGTTTTTGAGGGTACCTTCATACATAAAGAATTTCCTTTCGGATACAGCCACACTATTTCCACATGCAAATATCAAATAGTTGGGTGCAAAAGTTTGACATCCCAAGGTTCTGAGGGCATATTCTAAATGACATCTACAGGTTTTGGGATTTGGCCTACCCCGAGAGGTCATACATCGTCGCAGGTGGTGCTAATGACTCTCTTCACTGCCCTTCTGTGTTCTACAATCGCAAGATCATAGAAGGAACAGAAGTAGTACAGGTCTGAAGCTCATTTCCATCAGATTTTTGGTTTCTGCATGCTTCTATTTAGCTGATCTTCACTTCACCTCTCTTCAACCTCACC
Source organism: Gobio gobio (assembly GCF_949357685.1). NCBI lineage: Eukaryota > Metazoa > Chordata > Actinopteri > Cypriniformes > Gobionidae > Gobio > Gobio gobio. The sequence goes on from NC_137108.1 coordinate 38,121,516, forward strand.
AGGAGATCCACAGTAAGCAGAAGAGCGGATCCACTGAAGACACGCCTCGCCGTGGCCCAGAATCCCTTCCCGTGGGCCACCACGACATCATTACTGATATTGCAACTTTCCAGACCACCCAGGGCTTTATAGTCACCTCCTCTAGAGATGGCATTGTCAAAGTCTGGAAGTGAGAGACACACTGTGCCAAGATGGGACGACATTGTTTGTATGGACGTCCAATCATGTGCAATGTACATTTAAATATAATGCCAATTAATATAATTCAGTCACTTAGGATCAAATCCACTTTAAAACAAAAATGAAATAACTATATAAAACAGTGTAAGCCTGCAGTTTGTGTGTGAACAGTTTGCTTTGTACTTTTGTTCTTTTCTGCATCTGCTTCATGCGGATATCAAGGTCATACAATATGGCCACACTGTAGAAAACAGGACATAGCTAAAAAGTATTTGCAGTCTGTTTCACACAGTACTTACACTTATAGTGTTATTTCTGCACATATGTAAACACGTAGTTTTGTTTTAAGGCCTGAATGCAAGACATGGAATGAAACTTCCATTGTAATCACTGTATAATGGATATTACTGAATAAATGTGATGAGAAAGAAATGCGTATTTGCTTGGTGTCTTCTCGCTGAAAAACAACGTACTGTAGCACATCATATTTAGCCTTGTTTAAAGTGAACATGAAAAATCGAAATTCATTCATGGATTCCCACTGAATAAAATCCAAAAGTCCAACCCTATGTTTTTATTTAGGAGAACCTGGTTTCACTCAAACATACGTCAAGCTACAGATGTAAAATGGGTTGAGAGCAGTTTTTCCACAATTTTTAATGAAAAAAAAAAAAAATGCACTGACTTCAACATTTGTATAAAAATTTTTTATTGCACAATATTGGTGCTGTCACAGAACTTCTTCACTAACAACCATTTTGTACATTGACATTTTAACCTACACTCTTTTACAATAACTTCATAAAAGTAAAAAAAACGAAATGTGTTGGGATGCCGGTGGGTAATTCTTGGCTTTTTTTTTGCAGTAAAAATTAAAATTTATATTTTGTACAAAAATAATTGTCTAGCTTCATAAAAAAAAGATCGATAAACGTGTGGGTGAATATTTGTTCTGAACAATGCTGAACGTTTGTTCAGGTTAAATGACCCTTAGACAAAGGGCTTCACACTCCTTCTGCGTGTCAAACCTGTTTTTGTTTCCTCCACATCCTCCAAACCAGAAGTGAATGCATTCATTCTGCTGGATGTCATAGTACCAGTTTAAAATGTAGTCACTGCAGGGCCCCACATCCTGTTTCATGAGGCACGCATCTGTGAGTGGAAACATCAGGAAAGAGTTGATGCTTAACACTTCAGGTAATATTGTATTTGCATGTCAAATCATTTTACTGGCTTTACAGAGGGGAAAAAAACGTAATAGTGGTCCAAATTTTGAAGAATCGGCAAAAGACAAGCAATTACAGAGGTGGCTCATTTCTCACCATCAAATAATGCAGTTTCCTCTTTTGCCTGCAGGAGTAGTTTAGGATCTGGAGATGGAACAAATACAAATGTTTTTTCCATTTGTTTTATATTGACAAATTACCTTAAACTAAAACTATGACAGTTTACAAAGATTTATGATCCAGTGCAGTTGAGGGTAATTCATTACAAGTAACGCAAGCTATGTAATCAGATTACATTTTCAAGTAGCTAGTATATTAATGTATTACTTTGAAATTTACAACAAAATATCTGAGTTATTTTTTCAAGTTACCCATGTTTATTTTCCTATTTGTTGACTGACACCTAATGAAATCCATGTTGAGAGAAATCAGGAATAAAGTCAAAGTCCCTTTTAATTCGGCGGCCATCTTTGAGACGCCTCTCGGGCATGCAAGTGCCGCTCCTATCTCTTTGAATGGGGAAACATCAAATTCTCCAAAACTGTTCGCCTAGCTTACGATTCAATTTCATATTTGAAATCACTAATGAAATCTGACAACAACTGAATCATAAATTTAGTTTCTAAAAACTCAAATCATGACGAAAAAACAGCATTTTTCAGCCTGGACAAAGCTAATGCGCATGCGCAATCCTAAACACGCGTCTCAGAACGCTGCCTGGTTCTATAGCAACCGGAGCATCTAACAGCAACTGCAGTGACCCGATGACTTTACTAATCAACAATTGGCAGTTTCATTTAGAAGGCGTGGCTTATTCGCCAGATTGGTCGTTGCATTTTCTCCCATTCATATGTAACAGGAGTGCACAGTCTTCATATATATAAAGTCTTTGGTAAAGTAAAGAGGAGTTGTGAGGTCAGTGGGAACATGATGGTTATTGTAGTTCCAGACTAAATGTGAGCAGGCATTTACTCATCTCAATTGAAAAACAGATTCAGTATTCCTCAAAATGAATGAAATAAAAACAGGTGAAATGAAAACGCTGAATATTGCGCAAACTTGCAATAATCAAATGTTAAATAGTACAAATATACTTTGTTTTAATCTCACTTTATTAACCGATATATTTGCTGCTGATCTTCAAGGATCCAATTAAACCATCTAATAAGCAAAAATGACTAGTTAAACATTACATTTCTGTTACATTTTTTGGTTTTTAACACTGAAGTAACTTTCTTCTTCTGCGTCTTCTGAAATCCAGAATGGCAGCACAGCTGAAAGGTTTGTTACGCTGCGCCCTCTACTGTACAAGTGTGAATTTACATTTCACTTTTGGGGCCCTATCATAAACCCAGCGCAATATGAAGTTTTTTTTGCTCGTTTCAGCCAGACACAGTTATAATTTTCACGTCCAGTGCCGCGTTGTTTAAATAGCAAATGCACTCACGCCCATCTGTTCACCCATGGGCGTGCTGGTCTGAAAACGAGGTGTGTTCAGGCGCATTATTGGCACGTTGCTATTTTGAGGCAACTGACAACGACTGCGCCATTGACCAAAAAAACAGTCTAAAGTCTTTTTTTTGTTATTTAAAATGTGCGTTAGTAATATGCGACTATAGGCGGGTACACAACGTCCGTACACTCTGCTTATTACACTCACAGGGCAACACACAAACATTTTAAATATTAAAAATAAAAGGATTCCTGTCTAGTGAAGTGTTCAGTCTTTCTGCTCACAAATTCTGCCATGTAAATAGCAAATCCGCTATGGTGCAAGCGCAACTGGCTTTTAAAGGGAATGGGAGAAGAGACTCTGATTGGTTTATTGCACGTTACGTCCAAAACACACCCATGACTCGTTAAGAGAATAGGTACAACCCTTTTGGACCATGTGCCTGGCGCGTGACCGTTTTTTCCATCATTAAACTAGCAAAAGTGGATTCGGACACGCCCTAAGTGCACCTGCGCCATGCGCTTCAGACCATGCGCTCAGATTGTTAAAATAGGGCCCTTGGTCTGAAAGGGCATTTAAATTTGTCAAAAATATAACTTTTGTTTTTTGTTATTTAAAAAAACAAAAACAAGCAAGCCCAGCTCAGGTGAGAAACAATTACTTTCCATAAGAGTAAATGTAATTATTTACTTTTTTTTGGGCGTAACTCTATATTGTAATGCATTATTTTTAAAGGTATATTTCCTGCCAGTGCACAGTTGTCAAAAAGACAAAGGACTTACTTTGTTTGCCACAGGTCTGAAGGCATTCCTCTTCTGAACTAAAGCGGTTATTGTTACCGTCACAGCCCCCATACCAGAAGGGTAAACAATGAGCAACTGCTTCTTTATAATACCATTGCTGTATATATTTACCACAGACGGTGCCAGGGTCACTGTTCAGGTGACACAGACCTGAAAGCAAAACGCTTATTTACTAATAAGCAATGACAACGATGCTGGAAAATCATTTAAAGGATTAGTTCACTTTTAAATAAACTTTTGCTGATAATTTACTCACCCCCATATCATCCAAGATGTCTTTCTTTCTGCAGTCAAAAATAAATTAAGGTTTTTGATGAAAACATTCCAGGATTTTTCTTCAATGGGCTCCAAACGGTTCAAGATCCAAATGACAATTTCAGTGCAGCTTCAAAGGGCTTTAAACTATACCAGACGATGAATAAGGGTCTTATCTAGCGAAACGATTAGTTTCTGCAAGAAACCGAGCAGTATTTATGCTATTATTTTACCTCTTATCAGACGAACATGATCATCTCTGAGCTCCGCCATAACTTCCACTAAGTGAGGTCAAAATACGAGCATGGTCATAGATGTACACGTTGATGCCTCATTAGCACCTGCACGGATCAGTACAATGAGGCATCTACGATCGATATGTCTATGACCACGCTGGTATTTTGACCTCACTTAGCAGAAAATATGGCGGAGCTCAGAGATGTTCACGTTTGTCTGATAAGAGGTAAAATAATAGCATAAATACTGCACGGTTTCTCGCAGAAACTGGTCGTTTCGCTAGATAAGCTGCACCCTTTGAAGCTGCACTGAAACTGTCATTTGGACCTTGAACCGTTTGGAGCCCATTGAAGTCCATTATATGGAGAAAAATCCTGGAATGTTCATCAAAAACCTTAATTTCTTTTCGACTGCAGAAAGAAAGACATGGACATCTTGGATGACATGTGTGTGAGTAACTTATCAGCTAAAGTTTATTTAAAAGTGAACTAATCCTTTAAATGATTTATTATTTGTGTTGAATACTTTTAAGCACTAGAGGCACTGTGATGTGAGCAGAGATTTATAAGAACATACTGTCTGTGCGGTCAGTTGGGGACTCGACTATTGAGTCTCCACGGCCTGAGGTCTGCTGGTCCTCAGTCTCCTCCGGTGCAGTGTCTTCTTCCTCTTCCACCACTACATTTGGGTATTCAGCGGATGGCACAGGAACCCTAGGAAATAGCGTTTGTTTTGACACTGGGCACATAATGGATATTCACAAACATTACACAAAATATTTGAACACAAAAAACCCTTATCTTCCATCCTTCTGAATCTGATCTGAATGTAATCTTTGACAAAAAAAAGTGTTTTTCTCAGCTTTTTGTTCAAAATGTTGCTTTTTTATGAAACTTACCAACATTCAAGTGTTGATACAAAAGTTAAACAGACATCTGCCTTATTTCTATGTAATTACAATCTTTCCACAGTCAATATAAATAAATAAATAAATAAATAAATGTATTTATTTCAGATTTATTTTATTAACCTGGATCTTAATAAGTCTTCGTTCTATGTAAATTACATTCACATTAAATTTGTAAATAAATGTATAAATATAAAATATACAGTATATATAATTTACATAAGTAAATATATAAATAAGTAAATTGAATTATAAACAAATACATTTATTGCAGGTTTATGTTATAAACCATTATTTAAAAAAACATACATAAATAAAATAAATACATTTACTAATTTTTTGTAGGTTTATTTTATATTTTAAATTACATCGAAAAATTATTTAAATGTATTTAAATAAATACTAAATAAAAAGCGTATTTATTCATTGCAGATTTATTTTATTAATATGCAGCTTAATAAGCACCTGCCTCTTTTATATATGTAAATAAATAAATACAGATGTTAATGCTCAATGTTACTGCTATGATCTCAAACAAACAGCTGTTTCACATTAGATGATGACAGAGCAGGTTTTATCATTTGATACCTGTATATAGGTCTCTCTGCAGCCAAACGCTGATCTGGACGTTGTTGAAAATTACTACATTGACTCTGGAGTAATTGATGAGGGTAGGAGTTCACATTCTCTGCATTAACAAAGAAACTATATTAACACACAGTTCCAAAATGTTGACAGTTGACAGTTCAAAAGCAATAATTCTGTCATCATGTACTCCCTCCTGTTGCTCAAATATCTATGATGTCATGTTTTGGAACACAAAAAGCTCCAAAAATAAATTTTACGGCTTCACAAGAGGTGGAATATCGTGCACACATTACTTTTATGGTGTTTTTGTGCTTTCTGAGCGATATGAGGGTAGTAGCCTAGAAATCTAGATGCACCCTAGCGACAGCAAATCTAATTTGCAGCCAGGGTCGTCTAGCAACTCTCCGTTGGCTTGCGAGCTGGAAAAACCAAACTCTGGTCAGGCCAATCACATCGTGTATACAGTCGGTGGACGGGCTTAACATAATGACGGCAGAGTTGCGGCGGTTTCGCATGCTACTTGTAAACAAAGAAGCTGGCGAACAGCAGTCTTTCAAATCGGCTTTGGCCGCGACTCTGGAAGACTTGGAGTTAAGCTTTTCTTTGAGAAAAGAACAAAGAAGTCATTCTTAAGAAAAGAAGATGTGTTTGGAGTTTTGCCGACCGGATACGGCGGAAGTTTAATCTATCAACTAGCTCCGCTTCGCCTTCTGAGTTGCTCTGGTTGGTTGTAGCACTATCCTATTGCGTGCAGAGGGAATTTGAAAGAAAACCGTTTATCCCGCCCCACGGATTGAGCCCTGCCAATGGTGTGTTCCCAGACCCAACATCTTGATGTGGGTCTGGCTTGTCAGGTTAGGTGAGCAGTTTTCATTGGGCCAACTATCGCAAAGCTTAGGCCCTCAAATCTGTACTGAATGATGTGGAACACTCACTGCTTAGAATGTGGAAGAATGTCCTCATGAAGCGCTGTGTGTACTCCTGCTCTCCGTGTTTCAAATGGCCCAGGTGAATGATGTGCTGTTCTAAGGGATAGCTGGCAAACTCATCTACCTGAGTACTGCTGATGCGGTCACCCACCGTCAGGGTGAAGAGAACAACACCCTCACACTTCGCCACCCTGGAGATAAAATCCAGCTTTGCTCTGTCCTGAGATGCCGTCTCCTCCCCTACGATGGCCAGGACCATCTTGTTCTTGCGACCCTTTGGAGCCGTGAGGATGCCCTGCAGTATGGTGTGTTCCATCGCAAGGGCGAGTCTGGAAGAGCCTCCGGTTTGCTTTAGATCCTGGAAGATGCTTCTCTTCATTAGATTGCGATCAGTGAACTGTTGGAAGCCAAATATCACTTTTACAGCAGACTGGGCTTCACTGTACGTGGAGCTCTGCTGGTAGACGGCCACTCTTGCATGTGTGTCAACCCCGTTGGGTCGGCTGCTCACAACAATCTGATCTAGCACACTTCCTAGCACCTCCTTCACACCCTCATACTCGTCGGCCAAGATGCTACGGGAGCCGTCCACAATCACCGCCAAGTCCATTTCCAACTCCTGAGGAGCAGGTGCCAGGTTGGTGCCCTCACATTCTCTAGCAGGTCTACAGGGATCTTAGAAGAGAAAAGAGTGTAGATATGACTACAAAGACACTGCAGCCATAGACCTCCATAGGATGTTCTGCGCAATTGAAACGCTAATCTGATGAGTATTTTCAATTTTCAAAAATCAGGTGTTAAGTCTAAGAACTTTCTTAAAATGTTCACGCTTGAAATGGAAATGCACAAAAAATGTACAGGATTGTTTTTGTGGTTGTAATAAAAATAGTAACAAATCCTTCCCTCACGGGTCCATTTGACCCCCATAATGAATTCATGGGAAATGGGGGGGGTTATTTTTGTATTCATCAAAAAAGAATAAAAATCCATCACAATCCAGAATCCACAAATGAAGGCATGAGAATATAGAACATCCCCAATGCAGAACACACACACACAAACACACACCTAGAAGTGCCCATTAAAATTAAAGGGGGGGGGGGGGCATACACACACACGCACAAAATGCGAAATGAAAATTGTGAAAAGTGAAATTATAACAGCATTTTTGTAACAGTTAAATTAAAAACAATGATTACATTATGTAAAACAAACACTTGTATATTAATATTATTTTATATAAATTATACAAATATTATATTACATTATATTATAGGGTCAGTAAGATTTTTTTTAAAGAAAATAATACTATATTATTCAGCAAGGATGCATTAAATTAATCAAAAGTGACAGCAAAAACATTTATAATGTTACAAAAGATTAATATTTCTACATGCCCTTTTTTTAACTTTCTAGTATCTACTCATTAGAAAATCCTGAAAAAAATGTATCACGGTGTCACACTCACAACTTTTGGGTTACCAGGTGAGTCTCTAACCATTACTGCCCTAATATTAGAATGATTTTGGTTGTGAAAGGGAGGGAGAGAAATAACGGGTGCTTACCAAAGCAGATAACACAACTCTGGATCTTACTGAGAGTAGCATTCTGGTCTTGCACTCTACCCAGCACAGTGAAGATAAAACTCTGGCTTTCATCCACCTGCATACAACAAAACATCCAACAAAGGAATAGGTCAACATGCTGGTAACTGTGTTTTATATTCAATAATTTAAGGGACAGTTCACTCAAAAGTTTTGACTATAAGAGTACATTTCAATGAACAACGTAGCCTACCACAGAAGAAAGCAAGTAAAAAGGTTTGTAAAGACACGAGGGGGAGAAAATAATCACAGAATGTTTATTTGTGCATTAACAAATGATTAAAAAGTAAATGTGCTTAACTTTACCTCAAAAGCTTTTCTAATAGTAGGGGCATTCCTCAGTGCGATGACCCCGAGCTTAATGTTCAGGGCTTTGTACTCTAGAATGGCCGTGGTGAGGGAGGTCGAATCCGGAGATTCTCCGACGGAGAGGAAAATTGTTACTTTCCTCATCAGGACACCTTTTCGCACACGCTTCAGGACGTTCCTCCCCACGAACCGCATGGCAGCGCCTATGTTGCGCCGATTTGAAGTGCGCTCCAGGGCGATGTTTTTCACCGCTTCAATAAGTTGCTTCTTGCGGTGATAGTCGTTGAAGCGGATCAGGTATCTGGTGTAGGAGCTGTAGGAGACCACGGCCACACGAGCCCCCGTCGGACAGCTGCTTTCTGCAACATTGATATTGTCCAGCAGCTTCAGGACTACAGAACGCATGCGTTCAAAGTTTTGAGGAGTCACATCTTCAGACATGTCCATGCCAATCACAAGATCAGTGGGGTAGGCAGGGCATTTTATGTTATCTAGAGAGACAAATATGAGAGAGAAAAGTAATGAGTCATATTTAATAATGGAGAGTAAATAAAAAAAATGTAGGCTCTCACATCTTTTGCATCTCATTTCTATGGAAGCTTGTTTCCGCCACAGAATAAAAAAATAAAAAAGGTAATTGTGACTTTTTACCTCACAATTCAGACTTTTTTCTCAGAATTGCACAATATAAAGTCGCAATTTTGAGTTATAAAATCAGAATTGCGTTTATATTGAGTCTATATCTCACAATTCTGACCTTTTTTCTCACAATTGCGAGTTTATCTCACAATTCTGACTTTATATCATGCAGTTGTGTGTTTATATCTCGCAATAGAACAAAAAAAGTCAGAATTGCAAGTTATATTCAGAATTGCAAGTTAAAACATCATAATTGAAAGATGTGGACCCACAATTGCGAGTTATAGTCAGAATTGCGTGATATAAAGTCACAATTGCGTGTTATAAAATCAGAATTGCATTTATATTGAGTTTATATCTCACAATTCTGACTTTATATCATGCAATTCTGACTTTATATCACGCAATTCTGACTTTATAACTCGCAATTGTGTTTATATCTCGCAATAGAACAAAAAAGTCAGAATTGCGAGATGTGGACTCGCAATGCTGACTTTATAACTCGCAATTCTGACTTTATAACTTGCAATTGTGAGTCCACATCTCGCAATTCTGACTTTTTTGTTCTATTGCGAGATATAAACACAATTGCGAGTTATAAAGTCAGAATTGGGAGTTATAGTCAGAATTGCGTGATATAATGTCAGAATTGCGTGATAAAAAATGAAGAAAAAAAAATTCTGTGGCGGAAACAAGCTTCCATACATTTCAGAGTCCTTTATGACATAAAATGTTATGACATAAAATGTTACCTACTTTTGCAGCACACTGTTAAATAAAAAATAAATTAAAAAAATGTCATTATCATCATAGTGTTATTATTATCTATTTCAAGAAAACAAATTAAGAATCATATACAGATTTCTTACCACAGTTGTCTCGAACATATGAGATCAGTTGGCAGTCCTACAAAAGATTATATATTTATATCAATTTAACTAAATGCTTTGTATTTAGACGAATAAAAACACTATCATTCAAAACTTTTGCTTTTTAAAGAAATCTAAATTTTTATTCAGCAAGGGCAAGTTCAATTGGTCTAAAGGAACAATTCCATTCATCAAAGAATCCTGGGCAAAAAATAATAATATTAAGCTGCTCAACTGTTTTTAGCATTGATGATAGTAAGAATTGTTACTTAAGCATCAAATCAGCATATCAGAATGATTTCTGAAGGATCATGTGACATTGGACTGGAGTAATGACTGCTGAAAATTCAACTTTGACGTCAAATCAATAAATTATAATTGAATTAAAATATATTAAAGTAGAAACCAGCTACTCTAAATTAATATTGTATTATAATTTGTGTGTTTATAACCATTTAAATGTTTTATAATAGTTGGCAAATTATGTGAACTAAAGTGTTATTTTCAGAATCCTACAATTTCTTTCCAGGTTCAAGTATAAATAAATAATTGTACATGTTAACTACAGTAGTAGTAAAGAAAATCAGAAACTTACAGACATCGGTCTGGCTCCTCGTGGTCCTTTTGGGCCCTATGTGAAGAAGAAGACATTCCGTATCCCTTCAAATTCCTATGATCCATATGATGTGAATAATATTCACATACCCTGTGTCCAGTCACCCCTTCGCTGCCAGGATCTCCAGGTAGTCCTGCCCTGCCAGCATTGCCCTGTTATCAGACATCCAATTAAGTCGGCTCACAAAATGAGTAAGATAATAAAGCTTGCAAAATGTTATTACATACCCCTCTTCCCCTGTTGCCTTTAGGACCACCACCTCCATTTGCTCCTTTAAAGCCCATTTCTCCCTGAATTTCAAAGAAGAAACATTGTTCACTCATTAATAGTTACACAATCGAGTTATAATTATCATTATAATCACGGGACTGGCAAGTTTTGGATGTGAAGTCACCTGAAGTCCAGGATAACCTGGGAAACCAGAATCTCCCTTAAAGAAAAGTAACAAATAAGTAAACAAACATAAATACATATGCACTTTATGCAGTTTTTTACCCGATAAATGGAAAATAAAGTTTCAAAAGAGCTATGTCTAAAAACTCAAAGATTATATGTTGATTTTAGTGAAATAATATCATCCTGTATAATGTGGCATAGTCCAAATTTGCTATTTAAGAACAAATTGTTTTGGTATAATTCTATATAAACCTTCTGTCCTTTGGGTCCTGGGGATCCATAGCCATCTGCACCATCTTTTCCCTGTTAATATAATAAATATAATAAATAAATGCCTAAAACTAATCAGTTAGTTCATTTGTGTCTAACGTCAAATAAACAGATTATTAGACAACTTGTTGAATTGTTACATTTAAGAACAAAATCGCTTTTTTGAATGATAATGGATCAGGCCTGACATTGCTGAATTTTAGTAGCGGTTAAAAAAAGAAAGAAAAAAGTAACCGGCAGTCCTCTGGGGCCTGGAGGTCCGAGAGCTCCTTTATCTCCAGGATCACCTGGCTGGCCCTGTAAGGCAAATGCATGATGCACAGGTTTAGCATTAAAGGAATAGTTCACCCAAAAATGAAAATCCCTGATGTATATGACTTTATTTGTTCAGATAAACACAAACATAGATTTGAAAGAAAATAATCCATCTCTGTTCATCCATATAATGCAAGTGAATGGGTGCCGCTCAGTTGACACTTGAAAAACCACACACAGCAATCATCTTATGTAGTGAAATGATAGGCATGTGTAAGAAAAATACTAATACTAATACGAGCGTTCATGAGAGAGACATTGTGACGCCTGAAATAAGTGCGTTGTGAAGCTTGTATGACGCTTATATGACAATAGACCTGAAGCAATGATCTGTAGTTTAAAATTGTTTAAATATTTGTATTTTTCTTACACACACTTATCATTTCTCTTTAGAAGACATTGATTCATCCACTGGGGTCATATAGATTACCACCATAATCACTGTGTGTGGTTTTTGAACCCCCATTCAATGGCATTATATGAACTCACAGAGATTAATTTTTTTTTGTGTGTTTATATGAAGAGAAAAGTAATATACAACAGTGATGGCATGAGGGTGAGTAAATGTAAAAAAGTTTTTGGCTGAACTATCCCTTTAAAAAAAGCATAGATTTATAAATAAAGAGGTTTTAAAAGAGGTCACTCACCTTCTGTCCCCTGGACCCAATGCTTCCTTTAGTTCCTTGCCTTCCTGGAGAGCCAGGAGATCCCTGTGTAAAAAAAAAAAAAAAAAAATCCCATTGATGGCCAGATGTAGTTTATTAGATATTAATGCCGTTAATAACAAAAAAAAAAGTGGTCAATTAATTCTATTTCAACAATTACCTGAGGTCCAGGTAGACCAAGAAAACCTTTCTGCCCAACCGGACCAGTTGGACCGAAAGCACCCTGAACAGAGACAGAAAGAAACAATCTGTTTTTTTATCAATATTTTCTCACTGTTAACAATCTGGCAAGTATATCAGATACAGCTTTACTTGGTTTTGACAGTTTTTTTGCTATGTCATTATGGGGTCCATCTTGTATATTGATGGATTTAAAAATAGGATCATTTGTACATTACCAGTGGACCTGAGGCCCCACGGAGTCCTTGTTGTCCTGGTTCTCCTGGAGACCCTCTGGGACCCTGAACGCACAAGCAAACCAAGTCATTTGGTATAAACGTCTGTAGTGGCTTAAATATTATTTCTACAGTACTGTACCGGCAGACCCGCTGAGCCTCTTCTGCTACTTGCACCCTGAAAATAATGATAAAAATATCAACATAGAAAACAGGTTTCATAAGTTAATGCTTCTGCCTTCTGTACTATAATTACATATTAACTTACTGGTCTGCCATTATCACCAATTTGGCCTTTGAGACCATCTGGACCTGGTTCACCCTGTTAACAGAGCACATAGAATGAGAAAAAAAATGAACCAGAACAATGGAATAGATATAATTGATAATATAAATAGTCAACAATAAATTTCACCATCAATTAGTCAGGTCTTTGTTCAGCGATGTCTGTTTATCAGGTATGTAGCTATTAATACTTAAAAATGAAGGGTCAGTTTGTATTGAAAGTAAACAATGTCCCATACCGGTTGGCCTGGACGGCCGATGTCACCTTTAGCACTGCGGGCGTTGTTGTCCAATCCTGATCTTCCCTGATTAAGATAAAATGGATTGACGGGTCAAAATTCTCTGGAACATCTGCTGCTTAAAATTCATCAATGGCTAATCTTGATCTAAAGTTGTTATTTCCCATCAATGCCCCACAATTCTGACCTGAACTGAATGATTTGCTTTTGAAATCAATCAAAATTCTAATGAACTTTTCACAGACAGTACATGAACAATGTTGTTGATTATTATGTGCAGCTAAAGCCTACAAACCGGATCTCCTCTCAGGCCTCGTTGTCCTGGGGTTCCTGGGCTTCCTCTGATACCTCTTGGACCCTGTTGTTTTGGCACAATGAAGATAATACAAATGAATGAATCAATGAAACTAGAGCACTAAAGAGAGACTGGATTATGGTTGAGAAGTATAGAGAAGAATATGTGTAACAGATTTTACTGGGCTGCCTGGATCTCCTCGCTCTCCTGCGCTTCCCGCTGCTCCAGTTACACCCTGAGAGGTACAAACAGTAAAACAGAAATGCCCACATTGTAAAAATAAAGGCAAAAGTAGATATAAAAAAATGTTTGTGCTTGTCACCACAATACTAAGGTGTTGTGGGTGGTTGCCAGGTCATTTATTTTTACTTTAGCTTGCATTATATATATACACCGATCAGGCATAACATTGATTCCTTTGACCCTTATGATTCCTAACATTGTGTTGGTCGCCCCTTTTGCTGCCAAAACAGCCTTGACCCTGAAGGTGTGCTGTGGTATCTGGCACCAAGATGTTAGCAGCAGATCCTTTAAGTCCTGTAAGTTGTGAGGTGGGGCCTCGATGGATCGGACTTGTTTGTTCAGCACATCCCACAGATGCTCGATTGGATTGAGATCTGGGCAATTTGGAGGCCAAGTCAACACCTCAAACTCGTTGTGCTCCTCGAACCATTATTGAACCATTTTTGCTTTGTGGCGGGGAGCATTATCCTGCTGAAAGAGGCCACAGCCATCAGGGAATACTGTTTCCATGAAAGTATGCATGGTCTGCAACAATGCTTAGGTAGGTGGTACGTGTCAAAGTAACATCCACATGGATGGCAGGACCCAAGTTTTCCCAGCAGAACATTGACCAAAGCATCACACTGCCTCCGCCGGCTTGCTCAAGTGCTCACGTGCCCACTGACACTCAGTGGTGGACAGGGGTCAGCATGGGCACCCTGACTGGTCTGCAGCTTTGCAGTCTCATATGCAACAAACTGCAATGCACTGTGTATTCTGACACCTTTCTATCAGAACCAGCATTAACTTCTTGAGCAAATTAGCTTGTCTGTTTGATCAGACCACACGGGCCAACCTTCGCTCCCCATGTGCATCAATGAGCCTTGGCCACCCATGACCCTGTTGCCGGTTCACCACTGTTCCTTCCTTGGACCACTTTTGATAGATACTGACCACTGCAGACAGGAAACACCCCACAAGAGCTGCAGTTTTAGAAATGCTCTGACCCTCTGTCGTCTAGCCATCAAAATTTGGCCCTTGTCAAACTCGCTCAAATCCTTAAGATTGCCCATTTTTCCTGCTTTTTACACATCAACATTGAGTACAAAATGTGTAATACATCCCACCCACTAACAGGTGCCATGATGAAGAGATAATCAGTGTTATTCACTTCACCTGTCAGATTGTTATGCCTGATCGGTGTATGTATTACTCACTGGATGTTAGACGTGCAGCATAATTTTCTTACCTGTTCACCATCTACCCCATTTAGACCATCTTCTCCCTCATCTCCCTGTGTAAGAACATTAAAGACACTCAAGCTATTAATAAGCAAACAGCGGTTACATTACCTTCATTAACAAGCCAAATGAAAGCGAGTCAGGAGACAGGAACACAATTTATATGCAACCACATAAAACGACAAAAACCACAGGTTAAAACAAATCTTTTCCAGATGACAATCAAAGACCGTAATCCAAACACAGATGCTGGCTAAGAACAACTGTCTGGTAATAATTAGGTAGAAACTCGATGCACACAGCTATCTTCAAGTCATCTCGCTCTCCCCCAAAGCTTAATGTTTATCCTCATCGTCCATAGCCTTACGAAAGTACTCACATTGTCACCTCTGTAGCCTCTGCCACCCTGAAGAAATAAACAGCAAAAGATTAATACTGCAGTGCTTTAGCACAAAAAGTCACATTTAAAACTCAGTAAGGTCTTAATAAGAGAACGCATTGCATTACATGTTACCTTTAAACCTCTTTTTCCAACGCATCCCTGATGTCCTCGAGTTCCATTCAAACCAGGAAGCCCTCTCTCACCCTGAAACACACATGCATTGCACATGAAAGTCATATGATATCAGTATTTTAGCATATATGCAGGTATTATATAGTTTAAAGGTACACTAAGTGATTTTTTGTTTAAAGGTCACATGGCATGGCATTTTTCTATTATTTTATAGTGTTTCCTGAGGTGTACTTATATTAGAAATAAAAGGCATTTTGTCTATACTGCTGTTTGCCCTGTGGCTGAATGCCCTGTTTCAAGAGGCGTGTCTGCTGTGAGACTTCAGTAAAAACGCCCACTGTTGTGATTGGCTGACATCTTTGCATTTGAAATGAGCGGAGGGGGCGTGGTTTAACGAGGTCTACGACGCACGAGCTGCTGCCAGAGAGACGGATGGACCTGAGATCACTTCTCATCAGTTCTCTCAGCATGTCTCAGTTCAGGGTGAACTGTTGTAGTTACTAGAATATACTTCAGGTTATTAGTTTATTTCTAGTCGGAGGGACTGTCACTCATGTCAGAAAGTTAGTAACTTTAGTAAATTATGGATCAGCGCTGACTCGAGACGCGAACCGTTTAGAACGATTCAGTCCGATTTGGTGAACTTGTTCGGTTCACTAAAAAGAACCGATTCAAAAGAATGATTCGTTCGCGAACCGGACATCACGGAGACGGAGCGATTGCTAACAAAGTTATTTATAGTAACTACTGAGTTGTGAGTGAGCTGTCTGTCAGCGCGAGTTTATTGTGTTTGTATCTGAGAGTTCTGAATAAACACGAGTCCCAGTCACACCGAGTCCGTCTTCATCATTATTCTACCAACTTTGTAACACATGCAATGTACCATTACAGCGAGATGAACGAGTTAGTAAGTTTGATTAAAGCATTATTTCTACATATGTTCCAATCATATGAAAAGCGTCAGTGACGCGCATTGAGTAACTTACACAGCGCAAACAAAGACACAACAGCAGTAATCGAATGTAATCCAGTTTATTGTGGGGAAAGCTGGCTAGCCTAGCTGGATACCCTCACGCTTACCCCCCTTCTGCTTAATCTCACGCCGCGTTTGGTGCCTCCGCTGTGGGCCAGATGCAGTACTGGGGGTCGGGGATGTTGAAGGCCGAGCTTCGGCGTGCGTGAGGTTTATCTCTAAAGATGTGGCTCTGCCGATGTTAAGCAGAAACTCCCGACTGTATGCACATTTAAGAACAGATAGACGCGACGAGGACGTACAAAAACACTGACTCACAAGATAGAAAACACGAAAACACCGTTCTGTCTGGAGAGAGAGAAGCCGCAGTGTGTGCACGAATAATAAATAATTAGCTACACATAAGAAATCAATGATCACAGATCAGAAGGAACTGAAAAAAGACTTCTGTTTTCATTTGTAACGTTACATCCAAACACTGGGAAACTGCCAGCATTCACTTGTTCACAAGCAATGATATGATCTCTCTTGCATGGGCGTGCCAGATTCTCTGGGTGGAGGAAAGGGAGGTAACCGTTCCTGCTTGGACGTCAAACCAGGAGACTTCAGGATTGGCCAGTCTGGCCTGTCATTTTCTCAAAGGCAGAGAAAGACAGCCAGAACTAGGTTTTACACCGATCAACATTCCTATCCACTTGGGGACAATATTCAGGCTAGGGGAACTCATATTAATGTTGAAATACCTCATAAAATGAAAATTTCATGCCATGGGACCTTTAAAAATAATTTTACACTAAATAAATAGTACTTCTCACAAATACACTACACTCTAAAAAAAAGGTTCTATATGGCACCAAAAATGGTTCTTCGTCGTAATCATAGAGGAACCACTTTTAGTGCTATATAACACCATATCTTAACATGTTCTGTATATGGTAGCGGTGCTATATAGCACCTTAGTTAGCGGTGCTATATAGCACCTTAGTCAAAGAACCGATGAAGAACCTCTGAAGAACCACTGAAGCACCAAAATTGGTGCTATATAGCACTAAAAAAGGTTCCCCTATGATTACGAGCCAAGAACATTTTTGGTGCCATATAGAACCTTTTTTTTTTAGAGTGTACCGTTCAAAAGTATGGGGATGGTAAGGGTTTTTAATGATTTTGAAAGACGTCTCTTTCAATTATTTGATAAAAAAATTCAGTGAAAAACAGGAATATTAATGACTGTTTCTATTTTAATATATTTTAAAATCCTGTTATGACAAAGCTGAATTTTCGGCAGCCATTACTCCAGTCTTCAGTGTCTCATGATCCTTCAGAAATCATTCTAATATGCTGATTGGTGCTCAACTCAAGTAACATTTAGAATCAGGCCCATTTTAAATAGAATTTTTATGATGAATAGAAAGTTCAAAAGAACAGCATTTTTTTAAACATTTATCTGTAAAAATATTAGTTATGACAAAATATGTTTTACATTGCTTTAACTTAATTTTCAACTTTTTTATAAGTTATAACTTTTTAAAGTCAGTTTAATGTAATTTAAGTTGAAATGACTTAAACATCAAAGTTGATTGTACTTAAAAATTTAAGGCAGCAACTTTTTTTTTTACAATGAGTGTAGGTAGCATTATTACAACAAAAATGTTACCACATGGACACGAACACCGCCAACAGTTCAAACGGCATTGGAAAGTATCTTGCTTATCTCATGAAAGTCAATAAAGAAATTATAAATGTAAATTGAAGAACTTACAGGCCCTCCTTCTTCACCAGGGTAACCAGGAAGCCCCTTCAGTCCAGGTGACCCCTGATCAGCAGTACAGTTAGACAAATTAAACACTTATCTCCACGTTCAGTAAATCTTCAGTTATAAATCTTCAGCTAATCACCTTCAACCCTCGATAACCCTGATTTCCACGTGGTCCCTCGTGACCAGTGCATTTACACAACACGTTACAGCACTCCCTTGAGACAACTGTATCCTAAAAATTGGAAGAAAGTAAGAGAGAGAGAAACTGATTGTTGACATATTAAACCAGGCACTTGACATCCTGACATCTTTCTTCAGCACTCTTCAAAACTCGCAGCTGTTTCCCTTTCCCCTTAATGAACCTCACACTCCCACCCACAGGAAGCCATTTATTTACTCAGCCGTCAAAACACTGTTGTGATCCCTAAAGTAAATCATAAGCCAGCTAATGTACTTCAATGCTGTATATTTCATGTGAAATGTATATTCTACTTGATGTTAACCTAAGACTGATTCCCTAAGAGTGTCATCCTTTGCCTATGATTTGGTTTTAATGCAATTTAAATGGACTTACAATCTCATTCTGCATGACACTGGCCACATTCTGCATGCCGATGGAGAGAAGCTGCTTGTAGCCCAATCCTCGACCGAACTCCAGTCTCTGCAGATCAACAGTGTTTTTAAATCCATCCAGCGCCACAGTCAGCAGTGCTTTTACACCTGTGTATGTGACAAAGGGAATTTTAGCAAACATAATTAGCCTTTGATTTGAACCAGGCTCTTCTGGAAAAGTTTATGACCCAGTGTGAAGTTGTTTTTGTTGAAAAGCTATTGAACAAAGTCCAGCGTTTCTAAAGAAATAATATGTTGTTTTAGTCACTGTACCAATTGTCTTGAGGTTTCTGATGGCAAGCAGAAGGTCCTCAACAGGCTCATCCAACCCATCTGTAAAGATTATCAGCACCTAAGAAGAGAAATTAAGGAAAAACTTTCTTCATTGAAATACCAACTTTTAAATAAAATGTGAATATCCTTGTTGGTTAAGGCTCGTTTATAGTGGCCTATCTGTCTGTCTGTTTGTCTGTCTGTCTGTCTATCTATCTACCCATCTATCCAATCCATCCATCTGTCCGTCTGTCTGTCTGTCTGTCTGTCTATCTATCTACCCATCTATCCAATCCATCCATCTGTCCGTCTGTCTGTCTGTCTGTCTGTCTGTCTGTCTGTCTGTCTGTCTGTCTGTCTGTCTATCTATCTATCTATCTGATCTGCCACCTCCTCACATGCGATATAGCCTACCCAGGATTTCTTCTTTATGTATACACATGTGACGTAATGACGCAAACACGAATGCCGGCATGCTTGATTTTCCCACGAAAAGCTACCAGTACCACTCAAATTATGACACATTATTACGATCTTAGCGTTGTGAATCGGGCTAAGCTAAGAAGATAATTTTGAACACTGGCTGGTTATGTATTTGCTCAAAAATTGATTTTGGATCATTTTTGTGCAAAAAAAGTTACAGACTGCAGTTTTAAGTAATTTACAGTCTGGCAAATTAGTGTATTTCTCAGATATGGTTGGTTTGGTTCCTGCCATTCTCACCTTTACTTTAGAATTGGAAGCTCTAAACTTTTCCTCAAAAGAGCGTAGAAGCTGTGTGTTGAATTTCAGAGATTGGGAAGTCTGCAGAGCCATCACTTTTTGTACCACACCTTCATTGTACTCTTCGAAAGAAAAATCATCCAACTTCTTTCCATTAGCATCAACCAATCGGAAGCCTACGTTGGTATTGAGGGTTGGTTGGGTGATACAGCACAAGTTGTGCACAACTGAAATGTAACGGATGATCTCAGGCAGGTAGGCTTGCAGCTTTTTCTGG
Source organism: Gobio gobio (assembly GCF_949357685.1). NCBI lineage: Eukaryota > Metazoa > Chordata > Actinopteri > Cypriniformes > Gobionidae > Gobio > Gobio gobio. The sequence goes on from NC_137108.1 coordinate 38,141,582, forward strand.
TCTTTAAAGATTGATTGAGAACTTGAACTGGTGCGGGAGTTATCAAATCCGATGCCAATGTCAACAAAACAATCTGAACCTAAAAGAGAAATAGGATAAGTTGATTATTGATAAATCAATAATTATTTTCATGTCATGGCTTCCCAGACAGCAACATAGTGTTGGACCAGATCCGGGCCATATCTGGTATATGTGGATTCAACGTGTACCAGATGAGGGCCTGATCTGGGCCGAGACTATGCTGCTGTCTGGGTTATAAATGGCTGATAATAAAACTATATTCTATTTTGTCTAATTTAATCAAAAATAAACCACAAAAATCTATCAAAATCAATCGTTCTAAATTCTACAAGTGAATTTAACTATCACAACATTATAATGTGCAGTATGAAAAATCTATTCATTTAGATATTTGCTAAAGATGAAATATCTGACAGTAAATGATTTGTTATTGTTACTTTAAGAGACCATTAAGATAATAGCAAAGGTCATCTAAATGTAAACATTTAAGACACAAACAAGCATAATTAAATATCAATATCAACCAATAAAGTAAACAAAAATATCGGCCTATTACCAGTACATTACAAATATACTGTGAATTCCTATTTTGATGTTTCTCTTAAAGGTATATTCCAGATTAATTTCAATGTACTACAACAATTCAATTTGGTGTCGACCGGTAAATAAAAAAAATCTCTAATATCATCTAAAAACCAATATGGTACCAATATATTGTGCATTCTTTGGTGTTTCTCTTAAAGGTATATTCCAGATTATTTTCAATGTGCTACTATTTAATTTGGTGTCGACTGATAAATTAAAACAAAAATCATAAATATCAGCCCATATCCAATATGGTATCAATTTACGATATTTCTAGTTGATGTTTCTCTTAATGGTGTATTTCAAGTTTTTTTTTCAACGTGCTACAATTTAATATCAGGCATAGAAACACTGGCACCTCTACTCACCTGGTGGATTTGAGGGTACATGAGCACAAATGGTATCAACAAATGTTGCTGTTCTCTGCTCAAGGTAGTTGAAGTTCGGCTCCTTGAATAACCTATCGTCTGACCCGGCGATATAGCTGAGCTGTTGCAATGAGACAGCCCCGATTCCAATCACAAAAACGTTAATTTGCAAGCGCCGGAGATCATCGGCTGCTTCGTTCACGCTGTCTGATGAAACGCCATCAGTGATGAGTACGAGATTCTGCGGTATGCCGCTCTGTTTGCGACTCCCTTTGCTTTCCTGGAAGAATTCCACAACGTTACGCAGAGCTTTTCCAATGTATGTCCCTTCTTTAATTTGTGTGATTTGTTGAATTGCTGATTTGACTTCATCTGCATCTTTATACTCATTCAGGTAGAACTCTTTCTGATAAATGTTGCTGAACTGGGCTACACCGATTCTGAAAAGTTCTGGAGTAATACGGAGCTTGTTCACAACATTAAGTAAAAAACTAATCATAGTTGTCCATGACTCCTCGCTGATGCTTTCAGATCCATCAATCAGAAACACCAGGTCAGCTACCTGGTTCTGGCATTCTGCAAGACAGAACAATCAAACTGAGATGAGCCAATACTGACCATGTTGATAAATCAGAAGTCATTCAAGTTCGTAAGATCTAAAGAAAAAGCTTTTACCTGGTTTGGTTGCACTGCAGAGCACACCTGAGATGTTCTTCTGCAGATCCTGAAGGCCTGCGTAATTATCAACATGGAAAATTTTGTTTTTGCTCTTGGTAATCACCTCCAGCTCACTATCTTGAGCTCTGGCCACTCCAATTCCATATACATTAATACGTTTGGCTGCAAACTCATCAGCCCGTGCACGTAGATTTTCCTGGTCTCTAGCATTACCGTCCGTGATCATGAATAGCATTTGAGATATGCCTTGCCCCTGTCGCCCACCATTCGCTTCATTGAAGTAAGCAAGTGAGTATCTAAGAGCTTTCGCTGTGTAGCCATTTCCAGTTGGGGACTTCAAGGTTCTTATGGCCTCCAGTACCTGACGTTTACTGTTGTGCTGGTTTAGAGAGAATTGATTTGGAGTGTCTGAGTAGACAATAATGCCAATGCGAACTAGACTGTCCCCAATCTGTGTGTTGTTCACCACAGAAATCAAAAACGTTTTAATGTTTTCAAAATCTTGAAAGCGGGTCTGTCTTGTGCACTGCACCAAGAAGATCACATCGGCCAACTGTGTGCTCTCACAACCTACAGGTAAAATGAGAAGAAAAAAAAAGGTTTATTGGTATTCCAAAAAGAAATCATGTACTCCAAGTATAGCTTAAACTAGCATGACCCAGCAAGCAATAGCCACCATTTCACTGTATCAGTTAACTCTAGACCCTATATAGTCCGGCTATGAGTAGCCAAAATAACCTTGAATTTGGTAACATGTTGTTTTCGCCAAAATAAGTAGCGCAATGTATGATATTCCATCATGTAAGCAAGGTCAACAGTGATTGCAAGGTTTCATTTCTTGGACAAGTTCAGCTCAGGCTATAGCTCAGGCTATAGTTAGACGTCTATTAAATTTTCATTGACAGCCCAAATATTGCCTTGTTTTAGCCTAGATGACGTCAGGGCTGAGTTTGGAAGGCTATTAGATCTTTTAAATGTAAAATTGCTTGCTGGGGAATTACTGGTCCATGTTGGTTTATTCTAGTGCTTGTTTGATGCTGGTCATAGCTTTGTTGATCACCAGCAGTATGTTTTAGTCAACCAACATGGTTGAATTGTAGTGAATTTTAAAAGGGTAACTAACGGGATGCAGAATTGCAATTCAAATGGGAATTTAAGGAAGTAGAATCCATATAATTAAAATAAATATATATTTCCCAGAATTCCATTGCCTGTTGCATTTCTTGGAATTAGTAATAACCATATTTCACTTCTTCTCAATCCAATTTAAATTCCAGATGAAAGAGATTTTTGCCAAACCCTGAATAAACAGCATTCAAAACACTTGCATATGGTAACATTTTATGATTCACCTGTGTCAGGGATGCAGAGCTTGAATTGGAGGTTTTTCTCTATGGACTCAAGTGCATCAAAATCCTTCTCCGCGTACACTTTATCTTGAGTTCCACTGATTTCCCACAACTGTGTGGTGTTTACAGCATTGCCCACACCTATTGAGAAGACGGTGACACCCTTGTCTCTGATGGCCTTGGCAGGTATGGCGACAGCATCATGAGCTTCCCCATCTGTGATAACTATGAGGAACTGTGGAACATGAGGCCGACCGCCGCTGGATTCATCAAAATACTTTGAAATGAACGAGAGTGCTTTTCCTGTGTATGTGTCCCCTGTTAACTGTTCAATGTCATTAATCGCTTCCTCTACTTCACCTTTGTCATAGAACCTATTCAGGGCAAATTGGTCCTTTGGATTATTGCTAAACTGGACCACGCCAATGTGCACATTATCTTCTCCGATGACGGTGCCATTAACAACTTTGGTAATAAAAGTCTTCATTGATGTAAAGTCTCTGACGTAAATGCTAGAAGAACCATCAATCAAAAACATGATATCGGCCACACTGTTCTTGCAGGCTAAAGAAAGTAGAAAAGAAAAAAGACAAAAGAATTTACTTAACCAGTTTTTTTCATCTTGTTTTCAAATCCAGTAAATATATCTAACGTAATTCAAATAAAATTATTGAGAACAGAAATTGTGTGAGATAAGACTTGTTGTCAAAGAAAATCTGCTACTATTCAAAATGTTGAGGTTGGTAGGATTTTTAAATGTTTTTAATTGGAATCTCTCATAAGGCTGTATTTATATGAACAAAAATACAATAAAAACAGTATTATTCTGAAATGTTATTGCAATTTAAAAAAATGCTTAATGCAAAAAAAAAAAAAACTTTTATTCTAGCTTCATGCATTCCTTTTTCATCAACACTTGAATGTGGGTGAGCAAAAAGCTGTGAAAATCACGTTTTGTCAAAGAATACATCCAGATAGGATTCAGAACAATGATCAAAACATAGATGGAGTAGCTCGAGTCCATCTAAGCTTCACAATCCTAAATCATCCTGGGTTGATATTTATATGGGTCGACGGTTTATATGCTGTTTAATGTTGATAATTGTGTTATTTTACATATGCATCTGCTTACATATGCTACATTTGATCAAAAGATTCAGTATTTATGCTGAGTTCATGCACGATTTTCAAAGTAGTCAGATCCCAGATCTTTTCACACTGCATGACTATCTGGGGTAGCATTCAGTCGCTGCTGTGTGCACACAGCACGAAGGATCGGCGACAAGAGGTTTCACACTGCATGACTTTTCAAGAGGAAGAATTGCTGACAACTCCATCCGATCCGCAAACTACGTTTCACAACCGAACACATATGAGATGTGACAAAGAAACAAGGCGAGATTACATGTGTGTCAGACCGGAGTTCTTACGTGAGACTGGAATTGTTATTAAAAATGATAGCCCGCAAGAAGCTTGCGATCCAAATAATTTTGCAATGTGCTGCTGCTGGTCAAGCAAATGTTTGTGCTTTGTTTCTGTTTGATAGAATTGTAAATGTATCTATTAAAATACTGACATTGTGGTCTATAACTCCTCCGCGAACTTCCCACTGCCCTACATCTTGCTCTCTCATTGGCTGTAGGTCATCGCCGATGTCATTTTCCGTCAGAACACATTTCACACAGAAGGATTTTGAAACGCCGACAAGTCCAGATATTTAGCATGCCAAATATCTCACAGGCGTCAGCGACTCGTCTGCAATTCTGTCAAATCGCGTCTTTTTTCATTCACACTCGATTGTCACTCGCGTGAACAAGCACCGGTTTGTCTATGATTGCGAGTATTTGTCTGCAATTGCGCAAAACCTGTCAGCGAGTCAAAATCGGGGCTAAAATCGTACAGTGTGAATTCGGCATTACAGAAGATGTGTCATAGCGCCCCCTACCGTATAACAGTGAAAACACGGAAAGCCGGAAAATTCAGTCAATGGTGGGGAAAGAGTTTAATTTTTAATTATCATTTCTAAAAACTTACGTTTTTTTAGTTTAATATATTTAAAAATGTATGTGATGGCAAATTAAAAGCTGAATTTTCAGCATAATTACTCCAGTATAGTGTCACATGATCCTTCAGAAATCATTCTATGCTGATTTGGTAATCGATAAACATTTCTTATTATTATCAATACTGAAAACAGTCGTGCTGCTTAATATTTTTAAGGAAGCCGTGATAATTTTTTTCCTGAATTCTTTGATCAATAGAAAGAATCTTTTGTAACATTTGCAAATGTCAACTGTCACTTTTAATCAATTTAATGCATCCTTGCTGAAATAATGTATTTATTTCAAAGAAATCTGACCTCAAACTTTTGAATGGTAACTTTAAATAATCTTTTAATATTTTTGTCTAAATTTAGCTTGTTTTAAACCAGTCAAAAATAGATTTAAAAAAAATGTTTGTTTGTACGTTTGTATTATATCTATGATTTATTAGTCTTACCCTCTTGTGAGCAGATATCTGTGACAATTTCACTCTTGATGGCATTCAGGGCATCATAGTTGGTCACGTAAAACATCTTAGTTTCGTCAGTCGTCATCTTAAAGAGCTCATCCTGGTTGGCATCCTTAACTCCAATGGCATAGACTGAAACACCTTCAATGCTCAGCTCTGCTGCTGGATCACTCACATCATCTTGAGATTCCTTATCAGTAATGACAATGAGAATCTTCTGCACATCAGCAGAGCGGGACGCTTTAGCCTGATTAAAAAGATTGGCCACATAGGTTAGTGCTTTCCCTGTCTCTGTGCCTCCATTGGGTGGAATGATGTTCTTCACAGCTGCTTCTAAAGAGGCTCTGTTTTTGTGCGCCGTCAGGCTAAATTGTAGAGTCGGAGCACGGTCGACTTTAGCAACTCCCACGCGAACTCGATTTGGTCCAATGTTGAATAATTGCAGGAAGCCTAGGATAAATTTCTTCACATCTTCGAAGTCGGCACGAGTTCTGCTAGAGTGGTCCAACAAGAAATAAATGTCTGCTTCCTCTGTGTTCACACATCCTAAAAAGGGAATTGAATCACATGAAATTATGAGTGGGGGGAAACAAAGGCTGTTGCAACACTACATTTCTTAACCAACTAAAGCATAACATTCAGCAAAAGCTCCGTAAAGTTAAGTGTATTATAATATTAAAAATATTATTTTATAAAAATAAAAATAAACAGGTGAGAGAAGTTCGGCGCTTCATTGGAAGAGTTATGAGGTAAATACTAATTTTTAAAAATATTAAATATGTGTACTGTATGGATGTATCATTCAAAATAAGATCGATAACATAGATTTAGAAAATTGATAGGGTGAATGTTCATTCCCTTTTAACTCATTTATCAAACAGTTACATCAAACATTGGTATGTCATGCTTCAGCCGTGTAGGAATAACATGCATGAAGAACTTGTTTTAGGAGGAATCTTACCTTGTTTTAGGAGGAATCTATTGTTCTTGTCAAAACGTCTATTGACCACAACCTTACAAAGGCTCTTTCTGAGGCTTTTCTCCAGCGAACTAAGCATCTGAAAACTATCCACATTGAACACAAATTGCCTTTCAGGGTAGGATGCAATTCTTGTGAGCTCTTCCACACTAGCATTCTTCACCCCAAGGGCATAAACAGTTACTCCTGAGCGCCTCAGCTCAGCAGCTGTGACGGTGACATCATCTTGTGATTTGCCATCAGTGATGACAACAGCAATCTGCTTAACTCCAAGATCTTTCCTGCTGCCCCTACTCTTAGTAAAGAGATTGTCCTTAGCAAACTTCAGGGCTGCACCAGTTGCGGTTCCTCCGCCTCTGTATGGTATGATTTTAATATAGTTCAGAATATCATTCTTGTTATCAAATGTGTCCAAGTAGAATTCAGCACTGGGTCTGTCATTGTAAAGCACCAATCCCACCCTCACACTGTCAGGGTTCATCTCTAGACCGCTAATCGTGCGGTGGAGAAATCGCTTCATCAGTTCAAAATTGCTTCTGGTGATACTACCCGATTCGTCCACAATAAACACAATATCCGCCACTTGGGCTGATCTGCAATCTGTTGGAAGACAATGAAAATGCATTAAAATATGTTAACTGGTGGAAAAATAGTTTGGTCAAATTTAACAGTAATGAAAAAGATTCAAAGGTGCACTAAGTAATAAAATTTTTAAGGCTAAGTTCAGGATACCATAGTATTCTTAATAAAGCTGACTTAAATATAAATGCTTAAAGGGCACCTATTATGCAAAGTCCACTTTTACATGATGTTTGAACATAAATGTGTGTTGATAGTGTGTGTAAACAACCACCCTATAATGAAAAAAATCCACCCAGTATTTTTTTTTAATCCCCAAAAATCATAAGCAGTGTTTCAGAACAAGCTGTTCTCAGATTCTCTCTAGTGTGACATCACACTGCAAAGGCCCGCCCGCAAGGTTTGACTGACACTTTAACATAGACCCGCCCAGTGAGACCTGTATGCAATCCGCCATGCACTGGAGAGATGTATATGCTACGCCCTCTTCTAAAGATGGGGCGGGGATATGCAGCTCATTTACATTTAAAGCGGTACACACCAAAACAGCGCTTTTTATAGACAGGCCTCAAAATGACATTTTCAACACGTTATAATAAATTATCTGTGGGGTATTTTGTGCTGAAACTTCACAGACATATTTTGGGGACACCCAAGACCAATATGGCATCTTGTAAAAAGGGGCATAATAGGTGCCCTTTAATGAATATCAATTATACATACAGTATATGCATTATATTAATTATATAAATGCATAAATTATATAAATAACGGAGTAACGGAGGCCAGCTAGTAGTTGCTGTGCGAGTAAACCTCACTCTTCTGATCTCAAGAGACGCTCTGACGACTGACGCTAGAGGTTACAGCCTTTAGCCTCCTTGTTAGAGCGTCAGACTCTCATGCCAGTGGACCAGGGTTTGAGCCCAGCTTGGAGCGGGCGGTTCAAACAGGAGGGGTTACACAAAAAATTCAAGATTGCAATGTAAATAGATCATGTGATAATGACGCATATTGCTGCTTCAATGTAGAATAATGCCCTTTTCACTTGCTATTTCACTTGGGCAATGTCCGAAATCGCCCCCTATAGCCTTACCTTTAAATACTATTTAAATATCAATATCACTATTTAATATCACTCTTTGAGTGGACAGCCATTTGTAGTGGTGTCCGAAACCATAGTGGACATTATTGAGTGCACTCATTCAATCCCACAATGCAACGCAATGACGAGTGTACAACTGATGTTCACTCAACGGCTAGAAAATACCCATAATGCACTGATTATTGAGTGCACTCATTCAATCCCACAATGCAATGCAATGACGAGTGTACAACTGATGTACACTCAATGGCTAGAAAATACCCATAATGCACTGAGTTGCGCGCTGAATGAATTCCCGTGTCTCGCCAGGAGATGGTACCCGCAGCTGAATCAGCTGGTCCAGTGTAATATCATACAGGTATAAATTCCTTTTTAATTGATTATTAAAGGGATAGTTCACCCAAAAATGAAAATAAGCCCATGATTTACTCACCCTCAAGTCATCCGAATAAATAAAAAAAATTCCTCCATAAATTGAATACGGAAGGCGGTCAGCCGAAAGTTTTAAATAGGGTTAATTTTCTTATAGAAACGCATCAATTCGCTTCAGAAGGCCTTTATTAAAACCCCGGAGCCGCGTGGAGCATGTTATTTGACGGACAGATGCATTTATGGACTTCAAAAACAGAGCAACTATTAGTGCTATTATAATGCTTGGATGTGCCTGGACTTTTTTAATATAACTCAGATTGTATTTGTCTGAAAGAAGAATGTAATATACACCTAGGATCAAGTCGAGGGTGAGTAAATCATGGGCTAATTTTCATTTTTGGGTGAACTATCCCTTTAAGTTGTTTAATAGTGAATAGTGAATTAGGGTATAAGGGGCGACTTCGAACACAGCAAAGGTCTTCAGTTTAAGTTAAATATCTACTATTTTTCACTCTCTTTTTCCTATACAACCAATGCAGCAGCTCTGGAGTACCCATGGCATTTATGAGATGCTACCACAGATTGACTGGTATGCTAGCCTAGAAATCTAGACGCACCCTAGCGGCAGAAAATGTATTTTGCCGCGAGTGTAGTCTAGCAACTCTCGGTAGACCTGAGAGCTGGAAAAACCAAACTCTGGTCAGGCCAATCACAGCGTGTGTAGAGTCGGTTGGCGGGCTTAACATAATGACGGCACATCACGGCAGAGTTGCGGAGGTTCTGCGTGCTACTCGTAAACAAAGAAGCTGACGCACAGCTGCCTTTTGAATCGGCTTTGGCCGCGACTCTAGAAGACTTGGAGTTAAGCTATTCTTTGAGAAAAGAACAAAGAACGGCACTGAAGTCATTCTTAAGAAAAGAAGATATGTTCAAACTTTTGCCTACCGGATACGGTGAAAGTCTATCAACTAACGTTAGCTTGGCTTCACCTTCTTCTTTGCTCTGGTTGGTTGTGGCGCTATCCAATTGCATGCAGAGGGAATTTGAAAGGCAAAGACAATCCCTCGGATTGAGCCCTGTCAATGGTGAGTTTCCAGACCAAACATCTTGATGTGGGTCTGGCTTGTCAGGCTACTGGTATGCAACATAAGTAAAACAATTTTTTTTAAAGTTTGTTCCAAAACCTGTATAAGTTTCTTTCCTCTGCTGAACACAAAAGAAGATATTTTGAAGAATGTCGATTACCAAACAGTTGATGGGCCCCATTGACATCCATGTAAAAAGTGATCAGTTGACTTAACTTAAAAAAGTGAGGAAACCTGTTGCCTTAAAATGATTAAGTAATAAACTTCATGCGTAATTGAAAAGATTAAGTTATGTGAACTTGATAATTCCACATAACTTAATTTTTTCAATTACGCACAAAGGCGGGTTTCGGGTTTCCTCGCTTTTGTTAAGTTAAGTCAACTGATCACATTTTACAGTGCCATACTTGGCATTGACATACATGGAAGTCAACTAGGCCCATCAACTGTTTGTTTTAATATCTTATTTTGTGTTCAGCAGAAGAAAGAAATTCATACAGGTTTAGAACAAGAGGGCGAGTATGACATTTTTGGGTGAACTATCCCTTTAACATTTTCTGGAAAACCTCAAAAGGTTGAGTTGTGTTTATTATATGGTTGCAAAACGTGGCTTGTCATGATCTTAACATGGTGGCCACCATGAGGGGACCCACCTTATGTAGACTAAAACAGCTTCTATGTCACATTTTAATAAAAAAAAATATTCTTATGTGTCAATATGTCTTATATCAAACTTACTTAATGCACCTTTAAGACCATATCATTCATAATTAAATAGTTAAATAAAGGAAAACTAACCTCCTGTAACATTGAAAGTTTCTTTTTCCTGAATCCTTTTTGTGATGTCTGAAGCAATATCCACAATATTCTGGTCAATCTGGAAAGTCCGTAGAGTAGGTGACAGGTAGCGTAAATTTGCTTCAAATCTGACATCAATAACGGTCACATCCTCATTCTTCATTGTTTCTATGGCCCTCCCAGCGGAGTCGAATGAGTTCCCTGTTCTCAGCACCAGCAGATACTGCTTGTAGCCTTTAGCAATTCTGCTGCCGGACGCCGTGTTAAGAAAGTGAGTACGAACATAATCTAGGGCTTTTCCTAATTTTCGCTCTCCGTTTGGCCTGGGCTGGAACCGATTTATGTATTCAATGGCTTTTTTCGTGGTTTGGTAGTCAGTGAACAGGAACTCTTTGACAACGTTCTCGCCAAACTGAGCCAGAGCGATCTTATGAGATCCATCACCCACATTGAGCTGCACAGCCAGTTGGTTGAGAAGTTCCCTTATCTGCCGTGTCATCGCCTGGGATGAACTATCCACCAGAACAAATACATCAGCAAACTTTGGGGCAAGAGCTGAAACAGATTTTATGCATTTGCACATGAATACATGAATATTAAACATATTACACAGTAAACTATTACAAATCAACCATCATGCACAAGATGCTGCAAAAGACATAGGTCAAACACATCTGTAGTGCATGTTTACAAAGAAAAACACTGGGAAAAAACCTCCCACTCACCTATCAGTCATATACTGGAATATATATATATATATATATATATATATATATATATATATATATATATATATATATATATATATATATATATATATATATATATATATATATATATATATATATATATATATACATACATATATATAAAAAATATTTTTTTTATTATTATTATTTATTTATAATGTCTTTATGTCTGGACTTTTTATATTTCTACTGAGCATGTGTACAGCCCACTAAGCCTCAGCTTTTCAATAAAAACGTAAGATTCTTCGGCATGCTTGATGTAAATTTAAATTGTATTTATTTTTTACTTTTTGTGGGTGTGTGTACTTTCAGTAACACAGTGAAGTGGTGATATCAGTTAGACATAAATTATATAAGTCATAATATCAGAATAAAATATAAATATTAGATGAAAAACTTGAGAAATATTGCCTTGGCAACCAACTAAAATGAGTAGGGGAGAGCGGGGCACAACCTAAAGCTTTTTGACAGTCCCAGTTTGTGTAAATCCACTTGGGGTTCAGAGTATTTACTTTTTCCCACATTAATTTCACACGTCTAGTACAATTATGTGGTTTTGTTTCATTAATACAGTGTATACTTTTTTTCTTGATTTACCCCAAAAGAATGGAAGTGAAATGTGACAATATGCCCCATAGGTGGAGTATATTGTAACATGTGAGGGGGCACATTGTAACATGACCAAATAACAGCTTAAAATGTTATCTGATATAATCAAACTAAAATATTTTGTCAATAAAATACAATTATTAACTTTTTTAAATAAAATAATGGCATTTTTTAATCATTAAATATATACACATTTTTGAGTTTGACAACAAACACATCGCTAAATACATCTATACAGCATAGTTAAAAACATAATAATAATGAATAATTTCTGAACATTGACTCTCAGTCATTATTCACCCTTTTCTCATGGTTTCTCAAACGAATTCATAAAAGAACATAATGGCATATTTCTAATAGGGGCTCATTGTAACGCAGTGTTACAACACACCCCATCTGCACAACTGGGATTTAAATCTTGGATCATGTCTTCTGCTGGTAAGATCAGCATTAAAGAACCATCTCAATTGTTAAATAACAGATATAAGATTAAAATATTATCGGATTTGTCTTATTTTAAATAAACACAAAAAACTGAGATGAAAAATAAACTTAAGTAAGAAATGTACTTTTGCTATGGTTAAATAAATGTTCAGTGATATCTTCCAAAGATTTTTTAATTTTGGCGCTATTTTTTCTCTAAATAATGTTGATATGGCAACTAGTAAATACACTAAGTTTCGTCATCCTGGCATGTGTGGAAAGTGTTAAACCATGCGTGTTACAACTAACCCTGCGTTAGGTTGTGCCCCACGCTCCCCTAAGTTTAAAGGGGACCTATTAGCAAAATTCACTTTTAAATGTTGAGTGAACATAAATGTGTGTCAGCAGTGTGTGTGTACACAACCACCATATATGGTAAAACAATGTTATATATCCCATAATCATAAACAGTGTCTCAAAATGAGTCATTTGCATTTCTATACATTGTGCCGTCACAATGGACAGGCCCTGCCCATAACTGGTGACAAAATCTTCCCTGTTAGTTAGCTTAGATCTTCCCCTGAGTGAGCTGTACACAGTCCGCCATGTGTTTAGCTCCTCGCTAGAGCAGCTAGTGGAAACATAAGAATGTCTAACAACAGTCTAAGGCCCCGTTTAAACTTTTCGTTTAAAACAGCGTTTTAAAATTAAAACGATCCTCTTCTACACTTGCGTTTTCATTGCGTTTCAGAAACGATCTCTGTCTACACATGCACAACTAAAACAACTACAACTTTGCGATTGCTCCTCGCATCTTTAAAGCGCCTCGTGCAGTACGCCATTCTAAAAATGCAGTGCTCAGGTTAAAGGAAGTTTAAAAAACGGATGTAAGGTCCGTCTAGTATGTTTACATGGAAATTAATAGTATGGAAAGGCAGCACAATGGAATGCAAAAACCTATTCTGTGGAAACAGCTCATTACTGTTTCTCCTGTTTTGTTGTTGCCGGAGTATCCGAGGCATGAGCTGTAAAGTTACCGCCCTCTTCTGGAAAGGGGGCGGGGAGCATCAGCTCATTTGAATTTAAAGATACACACATGAAAACGCAAGTATAGGTCTCTGCAGGTTAGTTATAGGAGTTACTATATCAGTGAGCGAGGCCATACACTGTGTTGGTAGGGTTTAGGGGTCGGGGTAAGGTGAAGGGGATCATTTTCATTGCGTGATTTATAAACACCCATCAGTTTGAAAACACCCACAAATTTAGAAATGCCCACATTTGCTCCAAGGCGTGTTTTTGCTTCCACCCAAAAAGTTTTTTTTTTGGACACGATATAATAAATGATCTGTGGGGTATTTTGAGCTGAAACTTCACAGTCACCTTATGGGGACACCTGAAACTTAAAAAGTTGAGCTATAGTCCCAGACTAAAATGAATGAGCTGTTTTAACTGAAAGCAACTTGACTGACATATCTTAAAATATGTAAGTGCCATTGTTTTGTCCCGAAATGCACACAAGTAATGTTGTTTTCAAAGGCACGTTTATAAAAGCTATTAAATGTCCCAATTGATATAAGGCCTAATCCTGGCGTAATCTAAGCCATGTCTGTGAAACCAGGCCTAAAGTTACTAAAACTAAAAAAAAATGAAAGCTATATAGGAATATATAAAACTAATACAAAATTAAAATGAAAAATACTTAAAATATAAAAATAAAAACTAATTTAAAAATATGAATAAATCCTATAACAGTATATAAATAATACAAGGATGATTGTGATTGGATCACCAGAGACAAAACTTAACTTACCTTGCCCCTGATCCCTCATCAAGACACAGACTGTCTGTTTCATGGTGGTCGTCAGTCCTTGCAATGCTTGGTAATTTTCGATATTAACCACAAAACGCTCAGGTGGGCTGTTGGCGATGGCTTTCAACTCAGTCATATTGGTGGCACCGACAGCAATAGCAAAGATAATAATACCCTTCTGTCGCAGATCTCTGGCAGGTCCCTTTATATCATCGGTTGAGTCTCCATCCGTGATCAGCACAACAATCTGAGGCACCTTTTCATTGATACGGCTTCCACCCACACTCGAGAAATAATTGTCCTTAAGGAAATTTATGGCTTTTCCCATAAATGTGCCTCCTGTTCGGTATGGAAGGTTATTTATTTTCTTTAACAGCTCTGCTTTGTTTGCATAGTCCCCCAGTAGAAACTCTTTGTGGGCATCTATGTTGAATTGAGCAACGCCAACTTGTACATTTTTAGTGTCAATGTCCAAACCAGCCACGAAAGTTTGCATGAACGCCTTGATCTCCAGGGAGTCTCGAGTACTGATGCTGCTAGAACCATCCATGAGGAATACAATGTCATATGCCGGTTTTTCATCCAGGCATCCTATAAATGAGAGTACAATAGGCACATAACAGTCTAGACATATATAATGGTAAGATTTTCAGACTTTTCTTATGCTCACTCATTTATTCGATCAAAAATACAGTAAATAATGTAATATTCTGAAATAGTATTACCATTTAAAGGTTTTTTTTTTTTAAAGGCAATATAGTTTATATAGTTAGCTGAATTTTCAGCATCATTACTCCAGTCTTCAGTGTCACATGATCCTTTAGAAATCATTCAAATTTGCTGATTCGGTGCTCAAGAAACATTAAAATATACATATATTAATGTATATATACATAAAATATTACATAATATACATAAAATATTTTTTGATGAATAGAAAGTTCAAAAGTATAGAATTTATTTGAAATAGAATTTGTTTCATAGAATTGTTTTGAAACAATTTACTGTCAGCCTTGCTGAAAAAAATTATTAGTTTGATCCAAAAAGAAAAATATTACTGACCACAAACTTTCAAAAGGTAGAATAAATATGATCAAAAATCACAACACTAAAAGCACAAAACATTCAACATTAGTTGGCTATCTATTACATCTGGGCTTTTGCCAATAATATTCTATCCAAAAAGTGACTCTATCCAGTAAGTTATTGAAGTTATTGTTAATTATTTTGTACAGCTTCAGAAGTCTTCTTTTTTAAAAGGTGCAGTGTGTGAATTTTAGAGGCATCTTGTGGTGAGGTTGTGTATCACCCCTCCCTTTCAAAGCACATGGCTACGATGGCTGACACAGGACAAAAATGTTGTCGTTGGAGAGAGCAGAGAGTAGCTAACGCTCTGTATGCAGTTTGTCTGTTTAGGGCTACTGTAGAAACATGGCAGCGCAAAAAGACGTTTTCACTGTAAGGGGTCCCGCGGTGTGTGTAGATAGAAATTGCTCATTCTAAGGTAATAAAAACATAACGGTTCATTATGTAAGGTCTTTATACACCACTGAAAACATATTTATGTAAATTATATTGCATTTCTGTCAACAAATCCTCATAAATACTACACACTGCACCTTTAAAGAACAATAATAGCCATAAACAAGCCTATTCATTATATATTTCATTATAAAAACATTGTTTGCCTCATATTATCCTGTAAATGAGTAATTGCACATATTTGTCACCTGCGTGTTTACCTGTTTGCTGTGCAGTGCTTGCAAGGAAACAGGATGAAATGAATAAAACAGAAAGAAATGTCAGTGTCTTCCCCATCGTCTCAGTGCGTCCCGAAAGCCTTAACAGAAAAAAAAACAGAAAACAATTTTGCATGATAATACCAGTCAATTCTAGACTGGGTAAACCCAGCCTGATCTGCCGGCGATTTGATTCCGCCCTGCAGCTCAATCTGGAAACCTGTACATTCATTTCTACTGCTTCTGTTACACGGGAAATAAATCACAGACTGGCTTATTCACCTGGCGCGCTTTTGGTGGGTTTAACACGATGACGGATAGAGAAGCGATGGGTCGTTGCCAAGCAGCAACCTCCCGCAGTTTCTCTTGAAGCCAATACGGAAGTGACCTCAACTGCAATTCATCGACTGGCCGCTAGAGACAGGCTCCAGAAGGGAGCAGAATCTCATTGAGCCCCATGTTAAAATGCCCAACTTTACAGCAGAAAAAACATGTTTACAGCCTGGTACAAGTTGTGGTTTGGGTCTATACAGCTAGTTTTGCCCTTCATGACAACTGTGAGGGGGGGGGGGGGGGGGGTGAATTTATTTATAACTCATTCGTTTACATTATATAAAGCCTTAAAGTTCTGCATAATTAAGGGCGTGGCCACTTTGAGTGACAGGTGGATAGCCATTTATCTGCTGTCTGTTAGTCATCGCGTCACCTCAGCTCCACCCTCGTCCCACCTCTTTGCCCCATGATGAAGCGCTGCCAAGATTGGCAACGGCCAGCTCGTCCCTACTTTGCGCTTCAAAACTGCTCTTCAGAATCCTATGGGTGACGTCACAGACACTACGTCCATATTTTTTTTACAATCTATTGTCGTTGCCCGTTGATCACGCCTCTTGTGGTCTGATTGGTTGAAGGACTATCATATTGCATACAGAGTCATTTGAATTATGCTCGTTTATCACGTCTCTTGTGGTCTGATTGGTTGAAGGACTATCCAATTGCGTACAGAGTCATTTAATTTTTGCTCATTTATCACACCTCTTGCGCAGTAGAAAATACATAGCAGACTCCCCAGACCAATGTTCAATCTTAAATTGAGCTTGGTCTGGTGATAGCCAGACAAAGTCAATTCAGTAATACCTGATGACCTCTAACATGTGCTTGACTGACTTGTCAAGACCCCTGAAGAAGTCCACTTATACCAGCAAACATCTGTTTTTTACAAATGTGAATCAAATGGAAAAAACAGAGTCAGTTGAAGAAATACAGCAGAAAGATAAAATTATTCCTTAAAATACATATTTTAAAACAAGGAGCAATAGAATAGCAACAGTGAGTATTAATAAAGAATGATACAAATATTTTCAAAATGTCATTTTATTTATGGAATTATTAAAGAAATCAATTAATATATTCTATGTGATATAAGTTCCCATATCACTAATAAACAGTGTCAAAAAATTAGATTCACTATTCACAAATTCTTCTGATTGAATTGATTCAGATAAAAATGTCAAAATGAAGAAAAGCATAACAATTGTGCTGAAATGAGTCTCAGTTTTATCTTCTACCCAACTGAACTGAAAACATAACAACGACCAAATAAATGATCTACTTGCAGTGAAGTAAGCAAAACAAAAGTGTTTATTTTTTCTGTTAAGAAATGTTTGTGTTGGACTGACAGCATAGAGGATGTTTCACACACAGACCAGCTGTGAAATTTAAGGTCAAATGAGGCCCTGTCTAGACCATCAAGCTCTCATAGCCTAAGACACAAACTCTTTCATGTGGTGAGAAGAAAAGAATGCCAATCTTTTCATAGAATGAAGAACACAACCTCAAACCTTAAAGACCCAACAACCACATAAATGTCAGACTTCCCATAGTCCAATTTCAATTGCTAAGATTTTGTCTTATTCTGTTCAGCAAAATGTGTACAAAATGTAATAAATGTTTAGAAAAATCCCATCCTTTATGTGATGCCACACCCTGACTCCAGGTGGCAGCAGTGGCACCAAACAAACTGATTGCTTGCAAACAGGTTTCAAACACTGCCATTAGTCAAATAGCACATAGTTCTGCCCTAACTCACGCCACTGGTTGATGAAACATTCCTGGGCTGGTCGGAATGGGAGAGAGATAATGCTCAATAAAATTGATGGTTCTTTTTTATGAATCAAAACATTCTGCTGTCCCATCTGTGAGGAAATGGACACATCTATGTCTGTCTGCTTCTGTCTATCTCTATGCATGTTTGTGAGCGGTATGTCCTATGTAGACAAAATCCCAAATGTGCCTGCCATCCCAAAGCAGGAGATTAAAGGAAATCACATCTAATCTGTATTCTGCTCTTTTCTCTCATACTAATTAAATGGTCTTCTATCATAAAATCACACATGGTGTCCATATTCAGGCGCTCTAACAGAGAAACTTGCTCTATAACACTTTGATTAAGAATTTCCTCCAGGACGTTTTTACATCTTGTGTTACATTTCCTCTACCGAATAGGCAACCTTGGCACGTGGAGCATTGAGATTAAGAAAGGATAATATTATAAGCATTTATATGTATTTTATTTAGTTGTTTGTTGGTTTGTTTGCCTGTAAAAGTTCAACTTCAAACTCAGTATCCCTTCAGTGCCGCGCCACATGTTTAATGAATTTATGAGCTGCACAGTTGAGCCAGACGGTGCAGTAACTTTGATGTGGTCTGCTGTTCTTGAAACACTTTGCCCTAAATATAGAAGAGGAAATTTAAGAATATTTACGACAGATTTAGGTTTTTTAGATGAACGCAAAATGTAGTTTTTCATCACAAAAAAAATATCTTACTTATTTTAACTTAAAGGCACAATATGTAATTTTCGCCTCTAAAGGTGTAGCTTGATGACTCCTTGACTTTGAGGAATCATGGGAGTTTTTGTCTTCACCTATACAGCCGGTGGAAAAGAATCCAGTGGGACTTGGGCAGAAATTATATTCATGGATGAGCTAATGTATTAAAGATTTATTAAAGCTGCAGTCCGTAAGCTCTAGCGGTTAATAAACATAACTGCATGCATCTTGCAGAAGAACATTGCGTTCTGTGTTTACGCCTATGGCGAGTCAGGCAGGGACTGTGCTCCTCCGTAGCGGTTCCTACCAGACCGGTCTGAAATAGTCCTAATATAAACACTTATTATAAGTGTACCATAATGATTCAGGGTAAGACAAAATACATTCTCATTATATAATTTTTGTAAATCTTGAACACAAAACAAATTACGCACAGCAGCTTTAATGTTAATGTAGTATGAAGCGGTGGGGCTGAAAGCCGTTGCACACTGTACAAAAAAAAATCAGGTCTCCAATTCATAATTTTCTTGACCGATCTAAATTTTTCAGTTGGCCAAATTGAATTTCTGTGAATTGAGGCAATTTAATTCACAGAAATTCAATTTGGCCAACTAAAAATTTTAGATGTGATCAGTCACTAGAAAATTTTCAATTGGAGACCTGGGGGCGTATTACAGTAACATCTTAACTTTAGAATCCTATCTTATCTGTTTGGTAACCATGGCAATTTCAGTTAGGACCGCATTTAGGACAAACGTTATTACAGAATGACATTTCTTAAGTGCATAATCTTATCTTAACTTGTCACAAACGCCGGTGAAGATTCCACCGTCGGTCATCAGAGGTCGAACTCACCAGAGTACTAACTTCCATTTCGGACTTCATTTCCCATACACCCTCACTCTTGGACTGATAACTGCACACCAGTTCCTCATCATCATGCCTACATAAACTCTGCTCTCACACAGTTATTGCGAAGTCTTGTTTGCCCTGGCTACATTTCTGAGCGTTATTCCCTGTTTATTCCTGCCTGTGTTTGAGCTTTGATTAGCGTTTACGACCCTGTTCTGCCTGCCCTTGATCTTTGTTTGCCTGGACTCTGATTCTCGCCTGTTTGCTGCCTGCCCTGACCATTTGCCTGTTATGACCACGATTGATGCCCTGCCTCTGATATTCCTGTTTATCCAGCCACGCCTGCTTGTACTGTGAGTTTGTATTATTTTAATAAACGGCACATGGATCCCAATCTGCCTGAGTCCTTGTTACATAACTATGGATAGGAAATGGGTATTACCGAAGCATCCTAACTCGACAAAAAATCCTAAAAGCTGTCTCAACTTTAGGACAACCGCACTGGTGTCCTAACTTCAAACTTTTTTGAAATCCAACGGTGAAAATCACAGTACAAAAAATCATTTTTCGAGAGAGCGTTACATTGATTAATGATATAAGATGAAGAGCAGCGACGTTTGATAGTGGAGAGACTTTAGGACCCAGAGGATGTGCTGTGCTTTGATAATAAAATATTTTTTTTAGACTTTTAGACTCCCATGACACAATTTTGCAGTCAGTTGATGAATTGCGACCAACATTACAGATGCCAAAGAGCTGTCACTGAGCATTACCGTTTGTTCTTTACTGGCATAAAGTTGGTTTGACGTTCGATATGCAAATTTAGGGACCGGTTCTAAAGTTACATATGACATTGGAACTTACACATTTATAACTTCAATAGCATTTGAACGGAATATGTAAAATGTGTTTATCATAGCTGACACCTAGATGAACACTTTACAGTTTATAGGCCTACTATAAATCATTCCGTTCAAATGCTATTGAAGTTAGAAATGTGTATACCAATGTCGTATGTAACTTTGGAGGCGGCCCCTTAAATTTGCACATATCGAACAACACCAAACCAACGTGACTAATGCTGCCTTCAAGTGCTATCGGAAATTTGATAATTCTGACTTCTGAAGTCGTGATTACGAGCTCATTGCATTCAAGTTTCAGAATATGGGGTTGTTCATGTGCAGTTTTTACCTAGGAAACTCGTAGGCTATTTACTATAATTCCGATAGCACGTGAAGGCAGCATAACGTTTCATACATTTTTTTTTTTTTTTGCAAAAGGCAATTTATAAAACCAGCTTTAACTTTTCAATGGAGCTAATCAAAATTTAAATTTCTGCCGCGCTGGAATTAAAAATGCCGTTGTTTCTCCATTTTGATTTTAAGTTTACGGGTTTAACTCAGAAGCAGTTTGCACGTTGTCGGTTGCTTGGTAACAGACCTGACAGTTGATTACCGAACTCGATGGAGCGGTTTAAGATTTCCCAAATACAGATAAGATGAGATTTTGTGAGATAGGATAAGAATCCTAAATCTAGTTAAGATCTGCTTCTGTAATACAAAAGTTTGAAAAATCCTAAATTAACGTATCATATCTTTAGTTAGGACCTAAGATAGAACATTTCTTTAATACGCCCCCAGATTAATTTTTTTACAGTGCAGCGGAACGAGACCGCACATTTAGGGTGTACTCACACTATAGGCACAGTTGCCTTGTAACGTGCCCAAGCGTGATTGTCAAATAGAGAGATAAGAGGCCAACCACTGCAAGGCAACACCCTGAATACCCACCACTTTTTTCAAATGATGAAGCAAGATACTATAGTCCAGTGGTTCTCAAATGGGGGTACGCGTACCCCTGGGGGTATGTGAAAGCACTCCAGGGGGTACGTGAGATTTTAAAATATAGCCTACATATATTTAAAAAGTAGCATCCATGCAAAAATCCTTTAAAAATAATTCTTTAATAAATATTTCAGGAAAATATAAGTATAAGTTCATAAAATGAATTTTATATTCAGTAGGCTATTCAATTTCATTATCCTAAAAACCCAGAGTCTCCCCCATACCAGGATGGTTTGACCCAACCTGTCATATGCCACCTGGCATCACCTGTCAATCACTTGGATCAACGATAGGGTGACAAGACGTCCCCGTTTCCCGGGGACAGTCCCGGTTTTTAATGTTCTGTCCCCGACTGGAGTTGTCCCCGGTAATGTCCCCGTTTTACAGCTCGTTCCAAACAACCCGCAGATATATTGGAAAAAAAGCGCACAACCAACATACAGCTGCTACGCTGACTCTACTTGGTCGGTCGCGCGTGCCGCTGCCACTTCATGAAGAACGTAGTCGAGAGCAGACAGAGCGCCATTATCGTCAAATATCAAAAGAAACCTCGTTGTTGCTTTCAAGGTAGTAACATACTAAATATTCGTTTTTAATTTAAAGTAATATGTGCTTTATAACAGAGCCTCAACTGTTTTGTCCCCAAAGGTTCCGCAGTCACAACGCAGTGATTACCACACACATCTGAACTATAACTTAAATATAAAAACCTTAACCCTAACTCCAAACAATTACACTTGCAACCAAAACATATGCAGAAAACATATACTTTCTGCTTAAAATAATCCTAAAATGCTAAATAACATGAATTGTTTTATTTATCATATTTATGTTTTATTTTTGTAATGTGTTTTTTTAAGTCATGTTACAATATTGTTCTGAACTGCTTATTTACAATGGTTAGCTTACCATTAACTGTTTTCATTGTTTTTTTATTGTAATAAATCCAGACCAAAAATCCTAATAATCAAACTAAATCATAATACTTATTAATGTAAAATAATAATATACTAATATAATAGGACTCCACAACAACAACAAAAACATAAAAAAATTTATTGTCCCTGTTTTTTAATTAAAATATAATAACAAATGAGATTTGAGTAATATTTTGACCATTCAAATAGGAAATGTCCCCGGTTTCCATTTCAGAAATAGGGTTACTTGTCAGGGTTCTCCTCTGACAGCTCTGTATGTTTTGTCTTTGTTTAATGTGTCTTTGTTTGTGTTGTGCATGAACACATGGCTTTGTCTTGGTTTGTGTTTGCCATGTGCTCCCTGTGTCCTGCCTCCTTGTTTCCTGTTACCACGCCTTGTTTAGTCCTTAGGCTTGTTTGAGATGCGCCTCGCCTCGCCTGAAATTCAGCCGAGACTAGGCGGCTGCAGTGAGGGGAGGAGTGAAAAAAGTGCAGGCAAGCCGGACAGTTCTCTCTTCTCGTAGTGGATCAGACACCTGCGAGATCAAAGGCGGATATCGCGGGATTCACACTTGTGCGCTTTGTTGCTGATAAACTGGATGTAATTTACGTTCTGTTACTTTTATATGAAAATAAATATTATGAACAAGACACCCAAAGTTTTTGTTATTTATTTCCATTCGAAAGACGTGTTTATCAATAATTTTTACTTTAATTAGGCCTACATACATGTTTTTATATATATATATATTGTTATAAATATGACAACAATCACATAACCCACAGAGAGATCGCCTTTGTTAGAGAGTTTGGGAATATTCACACATAAAAACATGATATCAGAGTTTTAAAATCAAACATTTAAAAAAAGAACCATACATCACAGTTGTTTAAACCAATAAGCATTAAGCTGTGTCGTCAGCAAGTCGTTTCCCATCATGCTTTTGCTCTGCGCAGTCGGTGGAGAGCAACTGCGCTCGACTGCAAAATCCGACACATCCGCCTTTCGCTCGCGAGAGTTTTTTGACATACGTCGGCATGACATCAGAGCAAGGCGGACCGCCCTCGGACACTTTTCTAACCGGAATGCATCTCGCGCTGATCACCGGTGATCGGTTCTGCGCAGATTTCGCTCATCTCAAACAAGCCTCTTGTCTAGTCCTCATTGATTAACTGATTGTGTGCTCACCTGTTCCTTGTCTGAGTGTGCTCACCCTTTCCTCATGTTTTCTGCTCCTTGTTTGTCTGAGTGTGTTCACCTGTTCCTCTTGTTCTCTGCTCCCTTTATAAGGTGTGTTCTTTCCCTCATGTGGTTGCTGGTTCGTTATACCTACGTGTGTTATACTAGTAGTGCTAAGTGTTTGTGCTGCCTTTTGGTCTTGTATCCTCTTGTTTTCTGTCTCTAGTTCCTGTCCTGCTAGTAGAGCTTCCCTGGCAGCTTGCTCTCCTTGCCTAGCTGAAAGCTTGGTGAGTTTCCTGATATGACCTGACTGCATTACCCTAGGAATCCTGCCTGGCCATCGCTGGTATCCTCTGGTCTCATGCTGCTCTGTCAGAACTGCTCTCCCGTCTACCACCTTCTGGAGCTAGTAATTGTGGCTGCTCTTCCTGCCTGTGATTGTGCTCCTAACCCGCCTACTGTTTGGACTGTTCACCTCCTCACCATTTCTTGTCTTGTCTGCTGTTTGTCAATAAACCCCTGATCACTCATTCCTGCATTTGAGTCCTCTCTCATAGAATCGTGACAGAACGAACCAGCCAACATTGGACTCAGCAGAATGAGTATCAGAATCCTACCACCTGCTAACATCCAGCAGATAGTGGCCCGTCATCGAGGTTTGACTGCTATTCGCCAGGAGGATTTGGATGTGGGGGGCTTTGCCCAGTTTTTCTGGACCATGGCCGTGGGGCTAGATTATAATGATGCTGCTCTCAAGGACATCTTTAACACCTGCTTAGATGATCCCCTGCCAGCATGGGAGATGGATTCTCTCAGGAGTCTGGATTTCTGGGGTTTTTCCAGGTACCTTAGTCATCGCAGTCATGGAGGTATGCCTAGTCGACCAGAATCTGCTTGCAGAAAACACCCAGCCTTCATCACCTGTCACGTCATGTTCATGATCCTCACCTGGCTTCTACCAAGAAACTAAGGTCCAGAGAGCGAAGGGTGGTCCAGTCCATCACACCTACCCCAGAGTCAGCTGAGACTGCTCAGGCTACCCCAGAGCCAGTCACGCCAACAGCTATCTTCTCCCAGGCTACCAGGTCAGTTGCAGTCACAAAATCCAAGTCAATTTCTGCCATTCTTGAACCAGACCTGTCCACCTCTGTTATTCAAACACCAGTCAAGTCAACCGCAGTCATGTGTCAGACAATTAAGTCAGTTCCAGCCACTTCAGAGTCTCCAAGATCAACTTCTGGTTTTCCGGTGTCTGCCAAGATCATTCCTATGCCAGGCAAGTCAATTGTTGTCCCTCAGTCAATCAAGTCTGTTCCCTTTACTTCAGAGTCTGCCAGATCTGTTTCAGTCACTGCTGAGGCGACGAAAGTCACTGCTATTCTGCCTGGGTGGGCCGAGTTAGCTGCAGATACTACAGAGGCAGTTAAGCACACCGGGTCAACCCGTCGAAAGCGCAAGAAGAGGGCCCGTGCAAAGCAGTCTACTATCCTCCATCCTCAAGCTCCAAGTCCAGTGGATACTGAGTTATCAAGTCCTGTGAAGTCATTTAAGCCTTTTACTAGTCATGTCATGCCCTCAGAGACAGTTTATGCCAGTCCAGTCACGGTCACAGAGGCCGTCCCTAAGCTGCCCATTATCAGTGCTGCGGAGGCTTTCTCTAAATGTCTTGAAAGTCTTCTCAAGTCCACAGAGATTTCAGTCAAACCTGTCATGGCTACAGAGTGGAATTTTCCCGAGAGGGCAGTCCCCGAGCCCGCTGCCGAGAGGGCAGTCCCCGAGCCCGCTGCCGAGAGGGCAGTCCCCGAGCTCGTTCCCGCTCCGGAGAGCGCAGTCACCGAGCTCGTTCCTGCTCCGGAGAGCGCAGTCACAGAGCTCGTTCCCGCTCCGGAGAGCGCAGTCACAGTGATGGCTTCTTCTGTCCCCAATCCTGAGAGGACTTGGTCTCCCATTTCAGGGCCTGTCAGTGCAGCCCAGGAGGGTGCTCCCGAGTCAAGTCCTGTGTCTGTCCCTGAAGTCCCAGAGACTGTTTCAAGAGTCTTTCCCATTCTGTCATTTCCCCCAAGTCTACCAAGCCCAGTTGGAAGTCCAGACCAGTTAGGCCGTTCCCTGTATCTAAGGATCTCCCCAATCAAGTTCCCACCCCTCCCTTCCCACCCTCCATGTTTTCTGGTTATGGTTTCCCTAAGCTAGCACCTTTCAATGCTGCCATGAACATTTTGCCAGGTTCGGTACCCACCCGCCCCTTCCCTCCCTCTGTGTTCCCTGGCCAGTTTGGGACTTCCATGTTTATGCCCTACACGCCCCCCCAGTTGGTGTCACCGGGGATTTCTTTGCCTGGTTTGGACACCTGGAGGCGTCCATTGGACAGGGGGTACTGTCAGGGTTCTCCTCTGACAGCTCTGTATGTTTTGTCTTTGTTTAATGTGTCTTTGTTTGTGTTGTGCATGAACACATGGCTTTGTCTTGGTTTGTGTTTGCCATGTGCTCCCTGTGTCCTGCCTCCTTGTTTCCTGTTACCACGCCTTGTTTAGTCCTTGTCTAGTCCTCATTGATTAACTGATTGTGTGCTCACCTGTTCCTTGTCTGAGTGTGCTCACCCTTTCCTCATGTTTTCTGCTCCTTGTTTGTCTGAGTGTGTTCACCTGTTCCTCTTGTTCTCTGCTCCCTTTATAAGGTGTGTTCTTTCCCTCATGTGGTTGCTGGTTCGTTATACGTTATACCTACGTGTGTTATACTAGTAGTGCTAAGTGTTTGTGCTGCCTTTTGGTCTTGTTTTCTGTCTCTAGTTCCTGTCCTGCTAGTAAAGCTTCCCTGGCAGCTTGCTCTCCTTGCCTAGCTGAAAGCTTGGTGAGTTTCCTGATATGACCTGACTGCATTACCCTAGGAATCCTGCCTGGCCATCGCTGGTATCCTCTGGTCTCATGCTGCTCTGTCAGAACTGCTCTCCCGTCTACCACCTTCTGGAGCTAGTTATTGTGGCTGCTCTTCCTGCCTGTGATTGTGCTCCTAACCCGCCTACTGTTTGGACTGTTCACCTCCTCACCATTTCTTGTCTTGTCTGCTGTTTGTCAATAAACCCCTGATCACTCATTCCTGCATTTGAGTCCTCTCTCATAGAATCGTGACATTACTGTTTTCACTACATTAGTTTTGAATCACTACATTTTAGTGATGAGAAAAATGTGCAATAAATTTAGTCATGGATTATTATCATTTAAAATGTTCGAAATAGTTAATTTTTTTCAAATGTTTGAATTTTGTGTTTCTGTTCCAAAGTTTAATAAATCAGACACTGATGGCACAGTGCTCTGTTTTAAGTCTTTTTTTTTCAACCAAAAATGCTTTGCGCTGGTCAGGGGGTACTTGGCTGAAAAAATATTTCACAGGGGGTACATCACTGAAAAAAGGTTGAGAACCACTGCTATAGTCGATTGTATCAAAAGCATGTAAACCGAGGATCTTAAAAGTTGGCAACCCTGGTTACAGCTGGGCTCAAAGTTTCAACACACTTCCTTAAAAATACAAATTGGGATGAAATCAGACTCACAGCTGGAACATTTAGCCTTAGAAACAATATCAACTAGAGGTAACTGGATGAAAACAAGTTAGTGAATCGGTTGGTGAACAGATCAAGGGGGGATGATGTATTGCTGGCTTAATGGAAGCCTTGATCGCTAACACTTTATCATTAAAAAATGTTAAAAAGAGAGAAGAGAAGGAGCTGGTAAGGGTTTTAGCACTGAATCACTTGTCTTAAACAGCATTCTCGGCCCATTTGCATTTTCAGTGATGAGTTTAGAGAGGAATTTAGATTTGGCCTCTTTCACTGACTTCTGGTATCTGGTTAAGCATGCAGATAAACATTCATATGATACTTGGGGTTTATCTCTTTTCCACTTCCGCTCTGCCTTACCACACTCTTGTCTAAGAGAGCGAGTAAAGACAAGTGCGACACACGGCTCGAGAGCAGTGGAGCTTTTATTATGCCACAGATGACCACTTCTTCCGGTCATGGGTAACGCAGCACTGTTTTATCATATTAGACCAAATTTGAATGTGTTGAAAGTTATGTTAAAATGCTACTCTGTGCGTTCGCTCAGTGGCTACTATAAGACACTTGTTGCACACTGCAGTAAGCTAGATCGATATTAGGCATGGTAAAACATGGTATTCACAGTAAAAGAAAACGAGATTTAAACAATTAGACTAACTGCGTTGAGCTACTGTATATAACAATGATTCGTTTTCTGTCGATGAATGTATCTGTCATGATTCCAGCCTGTTTCCCTGTCTTGTCATGTTTTGTAGTCCTTTGTAGTTTTTCATGCTGATTAGTTCTCCCAGGTGTTTCCCATTTAGCCACTCCCTCTTGTTAACCTTGTTTCCCTGTGTGTATTTATACCACTATGATTACCCTGTTCTGTGTCAGTCGATGTTTCACTGTAGATGCTCTTGTTCCTGATTTCCTGGTGTTCTCTATCTCTGTCTTTACCCAAATCTGCATGTGGATCCGCCTCATCCTGCTTTTGTTGTAGGCTACCCAGCATTACAGATCAACTGACCCACACATGGATCCAGCAAAAGAGATTTTGTTTTTTCGTCAGGGGACGAACACCATCGAGGATTACACTGGTCAGTTCTGTGCTCTTTCTAATTGTTTAAATTGGAAAGATGGTGTTTTCAATGACTTTTACTGTCATGGCCTAAACGAGCCTTTAAGGTCATGTATGCCTAGAGGAAGAAATTAACTCCATTTAGAACAATACATGGGCTACGCTGCGCTCTACTGTTAAGTGGTTCCACCTTCACTGTGGGGGAGGGTTGAGGAGGATCCTTATCCTAAACAGTTTTTTGGAGGGGGCCATGTGCCTCGAGCTCTGGTGGCCACAGAGCATGATTCACCATGGATCCCAGTTCAAGAACACATTCCAGAATCATCGGCCAAGATGGCCGCTACTCCAGAGTCTTGTCACAAGATGGCCGCCATTCCAGAACCTCTCCACATCATGGCCACCCGAGCATGTGTCTTTGGACAAGATGGCTGCCGTGCTTGTGTCTTTGGACATGATGGCTGCCGCCACACCAGAGCCTGTCTCCGTCCAGAGCCCAGTGTCATTCCCTGTCTCCGTTGAGCGTCCAGAGGTGGCTCCAGCCACTGACCAGCGTCCAGATATGGCTCCAGCCACTGACCAGCGTCCAGATATGGCTCCAGCCACTGACCAGCGTCCAGATATGGCTCCAGCCACTGACCAGCGTCCAGATATGGCTCCAGCCACTGACCAGCGTCCAGAGATGGCTCCAGCCACTGACCAGCGTCTAGAGACGTCTGGAACTGCCCGAGCCTCCATGGCTCCCTGAACTGCCCGAGCTTCAGCGGCTCCCTGAGCTGCCCGCGCCACCATGGTCCCCTGAGTTGCCTAAGCCGCCATGGCTTCCTGAACTGCCTAAACCGCCATGGCTTCCTGAATCCCTCCACTGCCGGGGTCCACCCTGCATCCCACCCCCAGCTGGGTTTTGTTGTACCCAGCATTACAGTATCTAAACAGTTGCTCACCTGTCTAATAAAACACATAATAATACTAAAGAGTCTTTGGTGTTTCCATGGTTTCTACAAAATAAAAATAAATACATATTTCAATATCCAAAAACCAAATATATATTGTGCCTTTGTCTTATTTTGAAATTTATTAATTCATTCAATTTCATACTTAAATGCTGCTGTACTGCTCTGAGCTGCCAGTTTACATATATTTATATTATACAATGCACTAGGAATGTGTACATGAGTTTTTTTTTTAAGTAAAGTTTTTCAATTCTTTTAAGTAAAATAAAGAGAGTATTGCAATAAAAAGTATTTTTTCTCCTTAACCTCTTGCTGTTCCTGTCGCTTAACAATAGAATAGCAAAAAACTGATCTGACAAGCCATCAGAACCAAACCGAAATCCGTGGTTAAAAACCGAGGTATGTATTGAACCGTGGACTAACTGTATTGTTGCATCCCTAGTGCAGACCTTATTTTGCAGATTTTATTATGATTAAAGTAAAATAAGTAGGCTAAGTAAATAATGACATTATTTAAGAGGTGAACTGTCCCTTTAAGGACAGCGTGTTCACTAGGCTGCGCTGCTGTCAATTTAAGACTTGGGTGCATCTAATATATACAGACACACGCGATTTTACTTTCACTTTAGACATAACTGACTGTGTTTATGTTAACCTTGTGACAGTATTAGCGCAGTAAGACTACTTAGTCCAGTAATCACGTGTTTGACAGGCGTTTAGTGCGCACGCTCGGAAAAGCGCATGTTAAAACCACGCATAAGCACGCAAATCAAATGTTTAACCGTCAAGGCTTTAAAACGCATGCAAATAATGAACGTTCATGATTGTGAATAACTATAGTGTTCCGTAAGTATAACTCTACCACTAACGTGTGATGTGAATGTATGTCGCATTGTTCAGTATATTGGGATGGAGGCAAATTATGGAATTTGTAGAAAAATAATTAATTAAATGCAAAACCGATATTATTGAGAATTGTGGCACATTTAGATTCCAAATGCTTCTCTTATTATTTAGTCTTTGCTCCAATTCCCTGCAAACTGTGGTAACCACACTAAACCACACGCCCTAGTTCAAGAGGAAGTACAGTTTTGATTAAACAAAACTCTTAAGTGAGAACAAATACATTGAGTGTAAAACCTTTTGTGAGGCCCTTATGTAACAGGAAAGGGGGATCAAATAATGTGCACATGGAAGTAATTAAACTGTGAAAAGAGTTGACAGATTGAGAAACCAAAGCCAGAGGCCGTGACAGGTCACTTCATTGAGGCAAATCTCTGAGTGCACTTTTATTTCAGGCGTTTCCTACCTTATGATCTTATCATATCAAATAATCAAATAACAAATACAATACTCTGTAGATCCCCCCACTAATCTGAGCAACTGAAAGTATTTGAGTTTTTTTTAATAGTAAAGGAATGTTTATGGCAAGTCCCTCATCATGATGTTATAATGTATTTTGTAGGCGTCAAAAACCATTATCATGCGTGCCACCACTGGAATATGGAAAATAAACATCGCCAAACGAGTGATAAGGGAGAGACGGGCATTTTGTGCCATTATGCTAAAGTTTTAATGTTAACAATATGGATGAAGGTACAGAGAATACCAAGAAAAATGTATGTCAAAACCAAACTTACAAGCTATTCAACCAGTTACCTTTCTCAATGGTGCAATCTAGACCTTGATCTGGATTGTATTCCCCAATGGCAAACAGTCAGTTACATGTGGCAATGCATAACACATCTGGGTATGCATATGGGTAAAGACACGGCTTTGATGCGCTCTTCTGTAATTACTCTGGTTTATTTTACACACTGAGTCGGACCTATGTGCATAACATGCCACATATGTTACACATAAACAATTCATTGTGCTGTGTATGTTTGTATGATCAAACATCCTGACAGAATAGAGCATATGGATATGATCATCTCAACCTAAATCTCCAGATGTGCAATTATGTTGGGTTGTAAAATCCTAAAACCCAGAGCAAATTTTTGGCCATACACCAAAAATGAACTCACTAACTAACTAACTAACAGCCAAAGCTCCACTGAACACCTTAGTTACCAATTAGGATCATCAGTCACCACTCAGAATAACAAGCCTACAAATGAAGGATATATTTCATACTATGCGAGGATCTTCAGCTGTGTGCCTCAGGGACTGTTGCAACAACACTTCATTTCCCCCCTCATTTCCAAACCAGACCAGGACCCTATCTGATTGGCGGCACTGCTATGAAAGCCTTCAGGACTGAAGGAAATTCCTGCTAATGGATATCTTAGACTTAGGGCATTGCTGAACAAGCAAACACATCATATTCATAAAAAGACGAGACTACTGATGACTTACATGCATATGCCCCCAAAATGTCGACTGAATGTTGATTTTAGGTATATTAACAACATTCAACAGAGCTCAACAATTTTTGCCACTTTTTCAGCAGCTTCCAGTATTTTCCCCAATTTATCACATTTGATTTAACCAAAATGTTCATAAAAATACCCTTTTTATTCAATATGTATTATCTTAAATATTGACACTTTTTAAAGATGACTTTAAATAGGGTGAATTCAGGGTGATTGGAACACTTTTTGCCATTGAGATGACTTGGTAAAAGTGTCCCAATCACCCTGAATTCACCCTAGAACAATGGCAGAGAGAGTTTCACGCTGATATAAACTAAACGGTTACATGTCGCCATACATTAAACTTTCATATCTCTTAGCTTTCTCCACACACCACACACCCACGAAAACTCTGCTGCAACTCTTACAAAAAAAAAAAAAATCAGGAATTTTCAACTACACAATAATGTTGCTTAATCCCTCTGCACACAAGAATGAAGAGCGTGTACTTACTGTGCATCTGTCGGAGCGCGGGACAACAAGCACTGCACGAGCGTATCTGTGCATGGATGGTGTGTGACCACTCCTCAGTGAACCACCTCCCCCCGCCATATCTTCATTCTTGTTCATGCATTATTTAATTTTTCCAAACGGAGTTCTTAAACATATTTTGGAATATTATGTTCAAACTATATTTAAAAATCCCACCAGAACACCTTATAACCTTTTATTGTTCACACTGTAAAAAAAAAAAAAATCAGGTCTCCAAATGAAAATTTTCAGTTGGCCAAATTGAATTTCTTGAATTTTAATTGAATTAAATTGCATCAATTCACAGAAATTCAATTTGGCCAACTGAAAAATTTAGATGTGATCGCTCACTAGAAAATGTTCAATTGGAGACCTGTTTTTTTTTTACAGTGCACGTTTCATTTAATGAGATGTGAAAATACAACTAACATAAAAGAAAAGAAATATTAAAATACGTTTGTAATTGTACTTTATAATAAACAACATTATATAATAACATAGTAAAATTATATTGAACCAGCCCATCAAAACTATTAATTAATTATCTACTAACTATTCATTTTTCACTATTAACTAATTATAAACTACAACTTCTGCCTCAATAAACTCCTAATTTATGGAGAACGAAACCTGCAAAAACAATAAATAGAAATACAATTTTAGGGGGAAAAAAGACAACTTTCAGTTTAGCATTTCCTTTAAAAATTGTATTTATTTGCCCCAACATTTGTTTATTTATTTAATTATGTATCACATTTAATTATCTATTCATTTATTTATGTATTTATTTGCACATTTATTTATTATATATTATATTACATATAGTTATGTAGTATTTTGTGGATTTATTTATTTGTTTGTTTATTTATTTGCATATTTATGTATTTATTGATTGTTTTTGCAGGTTTCGTCCACCATAGGCTACTGCTTAGTTAGTGAGGTAGTTGTTAAGTTTAGGTTTTGGGTAGGATCAAGGGATGAAGATATGGCCAGGCAAAATGAGGCATTTTGAGCTTTATAAGTAATTATTATCCTACTAATATGCATGCTAATAAGCTACTATTTGTGTGTTACCTAGAAAAGTATTACACTTCTGTATTGTGCCATTTGCTCAGATTCAGCTGACTTTGAGTATGCAATGAAACAGCAATCTGTTAAGAATGAGATCATTGTAATGCATGTTACATGTTACCACAATATAAATCACACAGATGTAAGGAATTAATATGATATCTGGTGACACAATAATGAATATATGGTCTTGTCACCAGGGACCACATTTTTATTACATGATGAGAACATAGTCTTCTCCTCTCACACTTCCCAACTTAAGTCATATATCTAGGGAACAATTCCAGACAGCCACACATGGGCCTTCACCTCAAGCTGTGCTGGCTTCAATCAACTCCCAAACCCAGCCCTGGAAGTTATATTGGAGCAATGTAGAGTCAAACACTTGTGTGATTGGATCAAAAAGAAAAAGGTTATTGGATCCCCCTGAAAGAAGTCAAAAAGTTTAGAGAATTCATAGAGAAGTTCATAGAACAGCCTACTTCAGGTTATTTGTATACAACGCATAGCCCTCATTGATTTTAAATTGTAAATTTGGGTGCACCTGAATTTGACATTGCATGAGCAGTTGAAGTAAATGAGCTAAAAACCCAAAACACAAACACACACACACACACACACACACACACACACACAAACAGAACTTTGTTAATTCCGTGTGTTAAAAACGCTGTCTTAACTCCATGAGCTCTTGAGAACAGACATCTCCTACACACATAGTTAACATACCATACCAGCTTGCTGTTTCAGACAGCCAATGTACCTTTTTTGCAAGAACAAGCAGTGGTTTCTCACATGTTCTTAAAGGGTTAGTTCACCCAAAAATGAAAATTCTGTCATTAATTACTCACCCTCATGTCGTTGGACACCCGTAAGACCTCCGTTCATATTCGGAACACAAATGAAGATATTTTAGTTGAAAGCTGATGGCTGAGAAAGGCTTCACACAGGCCTCCATTGGCATTCAGTACATTGACACTTCCAAGATCCATGAAAGGCACTTAAAACGTCGTTACAAAGTCTATCTCACCACAGTGGCTCTACAATAATCATACAATGCGACGACAATAGTTTTTGTGCGCAAAAAAAAATCAAAATAACACCTTTATCCAACTTGTTCTCGACTTCCGTGTGCGCCTCCACGACGCATGCGCGAGAATATGACGCAGATCCGGCGTTCGGACATATGACCCAGAAGCGATTTGTTTACGAGCAGAGGAAGACGCGCGTGTCTAAGCTGTTGGATTCTACATTGATCGTGCTTTAGGTCTCGGCGTAGTGCTCAAAATGGGGCTTAAGTGTGTATTTCATCGATTCCCGAACACCGGCGCTACGTCATATTCTCGCGCATGCGTCGTGGAGGCGCACACGGAAGACAAGAACAAGTTGGATAAAGGTGTTATTTTGATTTTTTTTTGCGCACAAAAACTATTGTCGTCGCATTGTATGATTATTGTAGAGCCACTGTGGTGAGATAGACTTTGTAACGACGTTTTAAGTGCCTTTCATGGATCTTGGAAGTGTCAATGTACTGAATGCCAATGGAGGCCTGTGTGAAGCCTTTCTCAGCCATCAGCTTTCAACTAAAATATCTTCATTTGTGTTCCGAATATGAACGGAGGTCTTACGGGTGTCCAACGACATGAGGGTGAGTAATTAATGACAGAATTTTCATTTTTGGGTGAACTAACCCTTTAATTCAATACAATTGTATAGGTTCTTCAGGAATTCTTTAAAACTAGCAGGGTTCCTGTTTAGAGGAAAATTTGCTCATGTTGCCTTCGGCAAATATTCTTGGATTTTTCTTCTGTTACAATGAAAGTACAGAATGTGATCAGTATCTTTATGAGCATGTTTTGTAGACTATAAAAATACAGCTAATTTAAAACCATTGACATTCTCAATGAAAGAAAACACTGACACATCAGCATCAAGATTTCTGTAAGAGTTCTGCAAAATATCCCACAAAGCTAACGAAATGAGGGAAATTATACAGAATTGCAGGCAAGCAGGTTGATCAGATTTGGTTTAGCTAATGCATATATATATATATATATATATACACAGATCAGGCATAACATTATGACAGGTGAAGTGAATAACACTGATTATCGCTTCATCACAGCACCTGTTAGTGAGTAGGGTATATTAGGCAATAAGTGAACTTTTTGTCCTCAAAGTTGATGTGTTAGAAGCAGGAAAAATGGGCAAGCATAAGGATTTGAGCGAGTTTGACAAGGGCCAAATTGTGATGGCTAGACGACTGGGTCAGAGCATCTTCAAAAATGCAGCTCTTGTGGGGTGTTCCCGGTCTGCAGTGATCAGTATCTATCAAGGTGGTCCAGGGAAGGAACTGGTGAACCAGCGACAGGGTCATGGGCTCTTAGGCTCATTGATGCACATGGGGAGCGAAGGCTGACCCGTGTGGTCCGATCAAACAGATGAGCTACTGTAGCTCAAATTGCAAATTGAAGTTAATGCTGGTTCTGATAGAAAGGTGTCAGAATACACAGTGCATCACAGTTTGTTGCGTGTGGGCTGCATAGCTGCAGACCAGTCAGGGTGCCCATGCTGACCTCTGTCCACTGCCGAAAGTGCCAACAATAGTTATACACTAGCCTAGTTATATACCCCAAATTATAAAATTTCCATGTGTCTGTAATCTGTATTGCTGTTCCAGGAACAAAAAAAGATTGTTGAACCTGGGACGTGTCTTGTATGAATCCATTCTTGTCAGAGGGTTGCAATGACAAACAGATGTTTCTCAAAGATCTAAGTTCAAGGAGAATTGAGTTCCTCAGAAATTCCTTGAAATTAGCAAGGCCCCTGTTCTAGTGCTAATATTTCAAATCAGACAAAAAAACACGATCCCTGCTTCGACAGGCAGGCATCAAAGTGGAACATCTAGAAATCTAGAAATTGTGTCAGGAGTTCCTGTTTTTCAATGCATGGTGATAACTGTATTTGTCACTGGCTCAATGCACCGAAAGCCAAATATACCAATATACAATAATATAAATTGTACATTTGCATACATTTCTAATCATATGTGCAAAATGGTTGATTTCTCATAATTTCTCAACATTTTAATCAGTTCATGCATTTCCTGGTAATCAAACCTTTAATTCAATTCCCCCTTTTTAATCTTACATTACATCTTATATTTCTTCTCTGGTACTAATAGACATTGAATATGGTATCATGGTATCTTAAAGGAAATCCTATTATTTACTAGTTAAATTTCACATTCCCTTCCATTCCCCCAAAACCGCCCCCACACACACAGAAACTCCCACACATCTGCAGTTACTGGTTAGCGTCAACTAGGGTCAAAACGTATGTGTTCATGTCTGTAGTGTGTGTATATGCATTTATACTAACTCCTCTTGTAGCCTAAATGAAACATTGGTAATATGCAAGTTGTAAACTTTTTTCTAAAGCATTTTATTTACGTCAAGTGGATTGCATATTTATTTGGGTGTGCACTTGGTTCACTTTTAACCACAAACATTTACTGCAATGAAAAAAGGGATAAAAAATAACACCAGACCACCAGCTAATCATTGCCATATGAACACCCATTACATAAACACAAACTTGATTGTAAAATGAAGTATCTTAGTGTATTACAAAAACCTCTCTAATTAGAATGCGATTAGTTTCAGTCTATAGTTAATTGGGTTCAGTTATATTCGTTATATTCGGTTATATTCGGACTCACATGAACCCCAAAATTGTTATTAAGAAACGTCTGTCAACCAATCAGTATCAAGAATTCAAGGCCATGTGTTACAGTAAATTTACATGTAAGTGGTGAACATCGCTCTGATAAATGACAAACATGTTCAGGGGGATACTGTCAGCATTTTTGATCTAAAATATGCCTACTCACTAAAAAGATGACTGTCAACCATTTTGTGCATCTATTCATAGGCTTTTCGGAAGCTGGAAGTTGTGAGAGCAATGAACCTGAAGTGTTTTTCGATCCTAAAAGGAACTGGAAGACAAAGAAAAAAGAAGAGACTAAAAAGTGACAGCGAACATTATGAAGCTTTTTTACTGGTGAAATGTTCAGAGAACGTGTAAGTGAAAAAGTTTCCGTACTATATACAGTGAATAACTGTAATTTATCTTACCTTACATTTAATTTAGTAAAACAGTAAAATGTACAGTTTTTGGAAGGGAAAAAGAACAAGTCTTTATGTAATTTACAGTGAAAAACCGTAAATTGACATTCCCAGAATTCCCTGTGTGACATTACGCATTTGATGTATTTTCATTGAAATAACTATGTTTCTTCTTATTTTATTATTTATCAGTTATGTACGTTAGGGTGTTATGTTACATCTAATGTTGTTAAATTAATGTTTATTGCATTTTTTTTATTGCATTCATCATTGTTACCATGATGGTGTTCAGTGTTTGTGTGAATGACACCTTCCATATAATAGAATTGTCCTCCTTATTGCTGCTTGTGATGTGCTTTGATTCTTCATGTGACTCATCTCCACTATGATTGGTGATTAAAGCTTTGATTCATCATGTGACTCTCATCACCACTGCGATTGGTGGTTGTCAGTATATATCAAAGGTACATAACAGATATTAGTATTTCAATAGGTTGGTAATTTAACATTATTTCAGTTACTAATAAGTTATAATACGTTTTTTTCCCGAAAATGTTTACAGTGTACATGTAATTATTACAATATAAACCTTTAAATTATACGGTTTTGAACTGTGAAATAGACAGTAAACTAAGTGCTATCCCGTAAAACCTAAAATTTTGCTACCATATTTTTTACGGTAAAGTTCTGGCAAACACACCTAACGTTTTTTTTTTTTTTACAGTTTATCTATGTTTTTTTATTCCTGACAGTATTTTTCTGTTTTTAAACAGACATTTTCTGGCACCCCTGCAGCCATAAAAATTATTTTTTTTTCTACAGTTTGTTTTCTTACAGTGTAAGTGTATTGAATATAACACATTCAGACACTTAATTGCATTTTATTTACAATTAAATGAAAACAAATAAAACAAACAGTTTTAGTGTATTTTTGATCAAATAAATGCTGTCTTCTTTCAAAAACATAAAAAAAAATCATACCCCAAACTTTTGAACAGTAATGTGTTTGTGTGTGTGTGTGTATTACCCGCATAGCTCCAAGGTTCTCAATAAGCTGGTCT
Organism: Gobio gobio; assembly: GCF_949357685.1. Taxonomy (NCBI): domain Eukaryota; kingdom Metazoa; phylum Chordata; class Actinopteri; order Cypriniformes; family Gobionidae; genus Gobio; species Gobio gobio. The sequence continues at coordinate 38,179,667 of NC_137108.1, forward strand.
GTATTGGACACACCAAGAAGCACAGAACTGACCCCTTCACTGCGCAAACACCATGCTGAGTTAGAGATTTTTACAATATCTTATTGTAGTCAAACACTTTTTTTATTAAAGACATTTTAATGCACAGACGCATTAAAAAATGGAAAGCACTTTCTCAGTCTGGCATGCTCTAAGGCCCTGTCCCAAATGGCACCCTAAACACTCGTGGTCTTCCTATGAGTCCACACGTTTTAACTTTGGGGAAGAAGTCTGCTATGGAGCTCGCTTCAGTGTGCATTGGCAAAAGTGTGCATCGAGAGCGCATGAAGACTGCAAAGGGGGCGCTCACGAGCACTCTTCTGAAACATAAAATGTCAAATGGGATACTGTACGGTTTCATGGACTAAAAGGTAGGGTAGGTAGGATTTGGTTAAAAAACGTTTTTTCCAAATTTGTTTAAACTTTCTTTATATATCAATACATAATTAAAATGTAAGTACTCAGAAAAAGAAAGTATAAAAATTGAGTGTCTGTAGACCTCTCACGACTGTTTTAAAGACAGCTCATTATTTCCATTCACTCCACCTTCTCCCTTCTGGGCTCTTTCCAAAGCCACGCCCCCAAAACGCACGAACGCGCTACGCCGACCGCGATCAGCTCAGCTGAAAGATGCATTATTTACCTGAGGCGAGCGGAGAAGAAACGCATGTAGTGACATCATGTCAGAATCACATGTAATAAAAAATCTAACTTTATCATTATGAACATAAACAAATAAGATGTCTTTTAGAACTCACTATCAAGCTAGAATAACGATACTGGTAAAGTTTAAAATACACACACAACACAGTGTCTACGACACACACAGATACAAGATAAAAACATCAACATAAACATTGGTAGAGTATATAAAAACAAACCAAGGGCCGAAATAAACGTGCAGGTAAAGTTCCCGGTGAACATGGTAAAAGAGTTTAGACAGAGGGTAGTAGCTAAAGCTAACTTAGTTCTAAAAAAAGTTCCTGGATGCGGTGTACTAGCTTTTACACATGCATTTTGTTATCTAAAGTTACATTTTGCGAAATTCAACACGACAGCGATCAACTTGAGCTAAGCATATTGAGTATTTATCATCTCTACTAATGGTTCGCTAAGTGTATAACATTGTAACTTTATGCTAAGTAATGTTATGTTAGCTATATTAGGCAGCTACGTGTGCTAGTGAGACATGCTTCATGAAAACATAAACCAAAAAAATGTATAATCAAAATGAAAGATTACCTGTCCAGCAGAAATACAGCCTCTTGAACTCAAATCAAACGGGTGCGCCAGGGTTGCCAGGTTTTCACAACAAAATCCGCCCAATTGCTACTCAAAACTAGCCCAAAACTAGCCCAAAACAAGCCCAAACGTGTTTCTCCTGGCTGCCTGCTAAAATTCGCAAATCCCGGGGCAAAATATCACATAATTGGGGTCGCTTCAACCCGCGGACATGAAAAACAGCCCGCGGCAACAGTGTTTGAAGTAGACCGACTTGGCAACACTGGGGTGCGCGCATGTGGGCAGATCCTGTAGCAAAAGCGGTGGTAGCCATGGTAGCGAGAGAGAGTGACAGTCGCCCAAGCCAATCACTTGTTTCGGCCCGAACGAAAATAATGAGCGGTGTTTATTGCAGATTAAAAAGTCTAGAGTCACTCGATTTTTATCTCTTTTTCAGAGTACTTAAATTTTAATTATGTATTGACATATAAAGAAAGTTTAAACAAATTTGGATAAAAAGTGTTTTAGATCATTCTTACCTACCCTACCTTGAATGGACAACCACACGCAGCTGCCATTGTAAGTCCATAAGTCTGTAAGTGCATGAAGCGTTCCATTGGGGCAACCCAGGGACAGGACCTGTATGCCTGACTGACTTTACACAACTTGCAGGAGTTGCGGAGCACATATACCTGGATGATTCTTGGCCAGAATAAGCTTGAAAGTGGGCCAGGGGTGTGTTTCCTGTATATCGATGTAACATAAAATTAATTGTGCTCAGTTATTTTGTGTTATTCATAATCATAGGCTCATTCTTACGTACTATAGTGTTCTGTTTATTACAAGTTTGTGCTGGCGTAATTACAATGACAGTGTTGTGTTCCGTCTGTCGTCATGAAATGATGTATGACTGTCGTTACCAATGTGTGAACTTTTTATCATTTGTCATATTTCCATTTAGCAAAAATAATTTTTTTATTAACAACTACTGTAAATTTCAGTGGAATCTAGGAGTGAGGTTGTGAATTGAACCTCCCTTTCGAAGCACATAGAGAAGCTACGGTGGCCGACACAGGACAAAGATGTCGTCGTCTGAGACAGCAGAGAGTAGTTAGCGCTCTGTAGAGCAGTTTGTCCGTTTAGGGCTACTGTAGAAACATGATGGCGCAAAATGGTGACTTCACTTTAAGGCGACCCACTTTGTATGTAGATAGAAATGGCTCATTCTAAGGTAATAAAAACATAACGGTTCATTATGTAAGGTCTTTTATACACCAATAGAAAACATAGTTATGTATATTATATTGCATTTCTGTCAACCGATCCTCATAAATACTACACACTGCACCTTTAAAGGGTTAGTTCACCCAAAAATGAAAATTCTGTCATTAATTACTCACCCTCATGTCGTTGGACACCCGTAAGTCCTCCGTTCATATTCGGAACACAAATGGAGATATTTTAGTTGAAAGCTGATGCTGAGAAAGGCTTCAATCAGGCCTCCATTGGCATTCAGTACATTGACACTTCCAAGATCCATGAAAGGCACTTAAAACGTCGTTACAAAGTCTATCTCACCACAGTGGCTCTACAATAATCTTACGATGCGACGACAATAGTTTTTGTGCACAAAAAAAAATCAAACTAACACCTTTATCCAACTTGTTCTCGACTTCCGTGTATGCCTCCACGACGCATGCGCGAGAATATGACGCAGATCCGGCGTTCGGACATATGACCCAGAAGCGATTTGTTTACGAGCAGAGGAAGACGCGCGTGTCTAAGCTGTTGGATTCTACATTGATCGTGCTTTAGGTCTCGGCGTAGTGCTCAAAATGGGGCTTAAGTGTGTATTTCATCGATTCCCGAACACCGGCGCTACGTCATATTCTCGCGCATGCGTCGTGGAGGCACACACGGAAGTCGAGAACAAGTTGGATAAAGGTGTTATTTTGATTTTTTTTTTGCGCACAAAAACTATTGTCGTCGCATTGTATGATTATTGTAGAGCCACTGTGGTGAGATAGACTTTGTAACGACGTTTTAAGTGCCTTTCATGGATCTTGGAAGTGTCAATGTACTGAATGCCAATGGAGGCCTGTGTGAAGCCTTTCTCAGCCATCAGCTTTCAACTAAAATATCTTCATTTGTGTTCCGAATATGAACGGAGGTCTTACGGGTGTCCAACGACATGAGGGTGAGTAATTAATGACAGAATTTTCATTTTTGGGTGAACTAACCCTTTAACTGTAGTATGTTCAAAAGTTCCTGCATAGTAGAATTCAACTGATGTGCAGCGACAGTGAATGTAACTTGGATATTTTTAACAGCTTTGAATGCACCTCATCAGAATTCAGAACAGTTAGTTTTAAAATAAGCATTATGTAGAAGATAATTAGACATGACTGTCTGGAAGGATTGTGTAATCGGGAAAGGGGAGGTTTTTTCTCTCCTTAATCATTGTTTCCTTGATTTATAGTTTTATTTTGTTGCTTTTTTGGCACGGGAAACCCTCTGGACAAACTAAGAAACCATTAGTGGACAGTTTTCACACACAACATACATCTATTTTAAGATTGCTTGTATATATTTAACACAAAAATGAGACATTTAATGCAGTTATTGTTAGTTTATTTGTATAGGGACAGTACAAACTAAATTTGAACTGAAAAAAAACACAATACATGTGTACAAAAACTGAACATACTTGTTAAAAACAATGATAAAACAGATTAAACCAAAAATGTTTTGTAAATAAGTAAAAATGAGTACATCTCTGGTTTCCTTCCTTAACCCATTTGTGCCCAAATTTTTCTGAATGGTTTCATGCATGTATGTGTATAGTCATGTTAATAGTGTCCTATGTGAGCATGTTCTACATTTATTTTCCCCAGGTTTTAGTTTTTTTTTCTTGAAAATCGTATTTGAATGTGCGGCAAATATAGTTGCCGGTGGGCAAATGTGTTGTATGCACTTCAATGTCAAATTTGACTAGGAGGAGAACATTTGGCATCTAACTCAAAATAACTGTTTTCAACAGATCAATCTTTATTTATAAACATATTTACTGAGTATAGAAGTCGAAGAACATTCGATGCAAACTCAAAAAAGCTGCATCTATCTTATAATCTGTTGAATATGAAAATACAACAAACAAATACATTTGTCTTAAAGTGGTGGAACATAGTGAAGAACAAAGTGCAGCCATTAAGTTGCCCTAACAGGGCATTGTGTATCAAAAAGTTAAATGAAAATAAATTAATATAATGACGAAAAAATTACATCTATATAACAAAAATAAATAAATAAACAAATGGCTCAAATATGCCTACTCACTGAAAGATGGTATTCAATGGCTGACTGTAGTAGGTGATTTCATATAATAATGTACATGTAAACTACTTGTCTGAATTTCCACATTATAATGGAATCATAAACTACTAGTAAAAAGAATTAGGGTCCTTGACCGATTAGAATGAAACGCATCCATTCCAAACTGGATGAAGGGTCCTCAATATTTTGGCCCTTACAAGACATAATATCATAAAATATTATATTTTTCCCTGTCGAATTAAGGTCTACTGTACAGTAGAGATGTCAGTTAAAGGGTTATGTTATGCTTTAGGTGGGATATTATGAAAGCAAAAAGCACTAAAGACCAAAAACCTTGATTTATTAACCTGTTAACACAGTATACCCCATTTCCCCATTATATGTACTAACAAGGCATTTGCCCACCGGCAACTATAGTTGCCGCTTGGACTTTTGACTAAGTGTACAAAAAACTATAGATCTGTTGTAAGAATTGTTTTGTTTGGATGATTCTAGAGACCTTCACGATTATGTAGATGTATATATGTCAACAAAAAATACTTATAGTAACATGAAAATACCCTTTGTTTGGGAGGGTTTGCCTTCATTATGCTTCCTGGAAGTAGGGGTAGGAAGTTGGCAGTCTCATGTGACAGGAAGTTAATACCTTTTTTTTCTCTTGAAATCCTTTATTTGGTTGTTTTCTTGCATGTCATTGAGATTAAAAACATGGATACTATCTAAAAAAATACTTACAAAAGGAAAATGACAACTATACACTGCGGCAACTATAGTTGCCGGTGGGCTTATTAAACCATTGCCGTAAAAGACTTCATATCATTTATTAATTTATGGCTGTAACAGTTGTAAAATAGACCTGCTGCATGACAGCGGATTTCCTAGTCTCATAAAATGGGAATTGTACTTTAGCTCTCACACAGAGATGGAAGCATGTGAGGAGGAAGATCCTAGAAGTATGTTTCTGATTTAGCAGTAAATGTCACTTTAGTAAGTTACTGCCATCAAAAATAATGATGCGTTCAACAAGTGGGTTTAATATCACGCTTTATTAGCTCCCTGCCATGCAGCTCATAAACACATCACTCAAATTAAATGACTTGTGTCTTCCAGAGAAGAGTTTTTCTGTCTGGCACGAGGCCTTGCAAGGTTGTAAAGGGCCAGAACTAAACAGACGTCATAATAATGAAATATTGTGAAAAATAATGCAGTGAACAACGCTCATTTATCTACAGTAGTATTTTTTAAATATATTTTTCTCTGCTCCCTTTGTAGCTTTGTTGTTCATTGTTATTCATTGTCTTTCTTTCTCAGCCACTGCTTGCTGAGCAGTTCCTGGAAATGTACTCTTGAACTCCCTTATCAAATTGCAAAGTCCTTAACCTCCAGACAAAGCCCAGAATTTGTCTCGGTACATGGACTTTCTCTTTTGTCCTTTTGGCTTTAGCCCATAATTTATAGACTATCTTCAAGCCAACTGAATGAATTAGTACTCTAAATGTGTCACATTGGAGAATCAGAATGTTAATCATTCAAAGTCTGGCACCACTTTTCCCCTTTTAGAGTCTGCTGCCAAACATTAATTGGAAGCTAAAGAATAACACTCCTTTCAAAAATAGACAAGAATGTGCTGTTTTTTTTTACTGTACAGTTACAACACAGTGGATAGTACATCAGCAACCATTTATGCACTGCTCTTTTGGCATAAAATACTACAGATGGCTTTCTTCTTCAAAGCTGGTGCAGTTTAAACTTTTGCCATGCAACTTGTAACACTGAGTCAGGGACAAAGCGGATCCACATGCAAGTAAAAATTCAAATACAGAGAATCCAGGGCAAACAAAGAAACTCAGGACAGGAGCATGGGACAGCAAACAATGACTGAGAAACCACAAGAAAAACTCATGGGCAATTTATACACTGGGTAACAAGGGGGTGTGGTTAAGTATCATGGGAACGCGTACAAGGGTAACCAAGGGAACTAACAAGAAACACTTGGGGAGACTGAAAAACTACAAAGAACTACAAAACTTGGCACAAGACAGGGGAACGCAGGCGGGGATCATGACACAGCTGAGCGATTGCTTTGTAGATCTCGGATGTTGGCTGTGTCCGAAAACTGGAAAATGCTGCCTTCGGAGGACACATTTCAAGGTAGGAAGGCATCAAGGCACGTCCGAATGCCCTGCGAGATCTTCATTCGATCGATTTTTGATAGTAGCATAGATGCATCCTTCGCTGACTTTGATATCCCACAATCCTATGCATTCCATTCGGTGACAATTGAGCTAGAAATAGAAAGATGCAGTCTGAAAGTTGCGTTTGCTGGTCAGTGATTGTGTGTGTAAATGTAGGTTTTCAGATGCAGCCACAGTATGCTGTTAATGTTGCAATGTGAATTTCTCTGTGCAAATAAGATTTCTGGCCAGAGATCCAGAATTTGGAAGTTAATCTCTTAAACGCAAGTAATGTTTGTCTGGGTTTAAGATGGCTGGGGTTGTTTTTGCTTCAAGAACCACATTTTACACAGTCCAAAATCATTTATCATTCAATTGTAAACAGTTACTTTATTCTGATGGTTTCGATGTCCACCAGGCTTGCCTTTATAGTTTGAATGTTCAGTTTCTAAATGTTTTCTTTCTTTCTTTCTTTTCAAGGCACTAAGTGCAAGTACTAAGTGAAAATAACATATTTTCTTAGTGATGGATGATATTTCCAAGCGCAAATAGCTGTAGATGCTATTTACTAAGTGAAATATAGCATACTAAGTGAAAATAGTGATACATTCTATTTATACCTAAAAGTAGCAGTTCTTTGCAATGTGTGTAAATAGTAATTACATGCAATTTGTACTTTTATTTTGACAGATACATACTATTTGCACCTCAGTATTGTTGTACATTAACAGGATGCAGTAATAACATAGAGTGTAAATGATTATATTTATTAGAATTATTAAATGGATGCTTCCTTAATGGGACAATTAAAGCCCTCCCTACACCTACCCCTAACCCTACCCAATAAATGCTTTTATTATTATTAAACATTTCGTTAGGCACTTTATTTCCACTTTTAGAAGATTTTCTTAATTTTTATTGAAAGTAAATGCCTTTCCTATGGAGAAGAGCGAGCTCGGCAAAAGGCGGTTTCGAACCTCGGTCGATCGCGTCAAACCTAGATTCTTAAGCCTTATGCCCAGTTCAGATTGCACGATTTTCAAACTCGTTGGATCACATTTCTTTTCACACTGCATGACTATCTGGGGTAGCTTTCAGTCGCTGCTGTGTGCACACTGCACGATGGATCGGCGACAGGGGGTTTCACATTGCATGACTGTAAGAAGAAGACAACTCTGTCCTGTCCGCAAACTACTTTCACTAGCAAACACACGCGAGATGTGACAAGGAAACAACGCACGATCTGCAGAAACTTGTGATCCGAATCGTCTGTGCACTGATTTGCTGCGAAAAGGAGAAAAAGAAAAAAGATTGGTAATGGTTGGAGACACAGGGAACAATGATAGTGTTTTGCAGAGAGTTGGAGGTAAATAAATAATTTTGCAATGAGCTGCTGTTGCGGCTGTTCAAGCAAATGTTTGTGTTTTGTTTCTGTTTGATATAATTGTAAATAAATCTATTAAAATACTGATATTCTGGTCCATAACTCCCCGCACCTCCCGCTGCCCTGTATCTTGCTCTCTCATTGGCTGTAGGTCATCGCCGATGTAATTTTCAGTCAGAACACATTTCACACAGCAGGATTTTGAATCACCGACAGGTCCAGATATTTTGCATGCCAAATATCTCAACGGCGAGTCTCTCTGATCGCGTCTTAGATCATTCACACTGTGTTATTGTCACTCATGTGAACGAGCACCGATTTGCCTATGATTTCGGGCATTTGTCGGCGATTTGCACAAAATCTGTTGACGAGCTAAAATCGGGCAGTGTGAACTCGGCATTACGCTTTACTGACTGCGCCACTGAAGACATTGAAATATATGTATTTTTTTTAATCTTGTTTTGCCCAATCAGGCATTGTTAGGCGGAGCTAGTGCACATAGCACTTGCCAGCAAGGCACACTAGTTGTACTTGGTGTAAACTTCTTTTTGCTTTCTTTTTTTTTTTTACTTTTGTGTCACAAGTAATTCACTGCACAAAACAAATCCTGGACCATGTTTATTCTCATTGCAATGAGTTCATTCTCATGTCTGGGTTGCATTTCTTTAAATGGAATGTTTAGATGCATGGCACGTAACATGATCATGCTGGTTGCATTGTATCATTTCATTTCAAAGGGAGAAATGAATTTGTGCCAAAATATCATCATGGTAAGTGTGTTCTCCTCCCTTAATGCATAGTTTCAAAGCAGCTTTACAGAAAATGCATGTTTTACAAATACAATGACACTGAGACCTAATGAACACGCATTAAATCAAGAAATTTCCCCAATGAGCTCATCAACCAAATAATGTCATATAACAAAAACATTTCATCAGAGATGGATGTAATAGTTATTATGAGATGCATTGGTTTCACTTTATTTTTTAACTCATTCTGTTGATTATAAGTAACATTGCACCTATGTTTTAAAGAGTGGAGTTTAACAAGAACATTTTTAAATAACTAGCAAAACTCTTTTTACACCATCATCTGTTTCAAAACAAGTGTTCAGAGAGCACCAGGGGGATTTTCCAGAAAGCAGGTCATGCAACTTCATGGGTAAGTTTATTCAGAGTAAGTGGATAACCTCAACTTTCGGTTCCAAAACCGTAGCTATCTTTCAGGGTAGGTAAGTATGTATAGCAACTTTTTCTGAACATATATAATATATCCTATATATACATCTATAAAACATAATATAAAACATAATATACAGCGTATAATATAATATACAGTTTGTTACATATGGGCTATACCCTGTTGAAAAAAATAACCATATGCTGTTTATGTATGTTTTGAAGCATGGCAGCTGCTTTGAGCTGGTTTATGCTGGTCCTGAGCTGGAGCTAGTTTCTTAGGACCAGCCCATGACCAGCTTAAACCAGCTCCTGGCCAGTTAAGGACCAGCTCAAACCAGCTGCCATGCTTCATAACACACCTAGCATTTGCTGTTTTTTTTTTCAACAGGGTAGCCGCAGACCAGGGTGTCCATGCTGACCCCTGTCTACCTCCGAAAGTGCCTACAGTGGGCATGTGAGCATCAGAACTGGACCACGGAGCAATGGAAGAAGGTGGCCTGGTCTGATGAATCACGTTTTCTTACATCACATGGATGGCTGGGTGCGTGTGCGTCGCTTACCTGGGGAACACATGGCACCAGGAAGAAGTCAAGTCGGTGGAGGCAGTGTGATGGGCTCTGAGCTCTGTGCTTTGTCCGAACTGCTTGCACTTTAATTATGTGTTTCAATTTAACCCTGTTTTATTTCTAGTTTTTAATTATACTTTTTATTTTTTATTATTTTTTATTTTGTTAAGGCTGTCTGGGTGGAAGAGGTTGAGAGACGGGGGAGCGATAAATCGAAATCCCTCCGGTGCGAGGACGATCCGTTTAGATCTGCTCTGACGGATAGATCTGTATAGCCTTGGTGGTAAGAGGAAGGACCGTGTAGATCCGCTCTAACAAAGTAGAGATAGCCCTGGTGTACCTGTCCAGGAAGATTTGTCTGCAAGGGTAATGTTTAAATGCACAGTTACCTGACAAATATTTTTTGAGTACTGCCTCCGGTGCGAGGAAGACCCGTTTAGATCTGCTCTGGCGGGTAAAACATCTAGACAACGCCCTCAAGTTAGGCCAAGAAGATTTGTCTGTAAGGGTACTGTCTAAACAGTACAGTACAGTTACCTGACAAATATTTTTAAAGTAAACCTGACTCTCCATTTTCTTCCACCCCAGATAGGGGATTTCATCTTTATTTTTATTTCCTTTTAATTCCTATTATAACTGTTATACTATATATATTTTTATTTTTTTTCACTTATGACTATTTTAACTTCATTTCTGTGTAAAGCACTTTGAATTGCCACTGTGTATGAAATGTGCTATACAAATAAACTTGCCTTGCCTTGCCTTGATGCTTTGGGCAATGTTCTGCTGGGAAGCCTTGGGTCCTGCCATCCATGTGGATGTTACTTTGACACGTACCATCTACCTACGCATTGTTGCAGACCATGTACACCCTTTCATGGAAACGGTATTCCCTGGTGGTTGTGGCCTCTTTCTAGCCTGGCGTGGCCATACTCAATTCTAGTCAGAATATGAGTCTGGTACCGCTCCATTGAGCTTTGATTATGGGGCGTGTTTCAACCGAGCCAGGAAAGACCTCAATTGGATAGACCCACAACCAATCAGAGCAACGGAGCGACGCGTAACGTTAGTTGTCAAATGTCAACAGAACTCAACTGCACTGTTACCAAGTCCGTGTTTTTCTCCATGTCCGCGGGTTGAAGCGACCCCAATTATGTGATTATATAAACCCAGGAATGCGAATTTTAGCAGGCAACCTTGCCAAAATAACATATTTTGCCAACCAAACGCCATTTTTTTCCGGAGAACCCCCCGGAAAGTTATTGTTTTGGGCTATAGTTTTGAGTAGCAATTGTGCGCGACATTGCAAAAACACTTGGAAACCCTGTCTGCACGCACGCTGGATTAAGTAACGTTACAAGAAAAAGATGAGTGTAAACGATCTTTGCCAGTAATAAAATAATTTAAGGATACACAGAGTACTTACCAACACGATCATTGTTTCTGAGAGAAATAGTGAAGGTGAATGCATATACGAACAAGTTCTCCGTTTAGGATAAGAGCAAATTCAACCCAAGAGCCTTCGATGACGTGGATGATTACGTTACTGTTGATCATCTGTCCATCATCGTCTAAAGCCCGCCCTGACAATTTCATTGGTCCGAACAGTTTCTGTTCGGGCATAATTCCTCCTCTATGGAGCGAGTCCAGACCGAATTGCCCGAGCAAAAAAAATTGTGGGCGGGGCTAAATTCGTCTGGCATCCAGGCTAGCCTCTTTCAGCAGGATAATGCGATTATTCAGTAATGGTTTGAGGAGCAACAATGAGTTTGAGGTGTTGACTTGGCCTCCAAATTCCCCAGATCTCAATCCAATCGAGCATCTTGTGCTGAACAAACAAGTCCGTGGAGGCCCCACCTCACAACTTACAGGACTTAAAGGATCTGCTGCTAAGATCTTGTTGCCAAATACCACAGCACACCTTCAAGGTCTAGTGGTGTATATGCCTTGACGGGTCAGGACTGTTTTGGCATCAAAAGGGGGACCAACACAATATTAGGTCATAATGTTATGCCTGATCAGTGTGTATGTATATGTAAAATATTAGTTTATTTCAGAGGTGTGTCCTATTGATGAGGCCCCAGTGGGTGTGACAGATTTTGCACAATATTATATTGTATAGTTACATACATACAAAACATTTAATTATAAAGCACTATAACATAATGCAATGTTTATTTTACTCTTATTTCTCCTCTCACACATCATGGATCTGCACTCTGCGCTCAAAAGTTTTTGTTTTGTTTTTTGCAACAGGACGTTTTCTTTAAATAAAAATACATATGTGATGCATCTTACCTTACAAGAAATGGAAGCAAAATGTCTAAGCAAAAAATAAACATACACCCATATTATGCAAGAATTTATAATTAGCATCAAACAAACAATATTATAATTCGTGTTCACAATAAAACATTTAAATATAAAAAAATGATTGCACAATTGTCCCGTAGGTGTTTCATCCGTTTCATACTCCGGGGTTGACTGAACTTACTGCAGACCGCAGTTTTGGAACCTGCATACCTCGAGTAAGCAAGGTTTGGGTTAATCACCTGAGGGTTCAGGGTATATGTGACGGTACGTTAACCTTGCTTTTCTGGAATACCCTCCAGGAGGCAAGGGAAATACTGAAATAAATGTCTCTTTATCTTGTTACTGTATGTGCAATCCTTCTTTGGCTCTGGATGCCAATTGAGTCTTGTTGCATTTATTTTATTTTCTCACACAACTGAGACTGCTTTGTAATAACATGCCTGCATAGCCAAAAGAACAGTGAGGGATGAATCATGTGGCCAGCAGCTGTGATTCTTCAGAATTTTGCTAATGCACCATCTGGCCATCACCATCACCATCACTCATATAGTTTTGTTTTACACTTTCTTGAAATGGATTCTTTTATGTTCTACAGAAGAAAGAAAGTCATACAGATTTAAAATGACATGTACAGTTGCAAGAAAAGGTACGTGAACCGCTAGTAGAATCTGTGAAAATGTGCATCATTTTAACAAAATTAAAGAGATCATACAATACATTTTATATATAAGAATAAGATATTTTACATCAAAAAATTTTTACTTAGTGACTTTGTGATGGTTGTTCACGAGTCCCTTTGTTTATCCTGAGCAGTTAAACTGCCCAATGTTCTTAAGAAAAATCCTTCAGGTCCTGCAAATTCTTCAGTTTTCCAGCATCTTTTGCATCCTCTCCAGCAGTGACTGTATAATTTTGAGATCCATCTTTTCACACTGAGGACATTTGAGGGACTCAAGCACAACTATTAAAAAAGGTTCAAACATTCACCGATGCTCCAGAAAGAAACATGCATTAAGAGCCGGTGGGATCAAGCAAATCTGCATAGCATGAAATGTGCTGAAGATGTGTGATGTCTGTGCGAGCAGGTGCATGGAGGTATGGAAATACATAGGTTGACAGGCAGGTAGGACATTTGAACCGAATGCAATGATTGGACTAATTATTTTATGGTCATATGCCACCAACAGACAATATATATACACATATAAATACATTTACTTAACTTAGGGATTGCTATCGGGATGTGAAAGAGACTTTCAACCAGCATAACAAAAAAACTTTCTGGAACAAATCGCTGGCTTAATTACATAAATTATCCACTGCGGAAATGAGTTTCCCTTGTTTACTGCCCAATTTAAGGGATAAACACTGAAAATGCCATGAAGCTTCCCTTTATTTATATTTCCAGTTTACAGTGAATAGACTAAATACTTTAATGTTTTCAGCCTGAAGTTCTAATAAAGTACAAAATCCATCATGTTTGAGAGCTTTAGAAGGATTAGGAAGTCATAACAATTACTCTCTTTCTTAAAATGCTCGTCTTGAAACTCATCTTAGACATTTAATCTCATTCACAGTCTTAATAAAGATGGTATTGCTTTAAAAGGAGCAATTTCTTATAGCATGAAATATTCTCTGATTGCAGCAACTGTTGATCTTGTCTTTTGGTTTTTGGACAACGCAGTAACATTGTGTCAGTTAGACGATGAAATGACCTATCAAATCCAACATGTGTTGAAAATAAAGTTAAGTTGATTTAACTTGTGGTTACCTGAACTTACATGCCATCTAACTCTCTGTTTTATCTCTCTGAGTTAGAGTTGTGACATAAGAAAACAGTTTCTTCCTGTTTTTTTGTTGTTGTTGTTGTTTTTTTGTATTTCTCATAGTCTACAGAGGGCTGGATTTCTTCTGTGTTCTACAGTATTGACATTGACCTCTATCAAAAGCAGAATGAACAGGCGTTAACTTTTTTTAAATTACTTTTTGTAATAAAAACAAACTGTTTCAACATGGAATGCTTTTTTATGTTGTTCATACAGTTTTATGGCTTTATTCCTCTCATTTCAAGCAAATTATTTGGTTATAAAGTTCAATATAACCGTATAACCTGAAAGTATATACAACTTGATCCAAACTAGGCACCAAAACAGAAATCAGAGTCGTAATTCCAAAACAGTGAGACAACTAGTTTGAGAACAAATAGATTGTACCACAGAACATCTGGCCAACAAAAAAAAAATCCATAAAGTATAAATAGTACATATGAAAGGGAGATCAATTTAAAAATGTAAGTTAATTTATTCATATGAATTCCTGTCGAATGAATATTAAGCAGCCATATCTTCAGTGTCACATGATCCTTCAATAATAAAGATAATATGTTGGTGCTCAGCAATTCGTATTATTATCAATGTTGCAACATTTGTGAAACACACACACACACACACACACACACACACACACACACACACACAATAATGTAAAAGTGGTTTCTGTCAATTTTGATCCATTTATACATTCTTGCTAAAAAAAAAGGGATTTTTTTTTTTTTTTCCATTGGGCTTCAGTCTTGTTAAATGTATGATGGTGATGTATTTCTAACACAATTCAAGGCCACCCATGCAGACAGTTCATATTAACAGAAAGGATCTAAGATGGATGTTGACCATATGGTGCTGTAACTGTTCTAGGGGAGGCACTGACTGGAGACAATCCTCCCTCTCTCAGTCACTCTGCTATCTTTCTGTTTTTACTGAGAAAGTCACCCAATGGGTTGCCAAAGTGATTTTCATGCCTAATCAACTATAGCTGTGATTTATTTGGTGCTAACAAATTCCGGGCAATCAGTGTTTCTCGCAGTTAAATGTAACTTTTTGGTTTTGCAGCAATTTTTAATTCAAATACACAGACCAAAACAGCATATTTTTACCAAATGCACAATGGATTGTGAAAAGCAATTACATTTCATTTTATGTGTCTTTGAGTGCAAAAAAGGCAGAATGTTTTGACATTTAAAACATTATAAATCATTCTCTTAAGTCAGTGGAAAAATGTATACAAACCGTTTTATGTTTACAGTCTTAGGACAGACACTTTTTACTGTCTGCGTTTAATGCACTGTAGACTTTAAAGGGGCACTTCAGCGCTGGGAAGATGAATGTGTATTTAAACTGTGTCATTTATGTAGTATAAATGTGAAATTATTTTTGAATTTGGTGCCTTCTAGACTGAAAAAAGACAGAAAATGTATTTTTGTCTCATGTGGATGAAAGACAACAACTCCCAGAATGCACTTGCTTCGCTGCCCTACGAGGCCCCTCCCTACATCGCCCTAGTGTCGTTTTGATCTTCACAATAATACAATAATTTCGTTCAGTTAGAGAATAAACACTACAATTACATTACAAAGTGTGAGTGAGCAGCTGCAGGAGTCAGATTTCATTCAGCACGAGAGGGAAGTAAGAGCTGAGCAGAGCTGAGGTAAGCGCGACTGTCATTCTCAGCGCGTGTCCGGTCTGGCGTTTTCTGATCGCATATGAAAGCTAAACTTTAATAGGAATTCATTGAAAAGTTAAAACACTCACTTATCTCTGCACCGCTCCGTTATGAATGCCCGAGATCTCTCCCCTGTGGGCGGGTTGAAAACATGCGGAACGGCTCCTTCTACTGGCTGTAGTTTTTAGCCTCTGGCCAATTTATTATTCTTTTTTTTTTCAGAAATAAAATGCACAATTCTCTCGTCTCAGGGGGATATGAGGGGGGAAAGTCCCATAATTCAAATATACTAAGGGGTTTCTTCTGATACAAAGCGTAATGCTAAATCACTGAAGTTGGCCTTTAATGTCCAGCTTAATGGTCAACTAATGTCTTATCTGAAATAGACATCAGCTGATTAAAGACTAAGTGAGCAGGGCTAGCCCAAGCATGGCCCAGGGCTATTGGTGCAATTTAGAGGAAGGCGGGCCCCTTGGTCGGTCCATTCATGATTGCCCACTTTCACCCTCTTCGTGTTCGCCATGAGTTGCATCAGTCACACCCCTCTAAAGACAGCCCTTTAAGTGAGACTCAAATCTGGCACTCAATCAGCAGTATTCAAAAACCAAGAGATCATTTTTATGTATTGGTGTTATCTGTTTTTTCAAAGTATCAAAGTTCAAAGTCTTTTGTTTATTATATTGGTTTCCTCCTGCCCTAAACAACACAGTTAAACAATGTAATTTCCTTTGTTTTTTCCCCCCTCATAAAATCATGAAAGCCACATGGAGGAGTGTCAACAACTGGATTAGTCTCTAGACAGACTTGATTAACACTTTTCTAACAGGGTTCTAACAGGGTCAGGGTTTACAAGACATTTCACTATTAAACAACATTTTATGGACAACAGCACCTTCATAACAAAAGCCTCAGGTTAAAGGTACACAGCATCAGATGAGTTTATGTGTGCACAGGATGCAGGGGTGCAACTACCCAGTGCCAGAGGGGTGCAGCAACAATTTTGGCGCCCCCCTCCCCTCCCCTATTCTAATCCATTACGCCACCAACTATAGGCTACTGGCAGTTTTATAGTTTCATAGGCCTGGAATAATTACATTTTCCCAACACTTCATATTTCTATAATTAAAATATTATATTTAAAACATAAATCTAAAATTCTCATTACATTATTTAGGCAATTGTAATTACAGTGTAAGCGGATTTTGATAAATGGTAAGATGGATTTTGTTGATATATTGATTTCATTTAATTCTTATAACAGCCATGTATGTGGTAAATAGTATAATTACTTAAAAAGATGGTTAACAATATGTAACTTTACTTTATAAGAGGTGTGCCCTAAAAAGTAGCATGCAATTTTGAGAACACCAAAGCGCACGTTCTTTTCGTCTGTTTGGATACTTCAAACACAAGTTTGGACTGCCTGTTTGATTGACCTGTTTAGCCTATACATTAACATGCGTTTTGTCCGACTGATAGTGCGCGTCCTCGACGCGTGATTTACCATATAAGTGCGCGTTCTTAACGTCAAGGACGCGCGTTTTGCTGTCAAATCGCCGGCGCCCCCGCCAGGCGCGCCCACTAGCGATATTCCATTATTATCCAAAATTCTATTATGGAATCTTATGAGGGCGCCTACTCTAACCTGTTAGTCCTCTAAAATGTTATATAATATTAAGGAAATTATTTAGAAACGCACAACAGCAGCTACATATAGTTTTTATTATTATTCCCATCGCTTATAGCGCATACCAACTTTTTGCGCCACTGACAGGATGTAAACTGGGCCTAAATCTTGGCCCTGATTAAATCTAACATTAGCTAATTGCAGACTTCTTATTTGGAGAGTGATAACAAAATATACGTATTACAACACAATATTATTTTGTAAACGTAAAAAATATATAGGCCTATATATATATTTCATTCATTTCATGTCATTCTATATTTAGGGGTACATTTCATGTCAGCCAAAAAGTCAGGAAATCAGTTTTCTTTTTTCATCAATAAACTAGGTGGTCGAATAATATATGCCCTTAATGGCCTAATTGAAATATTTGGCAAGCTTAAGCTCTAATTAATTCTTAAATATGCTAATGAAAATTAACATTTGATTCATTATTTTGTCAACTGTGTTACGGACAAATGTTGTGTCATAAATCCTATTATTCACCATCCTTACCCAAGATTTCCACAAAAAAAAAAATCTATTTTTCTGACGGTTAGTTCACATTTAAAAGATTGATGACATAAAAACACACATAACACAGTTGACAGACAAAGTAACACGGTTGACAGGAGTAACACCGTTGACATGACACATTAGAAGGAAGAGAGAAAACGTCTCGGTTACGTTTGTAACCCTCGTTCCCTGAAGGAGGGAACGGAGACGTACGTCGGAACTGACCGACGAATTGGGATCTGTCTTCAGAGACCAGTCTACTTCGAGTGTATTAGAAATGAGCCAATTGTATTGGCATACGGTCCACGCACCTCCCCGCACCGCGGGTATAAACACGGAAGTGGAGTACCGCATATTGCTTTTCCAACTGAGGAGCCGAATAAGTGACTCGGCCCTTCAGCGGAAGCACAGCACCTGGCGACGGGACGTACGTCTCCGTTCCCTCCTTCAGGACACAAGGGTTACAAACGTAACCGAGACGCTCCCTTTCAGTCGGTCACGTTCGACGTACGTCGGAACTGACCGACGAATTGGGATCCCTACCAACACGCCAGAGATGCTGGCCCTTCCAGCGCCCTGCCTGAGCTCACTGGACCACTCCTATGTTGGAGTGGGAGTCAGGGCTCCCGGCAGGGAAGGTCAGTCACTGCTGTTCCTGCAAGACCCACTCTGCGTGACTACTGGATAACGCTGGGAAGCGTGCCAGTCTCAGGGAGATGGAACGCTGCGGAGCCACATCCTCCAAGGGAGGAGAGGTGGAATACTCATAAGGACTAACCTATCAGGGTAGTGCAACATATGGCAGTCTCTGGGGTGGATCCAACCTGGTCCCAGGGGGGAAAGAACACACCCAGAGACGACAGAGCGGGGCTCTGTCAAGGGAAAGACACGGGGCTAGCCGAGTAGGGTAGCAGGTACCGTGGAAATACACATATGGGGTCGCCGTGAGGGGACCAACACATATGGAACCCAGCCTACACACACGTTCCACAAGCATACGGGGGCAGGCCTGGCTTCAGACGGCCGCAACGTCTGACACCGAAGGGGTGACGGAGGAGCTCGACAGGGTTCACCATTTCTGGGGAACACAACTGGAGAAGATAAACGCACGAATCCGGCCATAGGCGGGAGTGGCGTAGCAAGCCGACACAGGAACGGGCACTTCACGTCTACCGGCCGTTGGAGGCGAGTACACGGGAAGAAACCGGCTCCACACGGAGGCTATAGAAACTAGCGAACGTGTTAGGTGTCGCCCAGCCCGCAGCTCTACAGATGTCTGTCAGCGAGGCGCCTTGAGCCAGCGCCCAGGAGGAGGCAACATTCCTTGTGGAGTGCGCTCGCAACCCGAACAGGCAAGGCACGTCTTGCGATTGGTACGCTAAAGACGATAGCATCCACTATCCAGTGGGCTAACCTCTGCTTGGAGACAGCCTTTCCCTTCTGCTGCCTCCATAACAGACGAAGAGCTGCTCTGAGGTCCTAAAGCTTTGTCCGGTCAACGTAAGCGCGAAGAGCGCGGACGGGACATAACAAAGCAAGGGCTGGGTCTGCCTCCTCCGAGGGCAGCGCTTGCAGGTTCACCACCTGGTCCCGAAAGGGAGTGGTAGGAACCTTGGGCACGTATCCGGGCCGGGGTCTCAGGATGACATGAGAGTTACCGGGCCCGAATTCTAGGCACGATTCGTAGACCGAAGCGCATGCAGGTCCCCCACCCTCTTGATTGAGGCCAATGCAGTCAGGAGTACCGTCTTCATAGACAGGATTTTTAACTCAACGGACTGCAAAGGCTCAAAAGGAGGGCCCTGAAGTGCTCTGAGCACCAGGGCTAAGTCCCAAGAGGGTAGCGAGATAGAACGAGGAGGATTTAGTCTCCTCGCACCTCTGAGGAACCTGACGATTAAGTCGTGCTTCCTTAAGGTTTTATCCTTCAACTACATCGTGATACGCCGCTATTGCTGCAACGTACACTTTCAGGGTGGAGGGAGACAGCCTTCGCTCCAACCCATCTTGTAGGAAAGAAAGCACAACATTAATCAAACACTTCCGGGGGTCTTCTGGCGAGAAGAACACCACTCAACGAACAGGTTCCACTTCAGGGCATAGAGGCGCCTCGTAGAGGGGGCTCTAGCTGAAGTGATGGTGTCTACCACTGCCTGTGGCAGGCCACCTAGAACCTCCGCGTCCCGTCCAGGGACCAGACATGGAGTTTCCAGAGGTCTGGACGCAGGTGCCATAGAGTGCCCCCTCCCTGAGAAAGAAGGTCCTTCCTCAGGGGAATCGGCCAGGGTGGGGCTGTCGCGAGGAGTGTAAGTTCGGGGAACCAGGTCCGGTTGGGCCAGTAGGGCGCAACTAGCAAGACCTGCTCCTCGTCCTCCCTGACCTTGCACAGAGTCTGTGCTAGAAGGCTCACTGGGGGAAACGTATATTTGCGTAGGTCTCGGGGCCAGCTGTGCGCCAGTGCATCTGTGCCGAGGGTACCCCCGTTCAGGGAATAGTACCACTGGCAATGGGATGAGTCCGGAGTGGCAAACAGGTCTACCTGTGCGGCTCCGAAAAGCTCCCATATCAGCTGGACGCTCCGGGGGTGGAGTCGCCACTCTCCCGGAAGTGGACACTGACGAGAGAGCTTGTCGGCTGTCTGGTTCAGCACACCTGGGATGTGAATGGCACGAAGCGACCTCAGATGCTTCTGACTCCACAGGAGGAGGTGGCGGGCGAGTTGGAGCATGCGACGGGAGCGCAGACCACCCTGACGGTTGATGTATGCAACGGCCGGAGTGCTGTCCGTGCGGACCAGTACGTGTTTATGCTGAAGCAGCTTCTTGAAGCGACTTAGCGCAAGACGTACTGCCATTAACTCCAGGAAATTGATATGCCAATGCAGCTGGGGCCCCGTCCACAGACCCGAGACTGCATGCCCGTTGTACGTGGCCCCCCAACCCGTGGCTGAGGCATCTGTGAATACCACAACATGCCTGGACACCTGTCTTAAGGGCACTCCGGCCCGTAAGAACGAGGGGTCGGACCAAGGGTTGAAGGTTTGGCGACAGTACGGGGTAACTGGGACCCGATACTGGCCGCTCTTCCACGCCCACCTCGGGACTCGGTCGTGTAGCCAGCGCTGAAGCGGTCTCATATGAAGCAATCCGAGCGGCGTTACCGCGGCTGCAGATGCCATATGCCCCAGGAGCCTCTGAAAGAATTTCAGTGGGACCGCCGTCCTGCTCTTGAATGTATTCAAGCAGTTCAACACTGACTGGACTCGTTCCTCTGTGAGGCGCGCAGTCCGATTGACCGAATCCAGCTCCACGCCGAGATAAGAGATCCTCTGCGTGGGACAGAGTTTGCTCTTCTCTCGGTTGACCCGAAGGCCCAACAGGCTGAGGTGACGGAGCACCAGGTCCCTGTGTTCGCACAACTGCTCCCGAGACTGGGCGAGTATAAGCCAGTCGTCGAGATAGTTGAGAATGCAAACGCCGCGTTCTCGGAGTGGAACAATGGCCGCCTCCACGACTTTCGTAAAGACGCGGGGCGACAGGGACAGCCCGAAGGGCAAGACTTTGTACTGATATGCCTTCCCCTCGAACGCAAAGCATAAGAACGGTCTGTGTCGAGGGAGAATAGAGACATGAAAGTACGCGTCCTTCAGGTCGATCGCTGCAAACCAATCTTGGGGACGGATGCATTCGAAAATGCATTTCTGCGTTAGCATTCTGAACGGAAGCTTGTGCAGGGCCCATTTCAAAACACGCAGGTCCAAGATTGGCCGTAACCCACCGCCTTTCTTGGGTACAATGAAGTAGGGGCTGTAGAACCCCGACTTCATATCGGCTGGAGGAACCGGCTTGACCGCGTCCATCGCCAGTACATCGATCTCTGACCGCAAGACATGGGCATCACTGCTCCGCACGGAGGTGAAGAGGATGCCCTTGTGCTTGGGAGGCCGGTACGCGAACTGAGTCGCGTAGCTGAGTCTGATAGTACGGATGAGCCAGCGAGACGGTCTGGGGGCTCTCTTAGCCAGGCCCCCAGAAGCCGTGCAAGCGGGACCAATGGCACCACAGACGTACCCGGGGTGGGGCAGCGAGGTGGAACGCTCAGACCCAACCCGGACGGCCCGGAGGCGACCCGGAGTGGGTCTGATCATTCCAGGGTGGGGCAGTGTGTGGGAGAGAAGGCCCGGGGGCGTCCTCTAGCCTCACACCACCCCCTGGCGAAGAAGAGAGGGGAAGCCAGGAGTGGCAAGGCCCGGGGGCGTTGCACACAGCCGGCTTGAGCCTCTCTGGGCCCAGGGACAAAGGAAACTGCTCTGAGAACGTGGGTACTGCTGGACTCCGGAGAGCCAGCAGCAGGACCGAAACCGAAAAATATATTCTCCCCCAGGTCCTCCTCCGGGGGAGGGAGGGGTGCGGACACCGACTCCCTGAGCAGTTCCCCTCTTGCTGGGCTGCCCGTTTCAGGGCCGCTTGCCCTTGTGCTTGCCAGCGGACTTTGCGGGACCCTGGACGGGTTGGGCGCCTCCCTTGCGCCCGGCCACCTGCTGCCTGGGTGGAGGCTGCTGCTTGGCTTAGCAGGGGCGGAGGCGGACGCAGGGAGACACCCTCGGCGACAAGCAGATGGAGGTGCTGCGGACAACGACTGGGTGGAGGCAGCAGCTGGTCGTCGTGGCAGGAAGTTTTTTTTTTTTTTTTTTAAATTATTATTTTTTACCTCCACCTGCTTCTGGGCCACCAAGAACTGCTGGGCACAGTTCTCGATGACGTCGCCGAAGAGGCCAGCCTGACAGACAGGGGCGTTGAGGAACCGAACTTTGTCGGGCTCACGCATATCTGCCAGGTTAGCCCCAGCTTTCTGGACCACTAGTGTGGACATCGCCTGACCCAGGGAGCGTGCAGTGACTTCCGTCACCCGGAGGGCGAGGTCCATCACAACACGCAGTTCCTGCATAACCCCTGGGTCGGGACTACCCTCGTGCATGCAGGACAGAGGGCAGTGAGAGAGGGAAAAAACTTAAACATTATGGCCCTTTTGGCATTCCATATTTTGGCACCAAATAGTTCCACACTGCTAAGTTTTTCCAATGCACATCCGGGCAGCCACCCCAGAAAGCATGGCTGTCAACTCTGAATCTGATTCAGCATGAGCACACTATTATAGTGGGAAACTCAGCATCATCATTTCCAGCGCATAACAGCCCTCTCTCCGATGCAGCAATTGACATCTGTCCTCTGCCAAAGCCCCAAATGAAACGCTAGGTCCCCCCTTTTTTCAAAAAAGGACCAGCAATCCCATCCGTAAGCTACCAGCAGGCATGTGAGACAATGAGCGTGGCCGTCCGACTTGACGGCACACGGCGCGCTGAACACTCAAGCCTCCAAGAAGAGGCACGGTGAACAAAGCGCCGACGTGGTCATGTTCTCATAAGGGAACATGAACCACCCACGAACAAAGTCTCAGCACGCTTGTGATGCGATAGAGGAGTGGGGGCCCACGGGGAATGTACCCGGCGGGGAAGCCCCACTATAATCCTCAGGCCACCAAGACTTATTAGCCAAAGTAGACCTTTTCCGATGCACCAGAAAAGGAACTAGATCGGGGAATAAGCAATGGGACTCAACCCCGTTTGAGGTATCACAGTCTCGACCGCGCAACAGAGGACCGAGTGACGCGCTGGGTTGCCGTGGCAACCCCCGCTGTCAGCCGGCGCCAGACGGCACACGGCGCGCTGAACGCTCGAGCCCGAACAACGCGCCGACGTGACCACGTTCTCCTGGGAGAACGCGGATCACCCACGAACGCAATCTCACATGTTTATATGCGAGAGAGATCGTGGCCGCATCCAGAAACACATGGTTTGAATGACATCTTGAAAAAGACGCAGGGTCAAACCGTGTTGCTCTTTTTAGAAGGAAATGCTCTTTTAGAAGTGCTGAAGCGCTCAGGGAGATGACCGCGGCTCACAGCAGTCCGATTGCAAGCCTGCATGTGAGCACTCAAGAACGGAAATGCCCAGCCAACCAACACAGGAACAAGTGTATGTTGCAGCGGCCGCTCGCTGACTCGCGCCGTCACACCAGCACCCAGGTAAGAGAGCGATCCTCCTCGAGACTCGTTTAAACACTCTTCGCAGAAACAGCTTGATACAGCAAACCGTTCGGCTCCGAAGTTAAAAGCAATATGCGGTACTCCACTTCCGTGTTTATACCCGCGGTGCGGGGAGGTGCGTGGACCGCATGCCAATACAATTGGCTCGTTTCTAATACACTCGAAGTAGACTGGTCTCTGAAGACAGATCCCAATTCGTCTGTCAGTTCCGACGTACATCGAACGTGACCGACTGAAAGGGAACTCTCTTTAAATTAAACTTTCTTTTTATTCAACAAATGTAAGTACAAGCAATTAATTAAATTTTAATCGAATTGCCAACACTGTCAACCATGTGAATCCTTGTCAACTGTTACAGTTGATGGGTAACACAGTTGATGGGCAACACAGTTGACATTTCGGCCATTTTAGGGTTTTGTGCAAACTGCTGGATTAACTTATGTTTTTATATTCTTTCTCTTCACATTTATAAATATAACATGTGACGCAAGTTCACCAGAACATGTTGATAACACGGTTGACGGTCAATTAATCTCTATGTGCAGACAATAAAATAGATTATATATTGAGGGGAAGTTATGGTTTACCACACTGTCTTCAAATTTCCCTCCAAAAAAGTAATGACATCACGTGATGTTGGAGATGTGACTTTGGAACAAACCATTACTGATTTATAGGAGGTTTTATAGGGAGTAACAGTTGACACTGATTTCTCGGACATACACAAAATGTATGATTTACAGTTTTTTACAATCGCTATGACATTTTTTTCAATACTTTTAACAAATTTCCTAAACTCTTAACGCACCAACACACCTACATCACGCAATTGCCAAAATGGTTAATTTCATGTTTAAAATCACACATTTTAAACTAAACTCTAAAACAATATTGTATTATTTTGTATTTTTTATTGTATTTTCAAAATACAATAATTCACTAAAACCCCAACACATGTTCTCTTCCAACAGGAACATTTATTCAATCATAGCACAATGTTATAAAAACAATAACACTAGATGGAATTACAGAAACTGCATTATTTTATGTGCCCGGTCTGCTCTTATACAATAGACAGTATATTTTATTGATCATAGATTGTGTGTCTTTTGAAGCCTCTCCACATTTTAGTTTTGTTGGGTTTATTAAATGCATGCATTTTGTTTCTTTTGCTGCAGAAATTCAATACAAAAAATGAATGACCCATCTCAGAGTAGCTTTATAAAATGCCCTTCAGTTTTATTTCATTATCAGCAATCACCGTGTTGACAATAACAAGTTCCTGTTCTTCATTTAGGAGCTTTCCTCTGCCCCCTGAAGGAGGTAGATGTTGAATCCTTAGATAGACAAAATAGTTAGGGACCAGAGGCATACAGTCAGTGTAATACATGGTAAAATTATTTACACTTTGCAGTAGGAGAAGCCCTTATACAATATCCTACCTGTTGGTTTCTTGAAAATCTGGATAATGGATGCCACTGTGTCCCGGCTGAGATTTGGCTGTACTCTTTCACCAGCCCCTCTGTATGATAGCCTGTGGTTTATGACATGGTCTATGATAGTAGCTTTTATTTAATCTGTTATCCTAATTCTGGCCCTTCTTTGAGCACCACCTTGCATTCTAACTGCTCAATCTCTACCTTCTTTGTCTTGCACTATATTGTTCCTTTTTCACACAAGAGCAGCCCAAATAGGCCCTCTTTTACTGTATACCATATGGTCATGTGATTGAAAGAACATCAACACCTGAACAATTCCTAGATGGGAATCAGCTGTGATTTATATATTTGCACAAATTCAATCAGCTGTTTATCAGTACCAATGGAATAAAATACAGAGGATATATTTGTGTTCAAATTCACAATATAAACAGCTGTTACTTCTACTTTAGCCTATAAGGTTGGGTTTAGAACATGGTGTTATCTGTTCTGACATACAGTGCTAAAGCATTGGTAAATTTGGCAGTAAAAATCCATTGTTTTGGTCTTGGTTGAGCTTGTGTGTAAAAGAAGTTCAAGCTTTTTAAAATTGTGTTAACTATATGCATTTTGTGTAAAAGCAACAATAAATGTGTTAATTGTATAGCCTACACAGGCAGATGTTGTGCTAACTGTGTTAAGAGTTTAGGAAATGTGTTAAAAGTATTGAAAAATTGTCATAGCGATTGTAAAAAACTGTAATGTAGATGCATGAGCAAAATATTTTTTAAAACACCTTTCTCATAATTTAATGATTATTTTGGACGAATATTTATAAGAAATATATACAGAAACATGAATTTTAGAGCTAATCTGAAAAGCAAAACCTCACATTTACCAAATCGGATAGCATTGAATATGCCATTTTTGTAAGATAAAAGATCTGTTGGATTTTTGTATTAAATGAATAAGAAATGTCCCCTGATATAAAAGTGATCAGCTAAGTGAAAAGTTCATGAAAAATTTGTAAAATTGATAATTGGGTCCACGGACATGACATGTAGGCTACCCCTAATTATAGAATGACTATATATATAGGATATATATATATATATATATATATATATATATATATATATATATATATATATATATATATATATATATATATATATATATATATATATATATATATATATATATATATATATATATATATATATATATATATAAATCACGACGATGTCCGATTCGTTTTGTTCACAAATCAGAGTGTAGTGGCCTTCTCAAATTAACTAACAACTCATTGTACTAACAACAATTTTACGTCAAAACCTTTCGTTAAAAGCAAAGCAGCCTAAATTAGCTGGATGTGGACTGGTAAAAGCATTCGGAATGAGGATAATTAAAACGGGCCTATGTGCTAAATCGATCTTTGTATTGTTTATTATAAATATTAATTATATTTCAAAATTACTTTCTTTTTTTTGTGTGTCCCGGTCTCCGTAAGATCTGATCACCAGTAGAGCTAGGACATGATGTGGCCATTAATTATAGATCAGTGCATGTGACTATTAAAAGTTTACTGGAAAGTGTTGTAGTGGTAGAGTCAGGCACCGCGTATGAATGAATTAAGAATTGTTTTTCAACCGGTTCTTTGAAATGAACTAACCGATTCGTGGAAATTAGTCGGTCGGCGCCGCTCTGAAAGCAAATGAATGACGTGTCGTGACCATAGATATACAAAATAAAAGCTAGAAGTCTTACGGTGGAGTCTCTAGCGTCATCACCGGCGGCCACCTTGCCACAGGCAAGCTTTCTGGCGGGCTCTGCTGATGTAAGGTGAGTGATCTGCACGAACACAAATAGACTACTCTTATCCCTGGAATTCTTTTGTTGTAAGATACCATTGCCTTAATTGTTATTAAGACTTTTGGCAAAACAGAATATCTTGAATACTGACATATATATCCTGACATTATACACCATACTGTCCCTAAAGAGCTAGTAGACTATAACTGTATAATCTCAAAAAGGCACTGTCAAACCCCCCCCCCCCCACACACACACACACACAAAAACCTAAAACTGTGTAATGCTGAACAACCAAACGTTTTATTAACACAGTATGTACAGTAGTATTTACACTAACAAAAAGAAAATACTGTTTTTGCATCGACTTCCATGATAACAACATTTTTTGATTGCAAAGCCATAACACAATATAATAATGCTTTCTGGTTGTTGGTGGTTTTCACTGTTGGGAAGAGGTAACATTTGTAAATTTTACTGTTGATCACCAGGTGGCACCATTAACCCTTTAGATAGGCCTGTGCTAAAAAAAAAAAAGCTTAGTTTCTGGCTTTTATTTGGAGTATAACAGCCTATAAATAAATGAGGGAGAAAAAAAAAGTAAAATCTGATGCTGCACAAAAACTAACAATGCATCAAAGCCAATGTTGTTACTAATCTTTCACATGTCCAAGACTGTGATAAAAGGTAAAAATAAATTTAAAATCCAGTCCACAATCACGTTTTATATATTTTTACACATTAAATGGCCCGACTCAGGTCTGGCTCATATTTGGGACTTTTATTATATCATATTTACTGGCCCACTTAGGTTGGTCTGGGTATGGTGTCTCCAGGCTTTCAGAGCCATTAAAGGGTAACTAAACCCTAAACCAACTTTTTTTAGTTAATGATCTGTAATAATGGGGCTTTATTTATGCTGTTCATTGATTCGAGTAAATGTTTTGACATTTGAGTATAAAGTGTTTTAATTCTATAGGCGTTTCTCAATGTCAAGGAAGGATCCTTGGAAGCCAGAATTCCGAGGATGCTACGTCATCGACGTCCGTCGAAGGGCTGTTCCAATGTCGACGATCCTCGGAATTTCAACCAAGGTCTGAGTCCTTCGTTCGAAAAATATGCCATTTACAGGAAAGGATGCTTACGAGTAGACTTCGCGCACTTAGCGTTCTCAAATCACTCACAATCCTATGCGCGCAGCTTGCTATCTTGTTCAAAAAATACAAAATATCGGACGTTGGCGGAGTCAGAGTGTTAACGGGGCAATATGCTTTCAAGTGTAAGTATTTACGTTACCAAACATTTGTTATAACCGTAGTAAATTTAAGTAAAGTTTAACTTTTAAATGCCAGTACAAATCACAACCGTATTGATTATACAAATGACGTTATTGATGGCTAACGGACCTTTTCACTGACGTAATGAGGCTGACGCGCACTTGCAAGCCTGTTCCATTTACTTGTTCTCCGAATGCTAACGTTAAAGAGGAGCCTCGCCTAGCCTTTGAAGGAAGTGACTTGGAAGGACTAGTCCTACAGAGGAAGGATCCTTGACATTGAGAAACACCTTATAAAACATGGTGTAAAACCGCCAAAGTGCTGCCCTCTTAAGGTTGAACGGTGGCTACTGCAGTTGAATTTTCCTATTGGACGTTGTGGTACATCGTGACGTAGGATGGTACCTCCAACTGGTCACTCCAGTCATTCTCCATCTCTGCGACTCGCGAGTCAGACAGCTGTCAATCAACCCATCACTGCAGGTCTCAGGTGCGCGCCCTCCGCTCAACCCCGCCCTTACTTGCCGTGCTTCGCTTGCTCAGTGAGTCGCTTCAGTCGATTAACCTGACGAACCTGGCGAGACAGGGTCTTTTATACCCTTGGCTATGCAAATTCTGCTGCCCCTTGTGGCGGGAATATTAGAGGGACCTGATTGGTCCTTCCCGCCCAGCGGGCTCGCCATAGGTTCCTGCAGTTGCAGCGGCACAGCCAATCAGCACGCAGCTGCTTCCTGCTGACAGCTGTGCAGTTGCACTGCGTTTATATGGTATTTTTAGGATAAAAATTTGCTTCAATATCTCGGGGAAAGGAAATATCCCCTAGCGTTTAGCTAAACGCAATACGAGAGTACTCTCGAAAGGGAAACAATATTCTAGCCTCTATAACTCCGTGCCAGTACTTCACACAATTATTCTAATTGTTTCCTACAGGGTCTCAGCTTTCTAAAGAGGTCAGGCATTTGATGGTAGGCAAAAATAGGTGGGAACAGTGATCTCTGAAGTAGGCACAGTGCAATGTCGAGGGGAAAAGCCTAGTAAATGGCCCAACCCTGAAGAAGTTAAAATAAACATGCACTAATAATTCAAATTATTTTATTATAATAGTAATATTCATATTTTAAAAGTGTATATATATATAATGTATATATTAATCTCATGTTGCCATTCTGTACACTGAGGTTTAGTAGCCTATATATTGATTTAACATAAATAACATAAATACCTTGTGCGTGTGCATCTATCTGTTCTGATCAATGTTATTTTCTTCATATGGAAGTCCATGGTTATAATTATTCATACGTATGCAGTGTCATAACTACATCTCTGACGTTTATAACGAACCAAACAGTTTGAAAATCTGTAGAAAATTGAGCAAGTTATGGTTATTTAAAAAGTACATGCACCATTAAAACACATGTTAATGTGAGCTGACTGTGACAAGATGGCCGCCAGGTGCGGACGTCGACCTCCATTGGCCAGCAGCGCGGACGAGACATCTAGCCTTTATTATGTATTTCTATGGTCGTGACAACAGCAGGACACGCCCATCGCATCCGGAAGTACTGTGGGCTTGAGCTTTGTTTTGCTGTCATAATAGCAAGTTAACGCGTTGTGTATTCGGACCTTATTTATAGTAACTAACGTTAAGTTTGAAAGCTCCTTGAAATCAATATTTTTCAGTCTTGCCTCATTTTAGTTCGGAGTTAGAGGTCGGGAAGTTCACGTAGCGAGAACAACTCAAGAAAGAAACGCAAATTCTCGGAAGGAACAGCAACCTATAATGAAGAACAGATTAAAATGATTTGTCATATACCCGTTAAACGTCTTTAAACGTCAATCATGGATTGTACAGCTCTTGAACTCGATGCTGTTAAATTTGCTAAATCAGCTGTACTGCATGATCAGCAGGGGAAATACAATGAAGCTGTTTTCTACTATAAGGTAAGCTAACGTTATACGCTCTCCTTTTTTTGACATCAAAAGCTGATTTAATATAATGTTTACCTTAACCTTCCTGAAAAGGCTTTATTCTTTCAACACACATTCCACACACATCTGTCAACACATTCCATGCTACGGCACTTAAATCTGTCATTAAACCATATTCACTTTGAGCTGGATGTTCTGTAAAACTCGTATTTGATCATATTGTATTTTGGGTTCTGATTAGGAAGCTGCTCAAGCTCTCATCTATGCAGGCATGGCTGGATCCATACTAGAGAACATTCAAGACAAGGTGAACGAGTACCTGGACAGAGTACAGACTCTACTCAGTGCCGGTCAGTTTACATGAACTAATACAGACATGACCTCATCAAAAAGCTGTTTTCATCTATTAATACTCTTTATCAAGATTTACACCTTTTATGAATTTTTGACTGTTGTTTTCTGTGGTCAACAAAAAGTGAAACCTCCTCCTCCGCATTGCAGAAGAAAGAAATTATACTCATATTTTCCACAGCCCAACCTTTAGAAAGCTTGTTTATGTCATACCTTATTTGAAAGTGGTGTGACTAATACAGCAATTGGAAATCACAAAATGAATGCTGTCAGGTTTTTTAATTCACAGCTCTTCCTGTTCTGTTGTACTTTGAAAACAACCTAATATTTGAATAATCTACATTAATGTTCTGTCTTTAATTACTCACCTTTAGGTTGGTCCAAAACTCTGACTTTCTTCATTGGAACAAAAAAGGAGAAATTTTAAGGAATTGTAATGGTTGCTCTTTTCCAGTCTCTGAATGATGAATGGGCACTGGAGCGTTCAAGCTTCAAAATGGATGCAAAATCACCATAAAAGTGTCACAAAGTGACCTAAACAACATATGCGCTGTATTCCAAGTATTCAGAAACCATGTGTTTTAGAATTTAAAGATCTATTAACTGATAATCTTCACTTCAAGAACGTGAGATCTTAATGCTAAAAAATGTCTATTGTTTTTATTGAAGAACATGCAGAATGAGAATCGTGGGTCTTCTAGAACTACAAAATGAATTTGGTGAATTAATTTTTAATAATTTTAGTTAAAGGATTAGTTCACTTTTAAATAAACTTTAGCTGATAAGTTACTCACACCCATGTCATCCAAGATGTCCATGTCTTTCTTTCTGCAGTCGAAAAGAAATTAAGGTTTATGATGAAAACATTCCAGGATTTTTCTCCATATAATGGACTTCAGTGGGCTCCAAACGGTTCAAGGTCCAAATGACAGTTTCAGTGCAGCTTCAAAGGGCTTTAAACGATACCAACCGATACCAGACGATGAATAAGGGTCTTATCTAGCGAAACGATCAGTTTCTGCGAGAAACCGAGCAGTATTTAGGCTATTATTTTACCTCGAATCAAACAAACGTGATCATCTCTGAGCTCCGCCATAACTTCCGCTAAGTGAGGTCAAAATACGAGCGTGGTCATAGATATATCGATCGTAGATGCCTCATTCTATTGATCCGTGCAGGCGCTAATGAGGCTTCTACGTATACATCTATGACCACGCTCGTATTTTGACCTCACTTAGTGGAAGTTATGGCGGAGCTCAGAGATGATCACGTTCGTCTGATAAGAGGTAAAATAATAGCATAAAAACTGCTCGGTTTCTCGCAGAAACTGATCGTTTCCCTATATAAGACCCTTATTCGTCGTCTGGTGTCGTTTAAAGCCCTTTGAAGCTGTATTGAAACTCTCATTTGGACCTTGAACCGTTTGGAGCCCATTGAAGTCCATTATATGGAGAAAAATCCTGGAATGTTTTCATCAAAAACCTTAATTTCTTTTCGACTGCAGAAAGACATGACATGGGGGTGAGTAAATTATCAGCAAAAGTTTATTTAAAAGTGAACTAATCCTTTAACACTCCCAGTTTCTAAAAAAAAAACAGCAGCATTGTCATAATTGAACATAAATAGAAATATCAGAGGAAATGTCTCTTGAATATTTTAATGGAGGGCTTTCAAATTTGAAAAGAACGACCAGTACATTTCTTCATAATTCTCCTTTAGTGTTCCAGTGTACAGGAAGGAAGTCACATGGATTTGTAACAACATGAGGTTGAGTAAATAAAGGCACTGGTTTTTGGATGAACTATTCCTGTAAGGCCTATCTCTGTTAGAACCCCTCAGTTAACTGACAGAATCTGTGTGATCAGTTCAAGCACAGAGCAGTGACCCTCTGAAGAGTAAACAACAGTTGGATCTGGAGAGGGCGTACTTTCTGGTGACACAGGCTTTTGAAGAGGATGAGAAGGAAAACGCGGATGAGGCCATTGAGCTCTACACTCAGGCTGTGGAATTGTGCATTCAAGCGGTGAGTCGACACATAAGGAGAAAGCGCATTAGTGTTCAAAAGTTAATTTGATCAAAAATGACAGTAAAGACATGTACAATGTTACATAATATTTCTATTCCAAATAAATGTTCTTTTGAAGTTTCCATTCATTAAAAAAACAGAAAAAAGGTATCAGTTTCAAAAATATTGGGGGGGAAACATTGTGTTAAACATTGATAATAATAAGAAAGGTTTCTTGAGTACAAAATTAGCATGATTTCTGAAGGATCATGTGACAATGAAGTGAATTAATGCCATTACAAGAATAAATTACATTTTAAAATTATTTTAAATTGTAATAATGTAGAATTAGTAGTATTACTGTTTTACCGTATTTTTGATTAAACAAATGCAGTCTTGCTGAGCATAAGAGACTTCTTTCAAAAGCATAAAAAAAATCGTACAGACCCCAACTTTTGAACATTAGTATAAAAATTGCATCATAACTCTACAGTGTTAACTCAGATACTAGCAGCAGTTCTAATGTAATAGCAGTCAGTCTTTGCAACAGGTGGTGGTGTTAAGTTGGTTGTTCTGGTTTCATATCTCTGACTGACACTTATACGAGCTCTTCTGGTAATTAGAAACGGTGCCGCGGCCCTGTAATCTTTGAACTCTTTCTCTCTCCCACACAGTCCAATGAGACGTCAGATCAAGCACTACAGGGGAAACTGAAGCAGCTTGCTCGGCAGGCTCTGGACAGGTGCTTCACAGTTTACCATAGAAAATTATTAGACTCACAACTATTACGCATTTGGAAATAGAATGATGTACATTTTACCTGTAATCCTTTGTTTTCATCTCTTTTTCCTCATCCAGGGCAGAAGGATTGAAAGACTCTCTTAGTAAACCAGCAAACCAGGACAAGCCCGTCTCCTCTGCATCCAAAGGCCCTGTGAGACAGTTCTTCCCACTAGGCCCAGACTTCTCCCTCCATGACAAATCTCAGCCGGTCCGAGCAGTGCAGTCCAGTGAGCCGCAGGGTCAGCGTTACACAGCGGAGGAGATCGAGGTGCTCAGGTAGGCTCAGATATTTAATTGTGCATGCTCATTTCCCGTTTACATTTTGATCACCTTTACCTGGCATCTAACACTCACTAAAGTTAATCTCACAGAAGTGCTACAAATGTAATTACACTGTTAAATGAAAAAAATTATATCTAGGTTTTTTTTTCATGCTGCACATTTATAATGATGTGATGGCTAAATTCACTAGTCAAGTCACCTTTATTCATACAAATATTTATACAATATGCTTTATGCAATACAGATTCAAATGCATTTCGGTTGTTGTTCAGCTCAAGTCAGTTCAGTGTTGGTTCAGTTCCGTTCCGTAAAGATCATCAATTATTAAAGGGTTAGTTCACCCAAAAATGAAAATTCTGTCATTAATTACTAACCCTCATGTCGTTCGAGACCCGTAAGACCTCCGTTCGTCTTCGGAACACAAATGAAGATATTTTAGTTGAAATCTGATGGCTCTGAAAGGCCTCCATTGGTACAATGCACGGTTCACTCTCAAGACCCTTAAAAGACACTAAAGACGTCGTTACAAAGTCCATCTCACTACAGTGGTTCTACAATAACTTTATGAATCGGCGAGAATAGTTTTTGTGCGCAAAAAAACCCTAAATAACGACTTTTTATAGTGCTGACGATTTCAAAACAAGGCATCATGAAGCTTCGAAGCGTTATGAATCAGTGAGTCGAATCATGATTCGGATCGCGTGTCAAACCACCAAACTGCTGAAATTTGGCGATCCAAACTGCTCATTCGACTCACTGATTCATAACATGAAAAAATATTATTGGCTTATTGATATTAGCAACTTTTTTAAGAATTATTTTAACAATGCATATAGAAAAAATAAATTTGTAAATAATACATTTTTCCCTTTTTGTGTGTTTTGTAGAAAGACCTCCAAGATAAATGGAATTGAATATGTTCCATTCATGAGTGTTGACCTGAGGGAACGTTTTGCTTTTCCTGTTCCGTTCTCGTGAGTATTTATATTCTTTTGAGTGTGATTTATACAAGTGCAGCTGCTTCACTCACATCCACTGTACTTTGCTACAGCTGTATTTTCCTTTGCACTGACACTTATACTACCATTCAAAAAAACTGGGGTCAGTAAGATGCATTAAAAAAAAAGGACGTTAAACTGATCAAAAGTGACAGTAAAGACATTTTTAATGTTACAAAAGATTTCTATCTCAAAAACAACATCTATAATAACAATAATATTTAACAACATTACTCTTTTACTGTATTTTCTATCAAATAAATGCAGCCTTCATGAGCATTAGAGACTTCAAAAAAATCATTAAATTCTTACTGATCCCACCTTTGAGCGTTAGTATTTTTAAGAACAGTAGTCCTATACCGCAAGTGAAATGTGGCATAGTTAAAAGACCTCAGTGGCATGATTGTGTTTACACATAGGGACAAATGTGGGAAACTGGCTCTGTCGCCGAAGCAAAAAGCCATATTTTCACGCTGGGTTCGTCCTGATGACATCTGCAATAACCCCACCATGATCTTCACTGTGTCCAGCTTCAGCATCAAGCAGGTCTCACTTTATATATCATTGATTAAGCTTGCTTCTCATTCAAACTTTGCCAATCTGTTAACTGGAAACAAATCAATAGTTATACCCTTTAGTTTAAGCGGTTTTGTCATTCAAAAAGCTCTGTTGTTTGTAACTTTTAGCTTGCGTAATGTTGTTTCGTTTGCTCATGTTTGCAGACGGTTGTGTCAGACTGTTCTTTCGTTGCGTCATTGGCCATCAGTGCAGCATATGAGAGACGCTACAGCAAAAAGTTAATCACAAGGTACAGCGATTTTTACACTAATAGTTTGACTCATGTGTTACTGTAACCCTTGGATTATTAGGCTGCTTTTTGGATTGCTCATGGACTGAATCAAGCTTGTGAATGTCAGGTGTCCTCAGGCTGAAATGTAAACAATTCCTGAACAATCGCCTCTAATTTCCTGTCATTTTAATAAATAATAACAAGACTTCAATGGGAGTTTCCTATAATGCTATAGCATTGTCTGTTTGTGTTTGTATGTAGCATCATCTACCCACAGAACAGGAAAGGAGAGCCAGAGTATAACCCCTGTGGGAAGTACATGGTGAAGCTGCACCTTAATGGTGTCCCGAGAAAGGTACTCAACCTCTCTAAGCCCCACCTCCGCAAAAAAACTGCCTTTTATATGTTGCCTTCATGTTGTTTGAAGATGAACAGGTTCTTGAGACTATTGTTATAGTTCAGGTGTGTGTTTCTCTGTCAGGTGATCATTGATGATTTCCTACCCGTGGACCGCAACGGAGAGCTGCTTTGCTCCTATTCCAGTAATCGCAATGAACTTTGGGTGTCGCTCATTGAGAAGGCCTACATGAAGGTCATGGGAGGATATGATTTCCCAGGCTCCAACTCTGTGAGTGGCACTTTCGACTAAACAAAACATTTCTGTCACCAAGTCTCTATTGCTCACCAAGGCTGCTTTTATTTGATCAAAAATTACAACTTAAAATAAATATATACTATCTTCATATATTTTAAAAAGTAATTTATTCATGTTATGGCAACGCTGAATTTTCAGCAGCCATTCCTCCAGTCTTCTTCAGTGTCACATGATCCTTCAGAAATCATTCTAATATGCTGATTTTGTGCTCAAGAAACATTTCTTTTTTTTGTTGAAATGTTGAAAACACTTGTACTGCTTAATATATTTGTGTAAATTTCCCAATTTTTTCAGGAAAAAGTTCAAAAGAATAGCATTTATTTGAAATATAAATCTTTTGAATTATTATAAATGTCTTTACTGGCACTTTTGATTAGTTTAATGCATCCTTGCTGATTAAAAGTGTTTTATTTCTGTCATAAATCATACTGACCCCAAACCTTTGAACGGTGGTGTATACTATTTTGTATAATTAAACACTAATTCACACTAAAGTCAATCATTTTACATGCGACAAGTGAAATTGTGCAACATGAAATTTAGAAATTATATTTTGCGTTATTCTGAACCATACACTTTTTCCCCCCATGTTTTTCACTTGTAGAATATCGATTTGCATGCTCTCACTGGCTGGATCCCAGAGCGTATTGCTATGCATTCAGACAATCAGTCCTTTAACAAAGATGACACTTTCCGCATGCTTTACCAGAGGTAAGCACACATTCACAGTACACACACTATCCACTAGTGTTTATTGATTTCTGACCACTGTAAGGTCATATGTTCCTTTAGAATTTGTAGTATGTAGCTATTTAGGTACTTTAGTGGCCTTATTCCACTTGCCTGTCTTGATTCTGAGCATATATAGTTTGTATATTGCTGTTATTTTCATATTATTTATATATTAATTAGTGATGCGCATTAATGCATGCAATACAAATTTTTCAGTTTAACGCATTAAAAATATTTAACGCAATTAACGCAGCATCCGTTTTTTTCTATCATCCTTTGGCTAGCATTACATTATATGATCACGCTCTTATTCATGCAAGCGTGACAAGTCAAAAGAGAATGCCCCAACACACACGACGCACAGAAAGATACACGCCAGTAACGTGTGCACAGACAGCGCGCCAGAATAGAGTTCTCTTAATTCAAGTGAACTTAAAAGATTGTACAAAAAGATTGTTTTAAGTTCACTTGAATTAAAAGTTGTTATTTTTTAAACCTAATAAATGTTGAAATTGATATCTTTCAATTATACTGTAATGTTGAATATCTATCATTAATGTTTAAAAAAAATCTATTTCATATAGACATCAGTAGCAGTATTGTTTCAACAAATACCTAAAATATACAACAAATATCTAAAATATACTGTCTTTAAGTTGTTTCTACATTAATTTGGAGAGTAACTGTGAAATTATTACAATAATTTTTTTTTTAATATTTCTATTTAGTTTTATTTTTTTATTCCGTTTTAATTTGAATCAGTTTAGAACTTAAACTTTTTTTATTTTAGGTAGTTGCGAATGCAACATTTCTCTTTTTTTTTTTAAATCTAATTTTTAGAATTTTTTTCTTTTTCAGTCACCAAATGTATTTTTTATTTTTAATACTTTCAGTTTTAGAACAATAACAATACTGATCTATTCTGGCAGGTTTCACAGAGGAGATGTTCTCATCACCACAGCGACAGGGGTCATGACTGAGGAGGAGGGGGAGAGGTGGGGTTTAGTGCCCACACATGCTTACGCTGTCCTAGACATCAGGGACCACAAGGTGAAACTCTTCTATCATCTATCACTGGTCTATGTTAAATATATTCTGCTTAGAGGAGTCTCATGACTGCAAAAACATCATCATCTCCTCCTTGTTCTCACAGGGTAAACGCTTCCTCCAGCTGAAGAACCCGTGGAGCCATCTCAGGTGGAAAGGCCGCTATAGTGAACGTGATGAAAAGAACTGGACACCAGATCTTCTCAAATACCTCAATTTTGACCCCAAAACTGCACAGAAGTTTGACAATGGTAAGCCAGTGCTAAACTAACAATTAGAGATACAATAATCGGTATTGGCCTTTAAAGTAAAGCTATTATTTTCAGTTAAAAACAGCCGATTATCAGGGCCGATGGCATCCTGTCAATCAAAAGGGTGCGGGTCTGTAACTCTTACTGTGTGTGTGTGAAGAAAATGTCCCATGTTGAATCTTGTGCAATTAAGTGTAATATTTCAAATTCTATCCATTTTATCACGAAATTCAAACAATAAATGCTGTTTTGACGCTCCTAAATGTGATGTGACGGATCGCTGTAGTGCCTCAGTTCAAGCGACAGAGCAAAGTGCGAGTCATCTCTTGTATCTCGAAAAACATGCATGAAAATCAAAAGGTATGTTGAAAGATACAGTACAACTTGCCAAAATTCAAATCATGACTCATTTAATCACTCAATCAGTGCTTTAACCACGGAAAAGACGTCAATAAAACCGCTTGTAAGCAATAGGTCACTTAATAGTATTTAGCTTTAGTATTTAGCATCGGAAAGTCATCCGATGTTCACAGTTTGTTAGTTAGCAATAAAGAAACACCAGAAGGGAGCTTACTTACTGTTAATTATATATGTATGCTTGAATAAATTTGTCATAAAGACAAGTGCTTATGAAAATGACCTTATATTTGCAATTGAGTTGTATACAAACATTGAAGATTTTATTATTTGGGTGTTATTAGCCTATTAATAGCTGCTTAATATAATACCTTTGTTGTTAATTGCAACCAATATTATTGTGTACCAAATGCGAGGGTTCTCTTTATAGGTTGCAGCATTATTTGGGAGAGGTTTTTTTTCCCCCATAAGAAAAATCAAACTATCGTTATCGGCATCGGCCGATATCATTCTGAATAATCGGATATTGTATCGGCTGAGAATTGTAGTATTGGTGCATCTCAATGACAAATGTTGTAAAAGTTCTTATTCACCTGTGTGTTTTTCTTTAAGGGGTGTTTTGGATCATCTGGGAAGACTTGTGCCAGTATTACGATGTCATTTACTTGAGCTGGAGTCCAGCACTCTTCAAAGAATCCTCATGTATACACAGGTCCGACTCCTTGTTTCATCATCAATAGTATTCTGTCATAGTCTTTTGGTGTCTGATAGGCTATGTTTAGACTGTGGGAAAAAGTGGCCCATATTTTTTTGCTCATATGTGACTCAGATCTGGTCTTTTTTTTCATAACAGTGTAAACAGCACATTTGGGCCACTTCCATATATGGTCCTAGATCAGCTCCAGGTCTGATGTTTTGCCGTGTGACCTCAGTCTGAACAGTCATATTGAAATTCATGCGACTTTTACTTATTTCTGCGCTTACAGGAGTCACTCTAAAGATTTTGCATATCACTAGTTCTTTGGCCACTAGGTAAATAAGGAAGACCGCTACTAATGTAGACAGTGGAGGGACAGTAATGTGTTAGAAGTCCTAAGTATCACGGTGACAGCTCTATATAAGCAAACCTTGAGGGGTTATATCGTAAATATTTAAATATTATCTCCTTATTCTTCACTTCATCCTCTTTATCGTCTGCACACAAATTCACCGGCTTCCATACTTGCTTCCCTACAAATGAAGGCATAAACACTGAATTCAGTGGCCTTCCATATGACACCGTTCCATTTTTGTTATTGTTACTCTTTTAGAATTGTGACCTTATATCTCGCTATTCAGACTTTTTAATTCGTATATGTGAAAAAAAGTCAGAATTGTGGGATTAAAAACTTGCAGTTGCGAGAAAAACGTTAGAATTGCGAGTTTATATCCAATAATTCTGTGAGGTATAAACTTGCAAATGCAAGAAAAAGTCATAATTGTAAGAGGAAAAAG
This sequence comes from Gobio gobio, assembly GCF_949357685.1. Taxonomy (NCBI): domain Eukaryota; kingdom Metazoa; phylum Chordata; class Actinopteri; order Cypriniformes; family Gobionidae; genus Gobio; species Gobio gobio. The sequence goes on from NC_137108.1 coordinate 38,219,822, forward strand.
TCACAATTACCTTTTTTATGGTAATTGATGGCTCGATGGATGGTTGAAACAAGCTTCCATACGAATCTGAAATTGACCACATTTGAAAAACTAATGTGAACAGTCAAAAAAAGGGATCTGAGCAATAAATCAAAATTGATAACAAGTCTTAGACTTGGACACCTTATCAAATAATTAGAAAATATATGTGCATTATGCTATTGCAGTAGCTGGGATGGCAAACAGGGACCTGTGAAGGACGTCTACAGTTTGGCCAATAACCCTCAGTACAAGCTGGAGGTGCAGTGTCCTCAAGGGGGTGCTGCAGTATGGGTACTACTCACCAGACACATCACTGACAAGGTAAAACGACATATTACAGTGCAGTGCACTACAATCAGATTGAGTGTACTAGTTTTTATGATGTTATTACCTTCTCATTCAAGGATGACTTTGCTCAAAACCGGGAGTTTATTACTTTAGTAGTTTACAAGACCGAAGGAAAGAAAGTCTATTATCCAGGTAAAGAAGCACACAATGTATCTTTTAGACACTGAAGAAATTGTGTGAATCTGATTTTTTTTTTTAAATACATCATTATTTACATTTTGTGTGCCCTGGTTTGTGTTTTTCTGAAGCTGAACCCCCTCCTTACATCGATGGCATCAGGATCAACAGCCCTCACTACTTAACCAAGATCAAGCTGACTAGTCCTGGAACTCACACCTTTACACTGGTGGTCTCACAGTATGAGAAACAAAACACCATCAATTACACACTAAGGGTAAGACGCAATCAAGTGTGGTGTTTTTTTTATTTATTTTTTCATATTAATTTAATCATATTATTAACTGTTGTTGTGAATATGCCCTTTCCAGGTGTACTCAGTATGCAAGTTTAATTTCTCCAAAATCCCAACACCCTTCACCAACACCAAAAGAGTGAGTTCAAATTTCTACTATCGCTTTTGTATAGTGTTTGTGGTGGTGGTTATTGTTGGAAGCTATTTCCAGATTGTTTAACATCTCTCTCTTTGTTGGTGTTGATGAATAGATAAATGGGCAGTGGAAGGGGGCCAGTGCAGGAGGTTGTGGAAACTACAAAGATAGCTTCAAGAACAACCCCATATACCAGTTCAACATGGAGAAAACAGGCCCTCTGCTCATCGAACTCCGCGGCTCAAGGTCAGACTGCTTGTTATTTTCCCTTATTTCATTACATTTCAAAGGTAGCAATGTGGGTACTAAATGTATGCGTTTTGACACATTGAACATCAAAATATGATCTGAAGGCCTTTATTATTTAGGAAAATATGGTATCTTTAAATATGTAATTTTCTGCATTTCCACAAAGGTTTGCTTTGATACCTTGCATAGGTTATGTTAACTGTAAGCAAGCTGAACACTCAAAGAAAGACTGATTGATTCCAATTGTGTTTCTGTTTTAGAATGCAATATGTACAATATTTGTGTGTGCCACCATTCAAAAGTTTGGGGTCAGGAAGATTTTTATAATGTATACTTTTATTAAGCAGTGATGAATTAAATTGATCATAATGTTTCAAATAAATGCTGTTTAATCCACACAAAAATTAAGTAGCACAACTGTTTTCAACATTGACAATAATAATAAATGTTTTTGAGCACTAGATTGGCATATTAGAATGATTTCTGAAGGATCATGTGACAACATGTGAGTAATGATGCTGAAAATTCAACTCTGCCATCACAGAAATAAATTACATTTTAAAATATATTCAAAAATAGAAAACAGTTATTTTGAATGGTAATATCTCACAATATTACTCCTTTTGCTGTATTTTTGATTGATTAAATGTAGCCTTGGTGAGCATCAGAGACTTCTTTCAAAAACATTAAGCACATCTTACCGACCCCAAACCTTTTAATTTATAATGTATATTTAATGTAATGTAATATATGTGATAATATAAAAGTTATTAATTGCTGTATTTTGTTAAATAAGATTACTATAAAATGAATGGCTATAACATGCCCCAAAAAGGTTATTTTAGCCATAAGAAGGGGGTGAGATTTCACAGGCCGTCAGATTTCCCTTGACACCAGGAACGACGTGGACAGGGCTGTCCTCTGTAATCACTCCATCCTGGAAGGAACACCTACGCACATTCAGAACCCTTCTTTCTCTGAGTGTGAGAGTGTTTTCTCAGTGATATGAGGATGTATGATGTAGCGTGATGTCTGTGAATATAAACGAGTTTGGCTTTCTCACTGCAGGCAGTACAGCGTGGGCTTTGAGGTGGTGACGGTTTCTACTGCAGGGGATTCTGGATCATCAGGCTCCCAGAAGAGGGGCAGTGGAGATTACCGGTAAAGAAATACTCTCTTTGTGGTATTAGATGCTTCTTTTATTGCTTTAAAGATTTATTAAATTGTATATCCTCTGTGCATTTCCATTCTCCCATATTAGGCACATTGGCTATGTTTGGGATGGAATGCTAGTGTACTGCTTATTGCATTCTGCGTAGTATGCGCTTAAATATGCCTACAATGCTTTTAGAATTGGTATGTGAAAAAGTGGGCATTATGTAACAAATTTCAATCTATAGTAGGCTAAGGGTCAGATTTACTAATTAGGGAAGCAAATGCAAGTAAACTCAGTTAATAGTAGAATTAATATGAAGGGAACAAAGTCACAGAGTCCAGGAATGACAGGTGGCGCAGGGACTAAGATGGTCAAATGATGAGGTGAGATGAAGGTGCGCTGGTGCAGGTGAAGACGGGATCCAGACACAGAAACGAAATCCACTGAGAAACGGATAAACTTTTGTCTAATTTCGCCATTTTGAATTGAAATAGGCCTATGTAATGTCATTTATAATATAATTAACAAACAAGAAATATTAACAAAGCCGTTTTTCTTCAGATTAGGCATAAGATTAATAGTAATGAATGTGTGCATATTGTAAATTAATATAATTCCAGTTGCAGCATTCAGTAAATAAAAAGCTCCGCTTTTTTTCAGCCTGTATTGGGCTAAGATAAGTAATGAATGTGTGCATATTGTGAAATAATTGAATAAATTTAGTTACCTTGCTTTCTTGTTAGCCTTCAGTAAATTAACATGTCTACAAAAATGATTCATAAAACATATAAATATCAGTTAAACATATGTTTACTGTCTTCACTGACGAAAATGGAAAACTTTATCAGTCATATCTGCCCACTGACATGGTTTTCAAGCTATTGTTATCTAATTTGTTGGCGTTCAGAACATCTTAAAATGCATGTAGATCATGGAAATAAAAATGTTCTCGGGGGAGCAAGCCCCCGAACCCCCCTAACTACCTCACATTTGGGATCTCAGTGATTATAAACCTGCCTACATTGTATTCGGGATGTACAATATGGTCAAGCAGAATAAGGTGTTAATATTTGCTTTATAAGTAATGTATAAGTAATATGCATACTAATAAGCTACTAGTTAATAGTGAGAATTGGACCTTAAACTAAAGTGTTACCATTTTTTTTTTCATACCCTCACTGGGGGCTGAGCACCCCTAAAATGAAAATCCTAGAAATGCCTCAGACCAATCACAACAGACTGGGCCGTCTGACCAATCAGGGCAGAGTAGGTTTTAGAGAGACTGAATCTTAGTTGTTTTAGTTGTATAATACAGATTTTAGATGCCAAGGTCCACAAATATGATGATTCCCTTTTGTACCATTTTAAAATTTGAGGTTGGTAAGATAATTTTTTCTGTTTTTGAAAGAAGTCTCTTATGCTCAACAACAGGCTGCATTTATACAGTAAAAACAGGGATATTGTGAAATAATATAAAAATAATATACTTTAAATAATATAACATGCGTATAATATCTGTGATGGCAAAGCTGAATTTTCAGCAGCCATTGCTCCATCGTCACATGATCCTTTAAAAAACATTCTGTTATGCTGATTTTAGGATTCTTTGATAAATAGAAAGTTTAAAAGAACAGCATTCATTTGAAATATAACTTTTTTGTAACATTGTAAAAGTCTTGCATTCTCGCTGAATATTTTACTGACCCCAAAATTTTGAACGGTAAATTATAAAAATGTCCATACCCATATAAGACCCTTGACCCATTTGGCACTCCCTTGAAAACTCGTTGTACATATGCATTAGCTACTGCAGAAATAGCATGCTATTATGAACACAGGCTGGTATATTTTTATTTCTGTATACTAACAGTCATCTGGCCTACATCCTCCTTGTGCGTGCATAGACAAAACGGCAAAACTGTGTAGATAATTCCACTTTAGCATCAGCATGCAAAAGCTTGAAAAGCACAGCCTTGTCTCTCAAGAAATCTCAGAAATCTAGGTCAGACATGCAGTTGTTGATCGTTTTTAAAATAGTCATATGACTGAAAAACATATCTGAAGAAAATGTTTCATGGTTTATCCAGTCTCATATTGATAGCAGTAGCATGCTTGTTAGCTTTGTTGATGGTCTGCATAAATAGTTTAAAGATTAAGGCGCATTTATTAAGAAAATCGATTCAAAACAGTTAATTATCCTAACAGAATCTGATCTCTTTATCCTCAGATGCGGTTTCTGTTATATGGAGGTTGAGAACTTCCCTGCTGGGATTTACAATGTCATGCCCACTACCTTCCTGCCAAAACAAGAAGGCCCGTTCTTCCTGGACTTCAGCAGTGTCACTCCACTGCGCGTATCTCAGCTGCAATAACGGCTCGAGATCATCGGCCCACCGGATTGTTCTGCAGACACGAGACACTGAATATGCTTTAGCCAACGCTCATTGCTCCCTATGGCATGGACACTTTCGCTTGCCAAAATAAATAAGCACCACCCACAGATGGTACCTGACATAATGCCATATTAGCCTGTGATAGATAGCGCACGGCTGCTCATGACAGTGCCACGCTCAGAGGAAGTGTATTAAATCAGCCAAAAATGCACTCCTCTTACTTCTGCGGTCCGAGTTTGCATTCAAAAACAATGACGTGTGTGTTACACTTGACCTGAAATGACTGTTTTTCACTCAGGAGACTTGCATTGAAGCAGGGATGTATATTAATGATGTCTGCTCATAGATCAGAGGGATATGTTTCGTGCACAGAAATCTGTGTCTTCATACTAAGGGCTCTTTCTCTGGTTTGTTTGCTGATGTTTAGGTAGAAAGATTATCAGTTGTAGGGCTTCTCTCTTTAGTGGGCAGAGAACGAGTGCACTTTTATCAAAAGAAAGAGAGAGATATGCATCTATCTAAAGCATCATTTTTTTTAGCTCCCCCACCCCTGATTTGTTTATCAGTCACGATTTACCAGCACAGTACTGTATGTTTACAGAACCGAATACGATGACATGGATGTACTTGCATCATAAGGGGACATGCATGATTGAGGTGATGTTCCGTATTGGGTATTATACAAATGCTTAACGTTCTTCCGTCTAACATGCTTTTTGATTTATGTTCATCTGCTCTGATGTATTTATTTGCAGAGATTAAAATGAAGGTGTACATTTCATCAGACATTATCATTATTATCATTTTTGTATCAGAATTACCTTGGTAACTACACAAACATGTTTTGATTATATAACATGAACTAACAACTACTTTTTACAGCATTTATTCTTCTTGGATAATTTCTAGCTATTTACATTTCAGGGTCTAAAATGTTACTTTTTACCACACTTGCCATGCTGCCAAAGGCAGACCATGAAACTGTTTTTGCAGAAACAGGTGGTTAGACGCCAACGTCTTAAATAGCCTACCAGTGAAAATAGACAATTCCCTATACCAATTTCGATACCACAGCTAAAACTACTAGCCTAAATAATATACATTTAAAACAGTAACACTTTACAATAAGGTTTCATGAGTTAATATTAGTTAATGTATTAACTAACATGAACTAACCATGAGCAATACATTTGTTACTGTATTTGTTAATGTTAGTTAATAAAAATCCAGCTGTTCATGGTTTGTTCATGTTAGTTCAGTGCATTAACTAATGTTAAAAAGATTTTAATAATGTATTAGTAAATGTTTGACATGAACATTAACAAAGATAAATAAATGCTTTATAAGTGCAGTTCATTATTAGTTCATGTTAACTAATGTAGTTATGTTAACTAATGAACCTTATTGTAAAGTGTTACCTTTAAAACGATTAAAAACAAGTAACGGTCGTTTTCAGGTAGAGACATTGAATTAAGTCATCAAATGTAAAATAACACTGGAAAGTCTTCACTGTATAAATTAAACTGATTAATCCTTAAAGTTATTTAGTCAAGAGCTGTGAATGAATTTGTTCTTTATCCTTTGTTGTTTGATCAACATTAAAAACACAAACGGCAGTAGAAATATTAGGCTGCTATAAGACCTTACACCATTTGGGCGTTTGCAAACATCGATGAAGTGTTTTGTGGGCGGAGCCTACCTACTCCTTGCATTTCCGAGTTTATATTTCACAAATCTAAGAAATATAAAAATTGCAAGATAAATTCTAATCTTTTTTGTACCCCTCAGAATTACGGGTTTATATCCCCCCCAAAAAAGTCAGAATTGTGAGATAAGCAAAACATTTTATGGTTAAATGTTACCTATATATAATACACAAGTTATGTGTGGAAGCTTATTTCCGACTTTATAACTCGCAATGGCAAGTTTATCTCACAATTCTGAGAAAAAAAGTCAAAATTGCAAGTTTATATCACGCAATTCTGACTTTGTCTCGCAATTCTAACACACAATTCTGACTTTGTCTCGCAATTCTAACTATAACACACAATTCTGACTTTTTATCTCGCAATTCTGACTATAACACACAATTCTCACTTTATATCACGCAATTCTGACTTTATATCACTCAATTCTGACTTTGTATCACTCAATTCTGACTTTGTATCACTCAATTCTGACTTTGTATCACTCAATTCTGACTATAACACACAATTCTCACTTTATATCATGCAATTCTGACTTTGTATCACTCAATTCTGACTTTAACACACAATTCTGACTTTGTATCACTCAATTCTGACTTTGTCTCGCAATTCTGACTATAACACACAATTCTCACTTTATATCACGCAATTCTGACTTTGTATCACTCAATTCTGACTATAACACAATTCTGACTATAACACACAATTCTGACTATAACACAATTCTGACTTTGTCTCGCAATTCTGACTATAACACACAATTATTTTATATCTCGCAATTCTGACTTTAACACACAATTCTGACTTTGTATCACTCAATTCTGACGTTGTCTCGCAATTCTGACTATAACACACAATTCTCACTTTATATCTCGCAATTTTGACTATAACACACAATTCTGACTTTGTCTCACAATTCTGACTTTGTATCACTGAATTCTGGCTTTGTATCTCGCAATTCTGACTGACTTTGTATCACTCAATTCTGACTACAACACACAATTCTGACTTTATAACCCGCAATTCTGACTATAACTTGCAATTCTAACTCTATATCTTGCAATTTTGAGAGAAAATAAGTCTTTAAAAGAAAAAGGTTTTATGCAATTATCTTTTCAAATGTTTTATTCTGTGGCGGAAACAAGCTTTCATAATTATGCCCCTATGAACTGAATATGTGAATATTGTGTAGATCTATTGTTTACCAAAAAGCTCAAAACTCAGGTCACCCCGAAGCGGAACGGCGCTACATGTCAGAGCATTGCACACAAGGTTGATTATTTGACTTACTTGACTAATAATAATGCTTTAAGTATTTTTATTTCAGTCTGAAAACAATTACACAAGCTTTGTAAACAACAAAAGACTAAACACCATAAATCACTTAAATACTGCTACAGGGTTTCTTTTCTTACCATCGGTTCTCAAACCGGCAACAGATAAAAAAAACGAACATTTGAGAAGGCAAAAAAAAAAAAAAAAAACAATGATGAGAGACAAGGTCACACAAAAACACAGTGCCTAATGACTAGACCTGAAGCTGTGCCATCTGTGTCGAAATCATTGCCTGCTGCACCACACAAGCTTGATGGAACATTCAGTAATTGTCTTCTTCATCAGTGCTGTACATCCCCCACCGAGACCCATCAAATGATTCCCATAAGCCTTCTGCCCCCCTCTGAACAGTGCAAGTACAGTAGATCCAGCCTCGTATGCTACTTTCTGAACCACAAAGCCATTGTTAATCGGTCTCTATTGCTCTTTTTCTATTTATATTGAAAACGATTGTTCTTTATGTAGAGAGAGCAAAATGGAGCGGCATGCACGCAGTCCACCCGTGTAGGGAAGCTCACACTTTTGGCTTGTGAAGGAAGGTGAAAGTGACCTGTACGGATCAGCCTGTTGCTGCTGCAGGTCTGCGGATGACAGAGAAGGTGACCTGTGATGCAGCTGGTCGGCTTCACTTCCTCAAGACCCACCGATGCAGCGTAGAGACTCCTCACATGATTTTGAGTCCTTTTTTAAGAGTTTATGAAGGACATGCAGGTGAGTCTATTCATGCACAGATGTCCTAGATATACAGTAACTCAAACAGTTGTAACATTATACTGCCACACAAATGACTCTGTATATTTTCCATGACGGTTACACAGATTTGAAAGAAAACAAGTGGCATAAATCTACAGCATAACTAATCTCTTATGCATTTCTTTAGTAAAAGGAAAAGTGCGCCATAATTAACAAGTGCTAACGTCATCCTTAAGTGTCTTCAGACTCTTTAGATCTTATACATAAAATACGCGTGGGAATGTTGTATTTTATAGGAGAGATTTGTCTTCTTTTGAAAGCTTAACCCAGATCTATGCCCCTTCAAATGGCAGATTTGCCTCCTCAGCACATCATGTCATGGGTTGCTTTTCTCACACCTGTAAGATCGAGTGAAAGTCCAGTCTGAAAGTTGCCGGAACATTCTAGACAGTGAGAGGAATGAGCTGGGATGACACTGAAGTGGAGGACGAGTGGCTGCCAGTGCCTCTCGATAGCACACAGAATGTGGATGAATACATCAATGCCGGCGTGGAAGCCATTGCAGTCACATTCCGTCGAGCAGGATTGTAGATTGCTGAGCCAGACCCAGGGAGTTTCGCCCAGCGTTTTTCCTGCTTTCATTTCGGCTAAGTTTTAGCGATAGCAGGCGGAAGCGGCTATCCAAGCCAAAGGTTGTTTTGGTGTTGCTGGTGCTATTTTTATTGAAAACGTTGTCCAGTATGGCCTCTGCACCTTCTGCTCGGTCACCTGTACACAATGAAGCTGATTAATCAACCACAGTTATTAAAAGTGCAAAATATTATTATTTACATTTACGCATTTGGCAGATGTAAATTTTTGCCAAAGCGACCTATGTTGCATTCAAAGTATACATTATATCAGTTCATGCATTTTCTGGGAAACAAACTTTCGACCTTGGTGTTGCTAGCTCTATGCTCTACTGTTTGAGATACAGAAATCATAATAGTAATAAATTAAAAAAATATTAATTAAAAGTACATTAAAAAATATATTTTATTTTAGAATGCAATATAGTATTTTACAAAAAAAAAAGTATATTTATATGCATGCATGTATGTATGTATGTATGTATGGATGTATGGATGGTACTGTTTATTTAATAACAATATATTACATATAATCATCTATATACATATAATAAATATACATTATAATAAAAATGTAAATAATCATTTTGTATTATAAAATATTAAATTGATGATATTGGTAACACTTTACAATAAGGATTTGTTAGTTAACATGAACTAAGAATTAGTTAATGTTAATTTCAACATTTACTAATACGTTATAAAGATTAATAAATATTGTAACAAATGTATTTCTAATTGTTAGTTCATGTTAGTTAATACATTAACTAATGTTTACAAATGTATATATATATATACATACATTTGTAAACATTAGTTAATGTATTAACTAACATGAACTAACAATTAGAAATACATATGTGTATATGTGTATATGTATATGTATATGTATATGTATATGTATATGTATATGTATATATATGTATATATATATACAATAATTTTACTAAATGTACTCATGAGATATAAATGTAAAAATAAATGTCATATTTTATAATTATTCTAGATATTTATATTCATGTGTAAATTAACAGCCCTGCTTTAAAAAACATAACATTTTAGCAGATAAATTTGTTTTGCACTTATTTACGCACTGAAAAGTTATCCATCAGTGAGATTAATGAACCCCCTTACAGGGCACAGGTGCAAGCAGGCAGGAAACCAAGAAAAATGGCATCGTCTCACAGGAGAAACAAGAACAAGCCTTAATACAATCCCTCACGTGCAACTGCAGTGTTATTTGGGTCCCATCCATCAACGCAAACGCATCTATGAATATCTCACCTCTCTCTAGGTCGCACTCGGGGGAGGATGCGCCGCTGCATTCGCTGCGTGGCCCGAGGATGGGAGACATCAGGCTAAAATCCGACAAAGAGACAGTGCTGGGCAGGTCCAGACTGCAGGGCCGAGAGGAGGGGGTGGGGGAAGTGGAGGTTGGAGAGACAGAGGAAAAGGAGGATGAGGAGGAGAAAGGGCAAGGCAAGTCCAGCGGACTGTTCGACCCAGAACTGAAGCTACTGTTGGACTGCGTCTCAGAGTCTTCCTCTGACATGGCACTCGTGCTGCAGTTTTCATCCTCGTAGGACCCAGACGCCACTGCAGGAAGACAGAAAGGAAAAATTCTGTTTCTGAAACATGTAGGTGGTTTTGAAATTGTATATAAAAAGACACTTAGGGCCCCATCATACACCCGGCGCAATGCAGCGCATGATTTTTGCTAGTTTCAGCCCAACGCGGTTATCATTTTCAAGTCCTGCGCCACGTTGTTTAAATAGCAAATGCCTTTGCTCCCATCTGTTCGCCCATGGCCGTGCATGGCCGTGAAAACAATGTGTGTTCAGGCACATTGTTGGTGTGTTGCTATTTTGAGGCAACTGAAAACGACTACGCCATTGACTAAAACCTGGTCTAAAGTCAATATCGCAGTATTTTTTGTGTTATTAAAAGGGTGCGTTAGTAATATGCACCTATAGGCGGGTGCACAACGTGTGTACACTGCTTATTACACACACAGGGCACACAAACATGCCATATATTAAAAATAAAAGGATTACAAATGTAAAACATTATTAGTGTACATAAAGTTAAAAATGGATAGTCATTGCATGCATCAGAATGACCCATTTTCAGTATTTAACCAAATGTGGCAATGCACACATGTATTTAAACTGACTCGTCAGGTTGAGGGTGTCTATATTCCACCATGTTAATGGAGAATCTGCCATGGTGCAAGTGCAACTGGCTTTTAAAGGGAATGGAAGATGAGACTCCGATTGGTTTATTGCACGTTATGCCCAAAACACACCCATGACTCATTAAGAGAATAGGTACAACCCTTTTAGACCATTTACAGACCGTTTTTTTCCGTCATTAAACTAGCAAAAGTTGCACCCTAAGTGCACTTGCGCCACGCGTTTCAGACCATTCACTCAGACCGTTAAAATAGGGCCCCTATACTTTTTACTAAATGCACTATAATAGACACCGAAATAAAACCTTTTTAAAATCAACGAACCACATGAAACCGTCTTAATCAGGTCTTAATCTTAATCAGGTTCAAAAGAAAAAAAATAAACGGATTCAGAACGACATGAGTCAGCAAATAATAAAATAAAACAAAAATGGATCTCATTCAATAGGTTTGGTCAAAAAGAAGAAGAAAAAAAAACAGAGTTGTTTTAAGATAAGAGCCAAGGTAGACAGCATTGACCGCTGTGCTGAACCTTTCCTTTCACTATCCTGAAAAGATCTAGAAAACACCAATCAGACCCTCTCATGCTATATCTCTGCAGTCCTGTTAAAGGAAAAAGACACTGCACTGCATCTACTTGGCTTGTTACACAAAGATCTAAAAATGCTTTTGAACTAAAAGGGTAGAAAAGACCTATAATACTGATTTTACCTGAATAAAACAAAAAACTGTCACTTCTCAGTCACGATTAATGTATTCCATCAACAAAATATATATTAAAAAAAGATTTTAAATTATATTAAAAACAACTATTTAGTGAAATTATCCATTTGAAATTAAACTATTTTTAGCATTACTCTTCAGTATAAAATATAATCAATTTCCCGTCACTCTGTCTGGTATCTTTGATGAAATTTGTTGCAAAGCATTCTGGAAATGAGGCCTTATAATTGCCCACAATGATTCAAGGCAGCATAATGTTGCTTCCTACTCAGCATCAATGATGCCTAGAGTGCTGTCTAGATGCAGTACGTTGCATAAAGAGTTACTACATATATACAAGATCATCTGGACTCACTTGATATTCCATCAGACTCCATTTTGAAGCCAAGCAAGTCTTCACCAATGACACCATCACCCTCTGCACCCACGCCTCTCTCCCGTGGGCCTATGCATGAGGAACGTCTGCGCTCATGGATCTCATCTGAGATCATCTCCAGGTTCCTGAGGGCTGACTTATATTCCCCTTTAGCATGCGTCAGCTTGGCCTGGAGGTCATCCACATTCTTCTTCAGTTGCTTAAGAGGGAAGGACAAAAAAAACTGAGTTGATACTAAACTAAATATGAAAAGGAAACATGGAAGCATGGCCTTAAAATTGAAAAACTAAGGACATATACAGATACAGATAAATAGATTAAATAATAAAAACATTACATAATAATACAAAAAAAGGTTTTCCTTGTTTTAAGCATAACGCTATCAAAAGTTCTCAACATTTACATTTTTTATATCTCATTTAAAGAATACATTTTAAGTAAATTTAGATTTTGAAATATACCATTATCATGTAGCACTTATCATAAAACATCCGTAAGTCATTTATAAGTACCTCAAGCTGCAAGTAATATTTTGCCTTCATTTCAAAGTAGGGCCTGAATGAGAAAGTGAGAAAAAGTGATTAGAGCTACTGTAAAGGCCTATAAATAGCATTGCACATATTACCATGGCAACCATTCACATATGCTGACACATTAATCAAATGATGAGTGAGAGGTTTAATAGGGTTCGGTGATAGAGTTGAGCCTGCTGAGTCACCATCACATGTAAGAAACCCACCTTTAACTAAAGCTCCCCTCTGATATTTATGGGTTTAACATGAGCCTAGTCTCACAAATGGCTGACTCTCAGCTTAAACTAATCATGGACAAAAACTGCCTACTTAGAACGAAAGATGCTATCTGACCGACATATAAATTGATTAAGTTTGTTTGTTTGTTTGTTTTGAGACCTTTGGACCATAAACCTACTCTATGAAAATAGACAGCCACAGGTGTGAATGCTTAGCCAATGCATTATGGTTTAAATCTGTGGCAGCAACATTTATATTACATTAAGCCTTATCCGTGTGTGTGTTCCATGGGCAGGGCCATAGCTAGGGTATCCAAAGCCCTCACCAGTTGAAATCGCAGGGGCAGACCCGGCGACAGGGCATATAAATCAGGGTGGGGGGGGTGGGGGGTGCTGTATTTGCAATCACTTTTGAATGTGCATTTGCTTTTTGGTTTTACTTTCGAATTTGATTGCGTTCAGCGTAAAAAGGGAAGGGGCGGAGCGGGGGGACGGGGGCACAGTAACTCGTTTGGGGGGCTAAAATTAGGGTTGATTAACCAAAACTGTATAAATTGGTTGGCAAAAAATATATATATATACACATATAAATTAGTTAGCTAGCTATAAACATGTCGACTACATAACTAAGTTGTTCTGCATGATTTCTCTCATCAAACCGTTTCTGAAACAAATATTAACTCCTAACCTTAGTGTAACATTTGCAGCATATCCATATAGCATTACTATTTGTCGCGATCACATTTTTCTGAACTCTGAATACATGAAGTTTGAACTGTTTTTGACATGTGACTGCTTAATTCGGTCCGACTATGGGCCCTATCATACACCCGATGCAACGCGACGCAAGTGTTTATTGCTACTTTTAGCCTGACGCAGTTATCATTTTCAAGTCCAGCACAATGTTGTTTAAATAGCAAATGCACTCGTGCCCATCTGTTCGCCCATGGGCGTGCTGGTCTGAAAACGAGGTGTGTTTAGGCGCGTGTTGCTATTTTGAGGCAACTGAAAACGACTGTGCATTGACCTAACAAAAACCTGGTCTAAAGTCAATAGAGCAGTATTTTGTAGTTAGTTAGGCGTGTTTATGCACATATAGACGGGTGCACAACACGTGTACACTCTTCTTATTACACACACAGGGACGTGCAGCAGCACACAAACATTTTAAAATATTAACAATAAAAGGATTCCTCTCTGGAGAAGTGTTCAGTCTTTCTGCTCGCAAATTCCGCCATGTAAATTGCGAATCCGCCATGGTGCAAGTGCAACTGGCTTTTAAACGGGAAATGAGACTCGGATTGGTTTATTGCACGTTACGCCCAAAACACACCCATGACTTAATAATAGACAAGGTCCAGAAGGGTTGTACCTTGTGCCTGGCGCACGGTCCGTTTTTTCCTTCGTTAAACTAGCAAAAGTGGATTTGGCATGTTTTTATCTTTTGTTTTTCATGCGTTTAGATCGTTAAAATAGGGCCCTTTGTGTTCACGTACTTGCATAGAGATTGTCTCGGGCCTTGGGGTGGGTAAATGTGGAATCGCTAGTAAATGAACTATGACAAAGTAAAACCTACAGTCCCCTTAAACAAACAACATAGCGACCATCCATTGGCTGTTTGAGGATCCTTCTGCCATTTGCATCAGACATGTTAAGCAAAGACTATTACTAGCCTAAATGGTTTCACTGAATGCTTGTGTTTAACAAATGAATCGGTGCATACTTAGACTTGTTGATGGTGCGTTTGAGCTTCTTCTCCAGCTGTTTCATTCGGCTCATGGCGGCAGTGTATTTGGCAGCGGTCTCCTTGTGCAGTAGCTCACTGCGTGTTTTTATCTGCTCTGCCTCCATCACCTATAAACCAAAACAGGTTTGAGTATTTCCTGGTACACCTCCTTCTACCATCCCACTACTTTGCATCACTCACTCGCTGTGTTGCGTGGTTGAGCATCTCCTGCCAGGCCGAGTCAAACTTCTTCTTGTCGTCCTCCAACAGCCTCTGTTCAGCCAGGGCGATGGTCTCTTTGGCCGCCCGCAGTACCTCCGTGGCCCTCTGGAAGTCTTGCGTGGATCTCTGTGCTTCCAGCTGAGTCTAGGGAACAGGTAGAGGACATTTACATAAACACAGTGCAATGCCACAGTAAACAACAATGTGGATAACCCATGAAGCAATCGGTGCAAGAGATGGAGAAACTTTACTCACGCACAGAACTTCCTGTGTGGTGACATATTAAAGTCTCCCTTGAACTTCCTTTATGGTGAATTAAAGCAAGCCATGCTAAAGCCGTGCAAAACGTAATCCTTTCCCATTCCTTCACTTTTTAACTCTAATCTCCACGTTACTCCCACTGACAGAAAAAACCTCTTACCGACTCAGCCTACTTAGCCAAACAAAACAGGATAGATTTTGCAACCAACCAATAGCAATGAGGCACTTCTACACTTTGAAGAGATTTACAGCATAGAGGGATCATACTGTATAAATCAACTCAGAAATTGAGAAAATCATACCATTCATTATACCAGTAACAAAGTTTCTGTTCTGCATTTAAGCAGAATATTACTTACTCTCTGTATCTACACATACATACACCGTTCAGGAATAACATTATGACCACTGACAGGTGAAGTGAATGACAGTGATTATCTCGTCATCACGGCACATGTTAGTGGGTGGGATATATACATTTTGTCCTCAAAGTTGATGTGTTAGGATTAGGATAAGTGTAAGGATTTGAGAAAGGCCAAATTGTGATGGCTAAACGACTGGGTCCAAATTCCCCAGATCTCAATCCAATCGAGCATCTGTGGGAGTCCGATCCCATGGAGGCCCGACCTCGCAACTTACAGGACTTAAAGGATCTGCTGCCAACACACTATTAGTCATAAGTTTATGCCTGATCGGTGTACACAAACATATGTGAAACATTATATGTTGCCTTTTGAAATGACAATTACATTTATTATACTTGTAATACTGGTAAGAGCAACGTGAAGATTCACGTGACTTTCACCATAAAACGACATTCTGGAAATGTTTATCACCCAGTAGGTGATGCATATCTCTACCATAAGACCTTGAATGCAATGAGACTCAAAACTGAATCATACACTGTAAATGGCGGTTACATGAATACACAATCCAAGGAATAATCCTCTACCTTTCCTTCTATCTGTCCTATTAAAGTCTTTCATTCTTCATTTTAGACAGCTTAATCCATTTACTTTTTCTTTCCCTTTTCCTCCATCCCTTCTTCACTCTCACACAGGCTATTTTTAGCACAGGCTTCAAAGTTGACATGATGCTGCCGCATTGGCACGGAGAGCTGACAGCGGGGGATCACTGCAGGACAGACCTCCAGTCCACCCAGGAAAGGACACAGAAGGGCTGGTGTAGCAAGGTGTAAAATAAAATAAATAAAATGTAAGGTCACTGCAGATGGCAAGACAGACCTCCAATCCACCCAGTAAAAGACACGGAAGGATAAGGGCTGGTGTAGCAAGTTGTAAAATAAAATTAAAAATTGAGGCATTATTAGCATGTACATTTTAGTGTGTGAACATAAACAATAAAACACAACAATCATGCTATAAAGTCTTTAAAATTTCCAGTAATCTTATTTAGATGTCGTCAAAACTTTAGAAGCTTTCATGTTCATGCAGGGAAAACTTGTTAAAATATTCATTCAAATTGCGTTCAGAGGTACTCTGAGGTCAAAGTTGTTTCCTGAGTAGTAGCGTGTTAATACTAACTACTTCAAAGTGAGGCATTAAAATAAAATCACATCTAATATTTAACAAGTAGCACAAAAAAAGATTTGATTTAATCGTTTTTGATGCGATTTCATTTCAGGGAACTTTTACACAGAGAAGCTGATTATTAACTTAAAGTACTTCTCTTTTTTGTTTATGGGAAAGTCAGATAACATCAAAGCTTCATCCTCTTTCAAACCGCTGATTTTATTGACTTCAGCTTTAATTCAATTTTGACCAAATGTAATGCTGTTTTGGGTCAATGTTGTGACCCAGTTGTCATGCTTTTCTGATGTCATTAACCATTTGTCCTGGTTTTGGCTTGAAAAATTAAGTAATTTGCAATGCTTTTGTACATGTCATTTGACTGACGTAATAACAAGATCATTTGTGACTTTTTACCTGGAGATTTGACCTTCAAATGCACACTGGGCTACTGACTTTTTAAGCTTAATGGGATAGTTCACGCAAAAATGAAAATTATCCAATCATTTAACCCTCAAACCACCCTAGGTTTATACGAGTTTCTTCTTTCAGACAAACACAATCAGAGTTATATTAAAAAATATATATATAATTGCTCTTCCAAGCATTATAATTGTAGTGAATGGCGGACCTGATTCCGGCAGACAGTAGCATAAGCTTTGATGCCTCTCGTGGTTCAAAATAAAATAAACTCAAGCTCCTATTCACTTATATCGAAATATGGTGTTTTATTTTGCTCTGTCCTCTGCTCTTCTAGGTTCGTCAGTACGTCATGCGTCAGGTCATTGGGTTACTCTTTTTTTTTTTACGTAAATCGACGCTTACGGCCATCTGTCCGAAGGCAGTTATTCTAGTTTGTAAAGTTTTAAATATGGATTTTTTTCTTACACAAACGCATCACTTCGGAAGGCCTTTCTTAACACCCTGGAGCCGTATGGAGCACTTTTATGATGAGTGGATGCACTTTTTGGGCTTCAAAATGTCGATCCCCATTCACTGCCATTATAAAGCTTGGAAGAGCCAGGTCATTTTTTAATATATCTCCGGGCGAGTAAATCATGAAGTAGATTTTCACCTTTGGGTGAACTATCCCTTTAAACAACAGACTAAAGAGTTCATCTTATCGAACAATTCTGTAGCAGAAAATAAACCTTGAACAATAAAACCCCAAATACATTCTCATAAAAAACAAAACAAGTGTAGCTTAATTTTGTGATAAACATAGCCATTATGAAATTCTCCAACTATTCTTCAATTGTTTAAAGGTTATTGACTGAAGGCGGAAGGCAGCATAGGGATTTTGACTCATAAACCGATTGCAATAAATCTGCTTTGGTGCCATGCGGTCACCATTAAACAGCTATAGCAGCTTCGCCAAGAAAGCACACATACAGCCCGAATCCCAATTCAAAAGGGCTCCTGCAAATGATCACAATTTTTCACCTTTATTCTCAGAGTACAGAGAGTACTCTGGTGTATTAACTTCCTACCAAAACATATGCCATGTGAGGATGGGTACAGGACAAAAAAATCATTTAGAAAAGGGAGGTAAAGAGGACCGGTGCAGTCATGGATGTGATAACAGCACGTACAGTACAACCATTCCTTATGATTCACAGCCACACTTTGTAAACATTATCTGAGGGGTTTAATTGTTAAGCCTCAATATGGCTCAATGTTTGACTGCCAAAATGATGTAATAAAGCTTTTCCCCATTTAAAAGAGCAACAGGGGACCGCATTTTGCACTGTTGCCAACAGCTTTTCATAGTTGTCAAAAGGACCGAACCATCCAAAAAAGGCTGATTGTGGTTAGTAGTTGAATTAAAGGTCTGGTTTAAAGGCAAAGTTTTCCCAAAACTGAAAATTCTGTCATCAATTACTCACCCTCGTTTGTAACCAAGTAGATTTTGGCAGCCGCTGACTACCATAGTATTTTTTTCCCACTATGGTAGTCAATGGCTGCCGAGATCTGCTTGGTTACAAACATCCTTCCAAATATCTTCCTTTGTGTTCAGCAGAACAAAGACATTTATACAGGTTTGGAACAACTTGAGCGTGACTAAATAATGACAGCATTTTCATTTTTGGGTGAACTATCCCTTTAAGCCCAAAAAGGTTTTAAAACATAAAAAAAAAAAAAAAAAGAAATAACGTTTTCATAACTTAATGGGAACATTAGCAAAACATTCTTAAAACATATTTTTGCTAGCTGTGAATTCTTTATAATATTACAATATATCTAATGTTTGAGGATGTTTACACGATGAAATACATTAATTCTTATTATAAAGCTTTTTACTTACCAAGCAAAATTGGCCTTTGTGTACTATTAGTCTAATTGTATCCAACTCAATAATCAATAGGTGTCATCATAGGTAATAACTGCTAATATGCTGTCAGTGTCACTGATATTTAAGGCTACATTTTTAAAAGAATTCTGAAGAAATGAACCACATTCATTTTTAATTATCCCATGACAGCATACAACCAGGAAGAGCACAAACATTGCAATAATACTGGCCTTAGGAAAGCACAAGGTCAAATTTAGGACATCTGAGGTAGTCATAAAGCGAAATAATTTATATTCAAAGCTACACATATTTTTATGAGAAGGCTGCAGTGGAGTTCTGCGGGTGTTTTAGCTGTGCTGGCCAAACTGAAGTGCTGTTGAGTTGAGCGAGACCAAATCATTATTGGACATGACAAATCGGCAGCATAAAGGTCCTTCCCAAGTGTGCTGTGAGGACACATTACGGCAAAAGGATTTCCCTTGCTCTTTTAAAACAGAACAGTTCAGTGTTATATCTAGAGTCTAACGTTCACAGCACTTAAGAGTTGGTACTCATTGCCAAACTCTGCATTGTGGTTATATATAATGTTCAACAAAACACGAGGTTAGCAAATCATTATGCAAGTTATTTATATTCAGAAGTCTCAAAGGTACAATGGCAAAAACAGCCTGTTTAATTCTTAGGATCAGAGAAATAAACAGACTGGTTTTGTGAAGACTGTTTGAATGGTTCAGTAATTGTTTTAGGCAAGTATGCATTAAATTTGATCAAAACTTATATTAAAAGACTTATATTGTTACAAAAAAAAATATTTCAAATAAAAGTTATTTTGAACTTTCTATTAATCAAAGAATCCTAAATCCTGTATCATGGTCTCCATAAATATATAAAGCAGCGGAACTGTTTTCAACATTGTGCACCAAATCAGGATATTAGAATGGTTCTGAAGGATCATGTGACACTGAAGACTGGAGCTGAAAATTCAGCTTTGCCATCACAGGATTAAATTACATTTTAAAATGTATTCAAATAAATAAAAAAAACAGCTCTTTTAAATGTTAATAATATTTCACATGCAATATTACTGTTTTTACTGTTTTATTCATCAAATAAATGCAGTCTCGGTGAGCATGAGATACTTTTTTCCAATGCCATAAACATGTAGTAGACTTTGAGGGGAAACAAAAGTTTTTGGGGGTTTTTTTTGCATGGGGGGGGGGGGGGGGGGGCTTTTTCTGTTCAGAAAAAGAGCAGTAAAAGTTCCAGTTCTATTGTAATAAACTATTTGCAATCTGCTCTTATTTTCATCTGCCTGATATGTAAAAATGCACGTTTCTTGTCACGTCAAATTAAGTTTTGATTTACATAAATAATGTATTTTTTCTATTTAAAATGTCATACAAATTGTCAAGTAGTGATATACTTTTGATATACTTTTTTATCATAAAATAGTTGTCAAATATTAAATGTTTAGCTACTTACATCTTACGACGCACTCTTTCACTGCTATAACTAAAGTGTCATGTTGGCACTTACTGTAAAGCTGCTTTGAAACAATGTGTATTGTGAAAAGCGCTATACAAATAAATTTGAATTGAATTCGCACTAACAGTAAGCCCAACCTTCTTTGATTTGATTGGCCATCAGTGACGAGCGCTGTTAGACCGCTAAGGCAGACCAACCTCAAAAAAAAATTACATTTTACTTTTGTCATCCTAGTAATAAACAGAGCAGTGTGTAATGGAGTACAGTAGAGCAGCATCAAGACTATCATAATGAGTGATCAATGGTATTTTAATCACCTTTAGAATATGATTTACAGCTCTTGATAATGATAATAATGTTGAAGTCTTCACAAATCCATATTTTACAAGCTTACTGGAAGAGCATTAAACAGTAGCCGGGGAAAAACTGTACACGTGAGTGTATGAGAAAGAGGATGTGTGCATTATTCAGAGTAGCTTTTAATGAGAAATGTGTTCTGAATTATTAATGAGAAGAGTTCTGAAAAAAAAAATTCCATCCTCGAATCAGCAGACCAGTCATACGTGGTGCCGTTACGGTTTCCTGCCTTCATTATACCTCATCACTGATTCCATCTAAACTCAAGAGTCTTCAACTGCCTTCAGATCTAAAGGATTCTGACAACTGCTGCCGAAGCCTTGTGATCCATGCATTATTTTTTTTAAGAACTGTGATGGACACTTGATGATTGTATAAGTGTAAGCTAGACTTTGAAGTGGGCCACTGTAAATACAGAGTGCGAATAAGAAATCACATTTGTATGAAAAAAAAATATACTCTCCTGATAGATGAACAAGCTGTTCACTTTTGAACAAGATGTTTTAACTTCTTAAAGTTACAGTTCGGTTTTATGGTTCATCAAACCAAACTTTTTTAAAAACGACAAGACCTTTTATTCATTGGAAAGCATCAAATCCGTGATATGCTGTGGTCTAAAACAGCCAGCTGCTTCTCTGAATATAACACATATAAATATAAGAAAAAGGACGTTGTCTTTTGCGGAAGTGAAAAATTCTCTCTAAATAAGGCATTTGAATTTGGGGGGGGATTTCCACTGATGCTTGTGAATAGAACTGGCAAAAGAGGTCATAAGTGGTTGTTTAAAATGCTTTTCTAAAAAAAGCTGGTGGCTGGTGGAAATTCAGGGGGAGACGGTCAGAGACAGGAAACAGTTAAAGCTTCACTGCAGTCAAGTGTTCACTGCAGAGAGAGAGAGCGAGCGAGCGAGAGAGAGAGAGGGAGAGAGAGAGAGAGAGAGGGAGAGAGAAATCTGTTACACTTATGAAAACCATAAATGTTACAGTCTTGCTCTTCTGGGAATTTGGGTCAAAATATCCAGTCCACATAGACAAAACAGATATGACATAAAAATGGTACATCAAGCAAAGATTAATTATAACGATTATTATTAGTACTACTACTACTACTATTACTACTACTACTACTACTACTACTAATAATAATAATAATAATAATAATAATCAGCATCATCGAGCAAAGATTAATAATAATAATCAGCATCATCAAATGGCAACATTTTTTACAGCAAATAAATATTAATTATAAAGATTTTTTAAAGACGATTCTTATTCTTATTTAAATAATAATAGCATATGTGCATCAAGCAAAGATTAATAATAATAATAATAATATACATAAAAGGCATACGAATATTAATTTAAGATAATTATGATAATGAATATTATTATTTTAATAAATGGCATATTTGTGCATAAAGCAAATAATAATAATAATAATAATAATAATAATAATAATAATAATAATAACAAATGACATCTTGTACATAAAGCAAAGGTTTATAAATATGAATATTATTTTTATATTATTATTATTAGTAGTAGTAGTAAAAAAAAAATAATAATTTAAAGGGTTAATTCCTCAAAAAATTAAAAAATTGTCATCAATTACTTACCCTCATGTTGTTCCAAACCCGTAAGACTTTCATTCATCTTTAATCCTAAATTCAATCTGTTCATCATATAAAGCAACCAAGTCTTCAGAAAAATTTGACTAAACAGCTCGATTAATACATTTACGATCTCTTTATGAACTTTTTGAAACATCAAAGTGGTAGTTGTGTCTATAGAGGACAGAAATCTCTCAGATTTCTTTTAAAATATCTTCGTTTGTGTTCTGTAGATGAACAAAAGTCTTGGTGTAGTTTGGAACAACACAAGGGTGAGTAAATGATGACAGAATTTTCATTTTTGGGTAAGCTAATAATAATAGTAACTCACTTTTGTGTGTGCCATTTTGAGGGGTTTTCCTCCAACAGAAGCAGTTTATCATAGACCATGTAGCATAATGCAAGACAAAACACTTCTCGCTAAAAGGCAACTGGTATTTCAAATTAGAATAACCTGTTAAAGCTCATCTTTTAGAAGAGCGAAGACAGTTTAAAACAGTTTAAATTAATCATCTTCGCATTTTTCATTATAGAGGAGCTTGACAACCCAGACGGGACTGTTTCCATAAAAACACTGCTGTTTGTCCCTGAGGAAAACAGTAACTTCAAAGGGCACATCGCTCTCCTTCACCACCAAGGAAACTGAAGAACATCAAGTGCTTAGTCAGTGAAATTAAATAGGCCACTTACAATTCTTCCTTCATGGAGTGAAAAACATAACACTAAACTAAATCTTGCCCCAGTTTCAGAGCAGGTCAACGCTCCTGTTGTTACGGATTCAGTCAAATAAACTTTAAGTGTTGTATAAAATCAGAGGAGCGGAACTTTGCTTTTATAAGTCAAAGCAAATTAGACATTTTACAGCCCAGCTGCAATTCACTAACTGAGATGAACCGATAATCTGCTCTTAGAATAGCACAGGCCTAGGCACAGAAATGGGAACAGAGATTTGAGCGTTTTAACATTCGCTCTCTCTCAAAGTCTTTTACGCCTCGTTGAATGAAGCCAACCACCTGTGACAGATCTAGAGTTAATGCTACTGTGCCATCCAGCTCATAGCAGATAACAAGCTGATAGCACAGCAATCTCCAGAGAGGGATAAAAGCAAACACACCGCAGACAAAATGGTGGAGTGCCAACTAAAAACAGACGCTGTGTGGGTGAAGTTGGCTTTAGGATGATAATATTGGGTTCTTGTTTTGATTTTCTTGGCCTCACCTGCCGCGCCACCCGCCGGGCCTCCCAGTATGGTTTCGATTCCTCCACCGCTTTTCCAATCTTCTTCACCAGCTCGTCCAGCTTTAAAGTGGCTTCCACCAGCACAGAACGAAACTTCTGCCTGGCATCCTAGAGATGGATCAAACATGAACAATCAAATGGCTATGTTTAGAAATGCACAATATACCGGTACCAGAGCATGTGAGCGGAGCGGAGTGGTAATATTTCCTCCAGAGCGGAGAGCGCCTTTCTGAAGATCCCGCTCCGCTCGC
This sequence comes from Gobio gobio, assembly GCF_949357685.1. Lineage (NCBI taxonomy): Eukaryota > Metazoa > Chordata > Actinopteri > Cypriniformes > Gobionidae > Gobio > Gobio gobio. The sequence continues at coordinate 38,243,913 of NC_137108.1, forward strand.
TCATTCCGCTCACCGCTGCTCGCTCAACCCAGAATTCCCTTTGTGATATGCTGGTTCGAAAATATGTGAAATTAGTAGGGCTGCCCCTGACTAAAGTTTTTTTCTACTGGACTCATTTAAGCCATTAGTTGACGACTAAGTGCACATTTATATTAGGCTAATTTAATTACTTAAATATATACTGGAGAGAATTCTAAACGAGCGTTTACGCAATACATTAGCCTATTCCGCACTCAAGCGCACGCATAAAGCTTGCCACAAAGAACAGCAAAAGTAATGATTATGAATGTGTGAAAAAATAGCAAGGAGACAATTTAATTGTTTATTAATAAACTAGGTTTTTTATTTTATTCAAGAGAGAAATTCACGTGCCATAAAGATACTATTTCTTTTCGTTTTGAATGGTTTCATTTAAAAGTAGACATTTCAAGCTTTCTATAGACATATTTCTTGAGTTTCGGTTCATTTATTAGACGCGCTCTAGTCCATGATTAGCGCCATGATTATATTGTCTGCTGTATTTGCATATTTATTAAATCTAGGCAAATGGTTGATGAAACATTGATCAAAATTCATACAATTTATACAAAACCAAATTCACTTTAAAGAAATGGTTTCTACAAAACAACTTTATGCTGCGTTCACACCAAATGCGAATAGAGCGTCAAAATCGCGTCTACCGCGTCTAGTTGGACGCTTGGAAAAATTATTCTATTTTTAGTACATCATTGTAGTGTAAACGTACACTCAACATTAATCTTTAAAAACAAACAATTAATTATAAAGATTATTATAATATTTATTATTATTAAAGATAATAGTCAAATGGCATAAACATTTTATATCAAGAAACAAAAATAAAATAATTTAACACCGTTAAATATAATTTTTAGCAAATCTCAAACTGAATATCCATTTGTCATACTGTACTATTATAATGTATTTGTATTTGTAGCATTTAATTTATTTAATTTAAGTTACTTACACAAAATATAAAATTTGAATATTTGCCTGAAAATATTAAACTATTAACATGAAACTAAACATTATCTTACTGGTATAAACAAGAATTATAATTTCAATGCAGTTTTGTATCATTTCTATTATGAACACAGTTCTGGATCAAAGGTGATGCATTGCAACACATCATGCCTACCAAAGGATGGCATAAACAAACTTTATAGAAATTACCACATTGATTTATGCTGACAACATCTGAAATCAATTGAGTAATTGGAAACACAAGGAATGTTACCTAACTACATAATTATATTATGTATATAATAAATATTACACACTAAGAATTATACAATGAAATGACTTGTGCTAAGTGGATAGTTTTTAAGATTTCAACTTGTCATGGCATTTGGGTCAACTATGCACATAAAAACTGCTATAAAAAGTAAAATCTGTTTATCTGTAATTAGATTTGCAAGAAGATCTGTGAATATGTCTAAAGAACATGGAAAACTGTGCTTTTCACTTGCGTTGTAAACAAGCTTTTTCATAAATGTAATTCAATTGTTATTTTCCATTTATTGCCCAAGGCAAAGCAATTAGATTAAATCCCATTCGTCAAAACACAGATTGATTTTATGCAGCAGGCTCACATACCAGGAAAAAGAGAACACCAAGAGTTAAATCTTAAGTCCCCTTTGAAGTACAACAGAGCCAGTGACGCAAAAGCAACACTAATTTGGTTGGCAGCCAAATAGCTCAATTATAGGATTCTCAAAACAATCACCAGGGTCAAGAAAGTCTGCATAAACAGTGACAACTATTGCTACTGCACGCAGTACTGCACTTTCTGAATTGCTTGTGCGTACAAAATAGGGGTTGTGACTAGTCAACTTTAATGCTCTGCCATGCTTGGCGTCGACTAGTCGCGCTGATCATGTGATTTTTACTAAGTTATTAAGCAATGTCATATAGCATATAGATTTCCCTGCTCAAAGAGGAGAATTTTTTTCACTGGCTAGGAATACTATCAGCCGACAGTGGGTTAGCATGTGCCCTACTTTATTCATTTAATCTGCAGGAAACAACTTGCTAATATGTTCAGTGAGGAAGACTGTGTTTTTGCTTCAGGAGCTGGACCGCCAGAGAAATCGGCAAACAGGTGATTTTAAAGGGTTAGTTTACCCAAAAATGAAAATTCTGTCATTACTCACTCACCAATGAAGATATTTTTGATGAAATCCGACAGCTTTCTGACCCCTCCATAGACAGCAATGTAATTAACACTTTCAGGGCCCAGAAAGTTAGTAAAGATATCGTTAAAATCGTCAATGTAACTCCAGTGGTTCAACCTTAATGTAATGAAGCGAGAAGAATGCTTTTGTGCGCAAAAAAAAAACGACTTTATTCAACAATTTCTTCTAGCCTGTGTGAGACTCTTACACTGACGCAGTGTAAACAGTGCAGTGTTTCACAGGGGTCAGAGAGCTCTCGGATTTCATCAAAAATATCTTAAATTGTGTTTCCGACGATGAACGAAGGTCTTACGGGTTTGGAACGACATGAGGGTGAGTTTTTGGGTGAACTAACCCTTTAAGAAAGTATTTCTCCTTCGGCCTCTGTTTTTGACTCAATCAGACTACTGACTAGCTAAGTCATTTTTATCAAATTATTACATTAGGACATGCCCAAACAATGAACGCAGTGGCACTGGGACAGTTCAGTGTGACCAAAGTGACCACATGACTGAGTCTGAACAGCTGAGTGTGTTTTTGTCTAAACATGTCCCTGTTTACTGCATGCTGCATTTCAGAGATTTGCACTTGACTCTACTAAAAAATGCTCTACATAAAAAATTAAAAGGATATAAACACCAAATATCAACACAAATACCATACTCCTTGTCATTTGATTATTTGGCATAAATTAAAACTATCCAAAAATGAAATCTTTCATTATCTTTTAATATAAGTTTACTTTTTACAGTGAGCGAAGCACAAAATTCACTTACTGATTTTACTGGATGCAAATTCCAGTCATTTATGGTGCTCAAGGAACACTTGATCTATTGCATAATCCTGACATTATAACACATTCTGTTCCTTGGTGTGCCATGGTACAAAATCCAAACTTAAGACAGATGACTTCTATTAACAGTTTACCTTACTGATATGATATCTTAAGAAGCGAGAATATGGCATTATCACATTAGAAAAAGAATAATTGAAATTCCTGGCAAAAAGAAAATACATTATATATATATATATATATTGTTTGTGTGAGTGTGTGTGAGTCTGTGTCTGTGTCTGTGTCTGTGTGTGTGTGTGTGTGTGTGTGTGTGTGTGTGTGTGTGTGTGTGTGTGTGTGTGTGTGTGTGTGTGTGTGTGTGTGTGTGTGTGTGCGTGTGTGCGTGTGTGTATATACTAGTGCTGTCAAATCGATTAATCGCATCCAAAATAAAAGTTTGTGTTTACATAATATATATGTGTGTACGGTGTATAGTTATTATGTATATATAAATACACACTCGTCCTTCAAGTATATATTTAAGAAATATTTGCATGTGTATAAATTATATAAATATATATATACAGTATCTTATATATAAATATAAAATGTTTCTTAAATAAATACATGCATGTGTGTGTGTGTGTATTTATATATACACATTACACACATAATAATTATACACAGTACACACACATACATTATGTAAACACAAACTTTTATTTGGGATGCGATTAATCGATTGCCCAGCACTATATACAGTCAAACCAAAAATTATTCAGACACCAGATATATTTTTTACTAGTGGTACAGGACACTATAGTTCATTAATGTAAGTGAGGATAGCAAAATAAAGTAAAATGTGACATATACCCATTAATTCTTCATATAGTGGACTATCAGCTTTCCTATAGCTCAAACAGTAGAGCATGGCGCTAGCAACGCCAAGGTCATGGGTTCGATTCCCAGGGAAAGCAAGAATTGACAAAAATGTAAAATGTGTACCTTGAATGCAATGTAAGTCGCTTTGGATAAAAGCGTCTGCCAAATGCATAAATGTAAATGTAAATGTAATGTAAATGTATCAGTCAAATTGACACAAATTTGGGACCAAAATTATTCAGACACTTTGACCTGACCGTGTTTTGCTTAATTGTTTTTTCTTTAATTGCTAATGCAATTTATGGTTGACCTAAATTGGTATTATCTAATTGTGTACTTAAATTTAACAGCTGATTGGTTGATTGTAATCCATTACATAGCTTTCTCTCTAAGTTATCTGACATTATTAAGATGAATTTGTTCTGACAGAGTTCTTGTCATATTTTATTACCATTTCCTAAACTATAGCGAATAAACTGTGATAATGTGAGAAAATAAATTTTGGGTTGACTATATATAATGGAACAATTAGTCTACCGCCATCAATAAGGACTCCAAATGGACTTTCATTTATTAATAAAATAAATTATATTTATTCTATAACTAGCCTACTAAACTAAACTTTTGGGTGTTGGATCATAGCCTACCTCAAGCTCAGTTTCACATCTGTTGATGTCATCTGTGGACTGATTCAGCTTCTCAAGCTCTCCCTGTAAAGAAAAGTAGTCAGAAATGTAAAATAGGGACATAGCCTACAATAGAGACTACAGTTAGCCCAAAGAAGAGAGAGAGAGTACTTTGATGCTGCATACAGTATTTAGACCTGTGAAGACCTCTAATAAGCAGCAGGGCTCTAAAAGTTCCGCTTATTATAATCAACTACACGTCGATAAAATATGGACAGTCTCGGGTTGCAATTATTATTAGGCTACTTCATAACTGCGAGTGCCTGACATGAGAGCATAATCAACCAGTAATGGCAGTCTCGTCTTTATTCGCTATAAGCTAGTTTGTTTCCTCCCGTGTTTCTTGCCTCCATTTATCCAAATTATGCATTTCAGGTTTATGCAACAATACATGAAATCAATTGAATCTGAATATCCTCTGGCGTCGCATTTCAGGCGTATTTGTGTTTTATCAGAGAGCAGGTGGCTTGTTATTCCAGCGAAATCTGGCAACAATTGGGGCAGCAATGCACTCAGTACCGCAGACGAGCCGTCAATAAAAAGCAAGTTGCGGTGTATTAATCAATAATTCCCCCTCAGAGTCAAGAAGTCAATAATCATGCAGTGTCGCCGATTAGCAAAGCGTGATATGAAACCAATCAATTAGCCTAAATCAATGTGCAAATTAATAAGTGTTTGAAACGGTCGCTCGTTTCATCTCATTTGATAAATTGACATGCCTTTAAGCACAAATACCAATAACAATGTAGGCTACCTGAATCCTCGGGTCAACCTCCTCTTCTTCGGGTGATTCAAATTCTTCATCCGACCTGTTCTCCTTGTCTGAGCTGTCCATTTTATTTTATTATCTAGCAAAAAAATTAATAAAGAGATGTCCTCCTGTTAGGTGATTTCTAAGTAGGCTATGCGTCCGTTAGAGACTAATACACATCAACAACAGATATCATTCCCCGACACTGTCCGGATTCCTCATTTAAAGAGAAATGCAGAGACCCACGCGCGTCTGGATGGATCCCCGCACGCACGCACGCACACACACATACACACACACACACACACACACAGCTGTGCTGTATGGGAGCCGTGAAGACAAGGTGAAGTTTGTCCCCGCCCCCTTCGCTTTTCTCTTCAGCTCGACACTTATCGCCAATGAGTGTCAAATTGTTGGCACAAAAACGCTTTGTCTAAAGAAATAGCATAGGCTTCCAGTGTTGGACCTGATAAGTGTAGCTTACGGGTGTCATTCCACAAAATCTGTTCCCTGTTGTGTCCATATAAAAAAGGAATATGAAAATGATTAGCCTACTTTTAGGCTGTGTTTTATAGGCATTTTTCTGCAAATTGGCAGAACTCCAACTTTCCTGTGTTTGTTTTCTTTCCTCATGAGAATGTATCCTCGTCAATGTTAAGGAAATGCACGTTTTGATTAAAAATAAATACAAATAAAACTAAATCTGGTATTTTTTAAATTGATCATATCCCTCTTTATTTTATTATTAAAATTATTATTGACCCCATGTGTCCAACCATGTTATCGTCATAACAGCGTTATTAAAATAATATACAATTCCATAAATTAAAACAGTAGCCCTATCAAAATGACATTATCTTAGGCATAGAACATCCTCTTTTTTATCGCTTTATCTTGTACAGTCTGGGATCTTAAAATGTCACTGTTACCAAGCTTTATACAGAACACATCTGATTATTAAACCCCATATCAGCATTAAAATCTCTACATATAAGCCCCATGTACACACAGAGAAAAAAGTTGTCAAAATTGTACCTTTAGGGGCACAACAGCTTGTCGCTAGGGCAGTACCCTTAAAAGGACATCTTTGTACCTCAACACCTTAAATAAAACTCCAGAAAGGTGTGCAATATGGGACCTTTAAGTGCACTTGAAGTCCAACATGAGGGTGAGTAAATGCTGACAGAATTTTAATTTTTGGGCAAACGATCCCTTTAAGGCCTTTAAAAAAATATATAGGCACCCATTGTGTGATAATTGAATGATTTGAGAAAGTTTTCCAAAAACATTCATCATTATCTTCATTTTATAGCTAATCATATCTCTGTGCCAAAATGTTCTCAAGGCTGTGGGTTAAATGAACAGTATTTAAGATAACATAAGCCAGATTTGACTAATGACATCAAAATATATCATTAAAAAGGCACAGGATGGTTTGACTCTTGATTAAAAGTCAACTGAACTTTATTCGTACAACACGATATAATGTGATATGATGATAATGCACATGCCTAGTTTTGTGACATGAAATTTGTGACATGAAACTGTTTTACACCACAAGAGGGCGGCTTTATGATATATGACTTTATATATAATAATAATATCCCTTAATTTGAGCCATGATATTGTAATAAATTATTAAAACTATTATTCTTGTGTTTTGCATATATTGAGTGCTTATTTTGGCAAGGAAATCACAAGATTTAAATTCTTTTGAATTATCTATCTATCTATCTATCTATCTATCTATCTATCTATCTATCTATCTATCTATCTATCTATCTATCTATCTATCTATCTATCTATCTATCTATCTATCTATCTATCTATCTATCTATCTATCTATCTATCTATCTATCTATCTATCTATCTATCTATCTATCTATCTATCTATCTATCTATCTATCTATCTATCTATCTATCTATCTATCATCTATCTATCTATCTATCTATCTATCTATCTATCTAATGTATTTTGCTAGGGGCAAATGACCTCAGACAAATGTATTATCCTAGAATCATTTAAAGAAACGTAAACAAAGTTAAAGTTAGATTAATTTGAAATTACAGGGTTTTTTTATTCACTTTGGTACTATATTCACAACTAAGGTGTACATTTTCAAAACTCTTAGTACAAAAATCCAAACTGATCACACATGTAACAGAACTAGTCATTCTTTCAAAACCTGATGTAATGCCTTCATTCTGTTGCACATAATATTTCATTCCACATAATCGTTTCAAACACAAGATTATTGTAATATGTCATGAGAACATTTGGTTTAATCACCGAAACAGAACAGTATGATCTTCTTTCAATTTAGTACTTTTAACAATCAGTTAATTTGATAGCAAACAATGCAAGAAACATGTTTCAAATCACCCTCGTTGCTGAATTATCTACAGGAACACAGTCTAAAGATGCCACATACGAAAATACACTTACATTAACTTATGTAATTGAATCTATAATGTTTGTAATAGTAGCTATCTATTAAGTGCGTTATCAGAAGGTGTGATGAAGTTACGACACAACCTGGGCTATAGAACAGAATTTGCTGCCAATACAGTAAATGTTCTTACTGCACCATATGAATGAATCTAGTTGACCTTTATAAGGGTGAGTTACAGTAATGTGGCAGTCTCTACCATGGTGATCTGTTTACAGTATCACAAATGCTGTATTTGATGCCATCTGTTTCCCTTCTTCTGATGCATTTCTGATCAGTCTGATGTTACACCGTCATTGACTATTTCCTCTCCCTTATACTCTATTCTGCTCTATGCTCACAAATTGCAAATCTTTCTGTCCCACCTACCCAACACACACACACACACACACACACACACACACACACACACACACACACACACACACACACACACACACACACACACACACACACACACACACACACACACACACACACACACACACACACACACACACACACACACACACACACACACACACACACACACACACACACACACACACACACACACACACACACACAAAATATAGAATATAGAAATAGGTGTACCAAATGATTAATTGATTAACCATTGAGATCAGTTGGATTAAATAATAGACAAATTGACAAGAAGAGATGCAAATTAAAAGTTTGATAGTATAAGAGCTTTAAAGGCAATTACTGTGAATTAAATATTTAAACACTTATTTTTTTGTAGTGAAAAGGATACTTTATGGTTTTGAGTTTTGTAACACTGAAATCTGCTTTTGATCTGTTCTGATTGCACTATGAGTTTTGAACCCATAGAACCAAAGCGAATAAAAAAAACTGTAATAGAAGTGTCAATATAGAGCGAGACAATACATTTCAACAGAGCATTAATGTGAAAAAAAAATCACACTAGCTAGCCTAATTATTTCAACTTCGGTGAGAATCTCTGACAGGACAAGTGCGGTGTGTCTTGGGCCTGGCAAGGCCAGATAATAGTAGATAATGACTGTACAGTCATTGTTCTGTTCTCTCTTTTTATGTCATACACAAAACGTATCTACATAAACCCAAATGTTCTCAATACAATGTCACAAGAAACAAGGGCCACATCGATTCAATCGTCGCTCGATTGCTTCAAGTTACATCGCATTTTCTGCGCAGATTACTAATGTCTGTTTAAAGATGGCGACTTACTTGAACTGAAGGGGCAAATGCGTTCTGCAAGAGCATATACAAACTAAAGGTGATTTATATAATCAGAATGGTTTTAAAAAATGTTCTTCGATCTACGGCGTTGTGTTTACAGACATGGAGTGTATTTTCAAGCGCGAGGCAGGGTAGTATTGCCTTACCTGTCTTCAGGCAGTCTACATGCAGCTCTTTTTCGAACTGGACGTTAACCCGTAATTTTAAAGGTAAGAATGTTTTTGGCATCCGAGCTCCGAGTCAGCGACTAATGCACGGCTTCAACATGCTGTCGTATATGCATTCACAAATACCTGAGAATGTTATAATGATTTTGATAGGGTCATCACTACTTAACCGTTTTTTTATTTAAGTTTTAAGAACACATTATTAAACATCTCGTGCTAACTGAGGTGGATTTTTATTCACATGAGCCTGGATGGGTAACGTTATCTTATGGTTGTATTTTTAATGTTGTATATTTTGGTTGTTTAGTAACGTTTTATGGCCCGCATATGCAGTTACAGTATTAACCTCTAGGGGGCTGTAAAATCTCAGTTACTGTACATTTTACTAAATGGGCATCAAATCGTCATCGTTTTGTCATATGACCTTGATGTTTAGTCATGTCCACATATTTTTAAGCTCTAGATCTGTATTCTATAATAATACCCATGTCATTTCAGTTTGCTTCATTCATCGTTGCAAATTGCAAACCTTGTTATTTGTAAAAGGCTCTTTTTTTTTTTACTAACTTTAATAACTCATAATCACTTTTTATCTACTCATTGTGAGGCAAGTGATATATAACTATTTGGACTTAGTGTACACAAGATATTAATGTTTGTGAAGACATCTAAAATAAATAAATAAAGCCATCTCTCTTGAGGGTCACACTTGTTGTCCTCGGCAGACAAAACAGACTGAAGACTATAAGCGTAACGTTTTCTATTTTATTCTATAAAAAAACTAAAATCAAAGCCATGTACTATATTGGTGCCATAGGTCTGTTTTCAACCCGGGATTTTAATGCCCAAGACGGCTGGTCAAGATGCCAACCCCCACCAATTTATGAATTCACTTTTTAAGCAAACATTCTACAATCTACTTATTAATTGGCGCAGCTGAACATACTGCACAAAGTCAAAATAAATTATACATAAAAAAATACATTTAAATGAATAAGCAGTATATAGATTAGACTATGCTCATCTAAAATGTCTTGTTACACCACAGTGTAATAACCTTGATGTTGTCTTGTTTTTTTTTTGCCTCACAAAATGTTCACATATAAAACACATATAAACCTAGCATCTAAACTTTTCCTTTACAACTATAATTGGTATATGTGTGTGTGTGTGTGTGTGTGTGTGTGTGTGTGTGTGTGTGTGTGTGTGTGTGTGTGTGTGTGTGTGTGTGTGTGTGATAGAGGGCATTCACGCTCTCTGCCAAGTCACATGTTTTAATGCATATAGCATAAACTGATGTGCTGCTTTAAATATTCAATTCAATTCAATTCAAATTTATTTGTATAGCGCTTTTCACAATACACATTGTTTCAAAGCAGCTTCACAGAAAGTGCATTTCATAAATGTACATTGAAAAATGTTAGAAAAGAGAATGTTAAAGAAAAAATGTTAGGATAAGTTAATCAATCATGTATTATTTTAGGCCATAACAACGCTGGCGTTGAGTCGTCTCTTCACAGGCGTCGAGTCGTCTCATCACAGGTGTCGGGGCATCTGAAGTCTCCATCAGAGGCTGGATACAAACTGGAGCTGACGAACTAGTTACCTCGGGACTAGTGTCCCGAGATAACAACAGAAAAGCAGATGGGAAATAATTAGCATAGCTGCTGTTCAGAATATTAATGCTGTTGGTGCGATTTAACTGTAGTATAAAACTTAATTATAATGTGAATGCTTGGCTAAAGAGATGCGTCTTTAATCTAGTTTTAAACTGGGACAGCGTGTCTGAACCTCGAATACAACATACATACAACATAAAGATGTGATTAGTAACTTCAATTATCCATAATGTAACACGAAGATCTGTGCACGAGTAGGCAATGAGATTTCGGGTGCCTGCGAGTTGCCGCTTTCTGTGAGTCTCTCACTGAAAATGAACAAGATGCTTGCGCTTTCCGCGTCCCGTGTGAAACTGCCTTTTAAGTGGTCTGGCAGCCTACTACCGGCCCAATTTATGAGCAGCCCATCGGGAATTCCCAGATTCTCCCTATGGCCACTCCAGGTCTGGGTAGGTGTCAAATTTACGTCCACATGAATTAATTTACGTCCACATGAATTGGGGCGGCAGTGGCTTAGTGGTTCATGTAGGTTTTCTTCAGGTTGGTGATTCAATCCTCGGTTCCCGGTTGAAAGCGCTATATAAATGCAGTCCATTTACCATTTACCATGAATGGGCAGCAGACCCAGGGTTTCCTAGAAGAACATTGCCCAGAGCATCACTCTCACTCCACCGGCAGTAATCTTCACACAGTGCATCCTAGTGTCATCACTTCCCCCTGGTAGTGATGCATCGATGAGCCATGGGTGCCCAACATCCCGCCACTGGTTTGTGGTTTGTCCCTCCTCGGACCACTGTTGGTAAATTCCCTCCACAGCTGACCGGGAGCAACCCACAAGCTTTGCCGTTTCAGAGATACTCTTACTCAGTCGCCTTGCCATGACAATTTGGCCCTTGTCAAAGTCATTCGGTTCTTTATTCCTACCCATTTTTCCTGCATCCAACGCATTAATTATGAGCAATGATTATACCCAGACCTTAATATGTGGCCTTCTCAGGAGATCATCAACATTATTATTCACCTGTGAGCTGTGTCTGGTCATAATGTTTTAGGTCATCAGTGTATATATATACACAGGGTTGTGAAATCCCTAGTTCCTGTGTTTTTAGGCATAATTGCTTACTCTAATTAGGTTTTGCATTGGATAAAGACATTAAAACATTGTCACTGCTTAGATTTTTTCCAGTTTGACCATGAAGAATGCAAGTGTGACTATTTGTTTAAGACCGTAGCCTTTTCGAATCATGGCCATTTTTGGTGTGTGCTGACTGTGTTCACATAACATGTGTCACCAAAGTCACCAAGAGTCATAACATTCAATGAAGTGAAAAATTCTTCATTGTTCTGAAATGACTGAAGACCACCGGTGGGTTAAAACAAGTAAATGGCTACTGAGACAAAGAGTGAGGTGAGAAAAAGAGCAAAAGATGGTGATGACTAAGTGCGAATTTTAATGTGTGAAAATTAATGGTGGGTCTAATTTGATGTTGCAGACTTGTTTGGGGGGCTGGTGTAAATTTTCTGCTGAGTTATGTTTTGAATCTCACCCACATTAATATAATATCACAATCTGCTACTGATACATACAAGAATTTGTTTCTCTTATTCTTCAGAAAAGTACTACTAATACTATGTATTGCATGTTTTGTTGTTACAAAATGTTCCAAGCGCAGAAGGTGGTTTATCTGTAATATTGATTGATCCATTTTTTTTGTTAGTAATTCACTGCTCTTATTAGTGTACTTATTGGAGTGTGGTTTTAGTTTAGTGTAGGGTTGTAGTGGTATAGCGGTATAAAATAAAAGTTCGGGTTTAACTTGAAGAAATTATGACGAATATATATTTCTATTATACAATAGTAGGTCAAATGTCCTTAAAAAATAAAATAAAGTATATGTATAACATTATTATTTAAGAAATATTTTTGTCCATGATTTAATTGAGTAAATCTCTGTTGTGTGCAGAACTAAATCAATTGCCTTGGGCAGAAAAAATAAAAGGATAACATTTGTTTAACGTTTTATGCATTATTAGATTACCACAGTTTTTGATAATGTATTAAATAATAAAATACAGAATGCTGAAAAATTGCAGATTTCTGAATACAATACTTTTCTTTGGATTTATGATTATTCTTGAAAAAAGCATAATTTATAATAAAAATAAGTAATCTAATCAAATGTAATGTGCTTTTGACCATTTAAATTTTAACAAACAATAACGAAGGGTTTCAATAACGCTGTAATAACGCATACTAGGGGTGTAACGGATCGCAGTTGATCCGTGATCCGTACGGATCAGGACCCACGGTTCGGCACGCAAGTGACCCGCGGATTTATTGTGCTTTTTTTTTAAACTTGTGGATTAATCTGAATTGTTTAGCGATCGCAGACTAAAAGACAGTTTTTCTGCCAATATTGCTTTTTAAGTGATCTCGTTCCTTTAAACTCGATGCTGAGTTTCAGAGAAACACATGTTCACGTGAACGGGGCATGTTAATCAGTCAGCAGTGGCTAGCGGATAAGTAGAAGAACTTGAAAAGCCTCCCGCTGCCCCGCATGATTCAAATCGCATGTATGGGAGCATTTTGGCTTCCCCGTAAAATATAATGATGACGGAAGAAGGGTGTGGACAAAACTGTAACAGTATGTATGCACTGTGGCACGAGAAAGCCGTATGAAAGTGGCGCATACATCGAGCAAATGGCACCTGCTGACGCCCGTTTCACAGATACTCCGTTTGCCGTGCGTATGCGGTGTGTATTTTTTCCGTACCCTTGTTAAAGGGTTAGTTCACCCAAAAATGAAAATTCTGTCATTAATTACTCACCCTCATGTCGTTGGACACCCGTAAGACCTCCGTTCATATTCGGAACACAAATGAAGATATTTTAGTTGAAAGCTGATGGCTGAGAAAGGCTTCACACAGGCCTCCATTGGCATTCAGTACATTGACACTTCCAAGATCCATGAAAGGCACTTAAAACGTCGTTACAAAGTCTATCTCACCACAGTGGCTCTACAATAATCATACAATGCGACGACAATAGTTTTTGTGCGCAAAAAAAAATCAAAATAACACCTTTATCCAACTTGTTCTCGACTTCCGTGTGTGCCTCCACGACGCATGCGCGAGAATATGACGTAGCGCCGGTGTTCGGGAATCGATGAAATACACACTTAAGCCCCATTTTGAGCACTACGCCGAAACCTAAAGCACGATCAATGTAGAATCCAACAGCTTAGACACGCGCGTCTTCCTCTGCTCGTAAACAAATCGCTTCTGGGTCATATGTCTGAACGCCGGATCTGCGTCATATTCTCGCGCATGCGTCGTGGAGGCATACACGGAAGTCGAGAACAAGTTGGATAAAGGTGTTATTTTGATTTTTTTTGCGCACAAAAACTATTGTCGTCGCATTGTATGATTATTGTAGAGCCACTGTGGTGAGATAGACTTTGTAACGACGTTTTAAGTGCCTTTCATGGATCTTGGAAGTGTCAATGTACTGAATGCCAATGGAGGCCTGTGTGAAGCCTTTCTCAGCCATCAGCTTTCAACTAAAATATCTTCATTTGTGTTCCGAATATGAACGGAGGTCTTACGGGTGTCCAACGACATGAGGGTGAGTAATTAATGACAGAATTTTCATTTTTGGGTGAACTAACCCTTTAACGGATAGACTACAGCTTTCACTGCACGCGGCTTCGGTCCGTCAGGTGCGCTCCAGGAGTGCGTGGCCATACAGCTGTGCTGCGATCGTTTCCGCAGAGTCTATTGTTTGATGTGCTGGCGCTGAATTAAAGTGACAGCGCATCCGCATTAAAACAAACATGTATCGATGCAAAAATCTAGTAATTCCACCACAGATGCATATAATGTAACGTCAACTTGGTTTTAATGTCAACACATGGCTTTTTGCCTTGAGTAAAGCAAGGAAAACGGCCTTTAAGTAAACAAGGAGAAATAATGGAGAGCACCTGTCCTTTCTTGGAGGTACAAAAACAAAGTTCTTTATGACCTGCAGGTTTTCTTGTAAAAAGATTTAAAAACGAAAGAAAAGCGTAAGTTAATTTAAAATGTTTGTTATTTTAACATAGTCTATTGTCTGTTTTGCAATTTGCATGTGCAACGTAATATATACATCTAAAGTAGGTATTAGGCTATATAAATACAAAATAATGAATTCAATAAAACGTTGTTTAAGTGTAGTGCGTTTAAACATGATATCAATAAAATAGTGTATAGGCCTACAAAGAGAATTGCAATGCTGACAAGTGTGAGAGGTCTACTCTCTCCCCTGAGAATGTTGACAAAAAAAAAGAAGAAGAAGCTCAGGCCCATTTTCACGTCTCAGGTTGTTTTTAGTCAAATTTTATTTATTCAGATGGTTATATATTTATTTTATTTTTGTTAACACCAAAAGTTTCTTGTTAACCTATAAACCATATAGGTTGTTAACACCAAAAGTTTTCATGTAATAAATGGAAAGCAAATAAAAATAGTCTCCTCCCCCTTTTATTCTGATCCGAAAAATTATCCGATCCGTGACTCATGATCCGTAGTTCGATCCGAACCGTGAGTTTTGTGATCCGTTGCACCACTAACGCATACGTTGTAATTAACGCATTTGTTCAACTAAAAAACCCTATCTGTTTTCATTCATTAAAGGGTCATTGTAACTGAAAATAATCATAATGGTAAATGGACTGCATTTATATAGCGCTTTCAACAGACCCATGGTCATCCAAAGCACTTTACATATTGTATAACATTCACCCATTCATACACCGACGGCGGTGTCAGCCATGCAAGGTGCCATCCAGCTCGTCGGGAGCAGCTGGGGTTAGGTGTCTTGCTCATGGACACCTCGACACTTGGTCAGGTGGAACCGGGGATTGAACCACCAACCTTACGGTTTGTAGACAACCTACATGAACCACTGAGCCACTCCAATAATAATAATAGATTTTTTTTAATACTGTGAAACCGTGATATTTTCTGAGACGGTTATCATGCCTTGAAAATCTCATACCGTTACAACTTTGGTTTAGTGCTAGTACTTGTTATTTGCTGACTTCTTAGGGTTGTCTCAAAAAGATTACACACACACACACACACACTTTTACTGTACATGTTTTGTGTGGGATGCCAGACAGGTTATGAAGTAGCCGCACTATTAAATAGATCTTGATCTATGTTTCCGTTGTAGGTTGTTACTATTAACTGTCCTTGTGCTGATGCTTTCTTATTCAAAATGACTTGCAGTATACAGGGAAATTCCCTCTGGATTATTCTTCTCCTGTGATTTGAACCTACCTTCGATTTAGATCTTTTTAACGACTGAGCCACACCATCACGATACTCTTACACTGTTAAGAAAGTAAATTACTTGTTTAATTACTTACCCTAAGAAGTCAGCAAATAACAAGTACTAGCACTAAACCAAATTTGTAACGGTATGAGATTTTCAAGGCATGATAACCGTCTCAGAAAATATCACGGTTTCACAGTATAAAATTTTTTTTATTATTATTATTGGGGCAGCAGTGGCTCAGTGGTTCATGTAGGTTGTCTACAAACCGGAAGGTTGGTGGTTCAATCCCCGGTTCCACCTGACCAAGTTTGTCTTGTTTTTTTTGTTTGTTTTTTTAAATGCTGTTCATTTGAACTTTCTATCCCATTGATAACAAGAAATGTTACAGCATATTAGAGTGAATTCTGAAGGATCTTGTGACATTGAAGACTGGAGTAGCTAATGGCCTTGCCATCACAGGAGTAAATTAAATTTTAAAATATATTAAAATAAAAAAATATAGATATTAAATTGTAATAATATTTCACACTTTTACTCTTTCTACTATAATTTTGATCAAATTAATGCAGCCTTATTGAGCATAAGACATGACTTACATGAGTAAAAACGACCCCAATTTTTTTAACGGTAGTTGCAAGTTATTCATCAGATGCTTTTATCAAAGCTACTTGCAGTACAGGGACAGTCCCTCAGAATATGGTGGTAAGATGCTCCTGGTCTGTTTTTTTGTTGCTGTCAAACTGGCAACCTTTCTACAGGACCTGAGCTTAACAAGACAAGTTGCTACCACTGATCTATATACTGATAATTACATTTAATTTATAGATCAGTGGTTGCCACCCTTACATTTTTACTTTACAGCTCTGTTCTCGCACATGTTTTCTTGTTCTTGGGGCAAAAAACAATATGTGTGGGAAAACTGTTGAATTACAAGTTCCTGCAAGGCTTGTGAACTATGAAAGATTAGGCGTATAGGTTATTTAAAAAGAAAACGTTTATTAGGCTTACTTGTAAAGTCATACTTTGGAGATGTTCGCCAGTATCGAAGTTATAACTCAATCACTCACATTTGCATAGTCATACAACAGCAGATGTCTTAAGCATCATCATCATCATCAATGCTTACCAGTTTTCTGAAAGTTTTTTTCTTAGTAATTTAGCTATAACTAGGTCACTAGGCCATTTTACATATTTACATATTCTTTACCTATTTACATATATTACATATTTCCTTCAGATAACCAGTAGCGATGCATGATGTATCAGCCCCCATATCGGTATCAGCCGATATATGTAAATTTGTCGTTATCATTAGGCCATCCTTAAAAATATTCTTGTTTGCCGTAACCCGACCGACCCTGTCAATTTAGGACTGACTCAAATTTTTTATTTTTGTTTGCTTTTAGTCCGACCGACTTGCCGGTTGTAAATTTGCGTTAAGACCGATCAATTTCTTTTTTTTTTTACTCTTCAAACAACTAATACAAAAGCAATAAAATAATATTAATTATATTTTAGTAAGTATTTTTAATATATAAATTGCCTAGGCCTACATACAAAAGAAGGCTACGTTCTTTCTTTTAAATAAAAACCTGTGGCGTCATCTATGTTTACATTATTGGTTAACGGATATCACACCTGTGAGTTCGCTTCGTCTCATACTCTCATTCACTGTCAGAGTCAATGGTTCGCTCTTGGTAATGGCTGCGGCTGCAGTAAACAAAATGTTCGCTGTCACCGTTCAAAGTCATACGGGTTCGGGCACCATAATACATCTTAAAAAATTCATTAAAACAGCTCGACACCGCTTTAACTTGGCACAAAGTTCTGGAAAAACTGTGCCCAGAACCGCGTTGCATCTTTGCCA
Source organism: Gobio gobio (assembly GCF_949357685.1). Taxonomy (NCBI): domain Eukaryota; kingdom Metazoa; phylum Chordata; class Actinopteri; order Cypriniformes; family Gobionidae; genus Gobio; species Gobio gobio. The sequence continues at coordinate 38,261,837 of NC_137108.1, forward strand.
GAAGTTGCTGACTGTTCGGGATCAGCGGGCACTCCAGAGAATGCTCTTCAAGTATGACTACAGCTGTGGTTCAATGTTGACTGTAGAAGGCAAGTCTCTGTCCATTTAGGTTATGTGCACTCCGTCATGTAGTCATATTCCATCTGTGCTCTTTTGTCACTCAGACAGTAGCCGCGTTTCCATTACAGATTTGCGCAAAACTTTTGCGATATTTTCTAAATAAAAAGTAGCTTCCTTCCACTTAAGAAGAGTTGTGCTCTTTTTATTTTAATATATATCTTTACATAAATACTATTTTCTACTTCAAAACTATAATTTCGTTATAAACCCAGTGTTTTGTATGTTAATGCTGCTTTACGTGAATACCACAGGAGTGAAGCACAAAGCTTTGTTTACAAAGGAAATAAATTTGCAGATAAATGTTACATCGCAGCCATTCTATTTTGTTTTCCGTGAATTTTAACAATAGGCCTAACGTTAGTCCATTTTATCCCACTGGACATGGACATATATCTCATTTCTTTTCTCAAATCTTCACTCACGTCGCACCCATTTTCACAGGGAGTTATAAACGTTTCTTCCTTTCGTTTGTTTATAATTAAGTCTATTATACCCATTCACATCCTTTACTGTGGGAAAGTAGAAAAACACTGTAAGACAAATTAATAGGCTACCTTTTTACTTCAACATTTATTTAACACAGTTTGTGCTTGTTATTAGACTTGCACTCTAAAAAATGCTGGGTTAAAAATAACCCAAGTTGGGTTGAAAATGGACTAACCCAGCAATTGGGTTGTTTTAACCCAGCGGTTGGGTTAAATGTTTGCTTAAAACAACCCAATCGCTGGGTTAAAACAACCCAATTGCTGGGTTGGTCCATTTTCAACCAAACTTGGGTAATTTTTAACCCAGCATTTTTTAGAGTGTGGTAAGGCGCGTCAAGTTTATTTGAAGAGCGCATTTCACACACACACACACACACAGGCGATTTTACTTTCGCTTTGGCAGTGCACAATCAGACATAGCTTAAATCTGTCTTGACCCTGTGGAAGATAAAATTCGCTCTTCAGAACTTTTACAACAAGTGTTGCTTTGCAACATCAGGAGATGCATTAGATATACTCAATTTAATTTACAAAGCAATCCCTGCAAAGTTTTTAGTTTAACTATAGAAGGGGCGTCGCACTCACAACAAGACTCGCAATGGGGGGCGTGGCATCCCGATGGTGGCGCTCCATCGCGAAGTCGGATGATATCGTCCATCGACACACCCCTATAGGCTAGCCTATCCCGTTATTAGACATACTTGAGTGGAAAAATAATATGTAGGCCCTGTGTGGGAGCAATGCGTGACCGTACCAGGTGACCTGTAAATACGAGAGAACTTTTTCTATTGCAGTTTTGCGAAAATTTCCTTTTTCGAATTGCCTTTAACACTAGAACCGCCACGGGGTAAAATTAACTCGTGGCTGTTTTTCAAATGTACATAACAGATTTCCAATAAAATATCCAAGTCTCCCAGTCACTAACTTTTACTAAAACTGTGTTATTTACAATCCCCTGTTGTTAAAAATTGTTTAGATAAAACCAGATTTAAAAACGGGGCATTTATACCTATAAGCGCCAGCGGGTCAAATTTACCCCTATATAATTCCTCCATTTTCGCGCTGTGTTTGAGCAACGCGTCGGCTTACTGTAAAAAGTCACACAATGCACGGTCAAATAAAGATGTTTTAGCCTATTTATGAATTTTCAGACTTTGGATTAATTATACATTTTTGTTTTGCAATTTTGTATTGAGTATTGTTTGCTACTGTGTTGCTATTTATTCAAGTCTGCCCGTTTCCTTAAAAAAAAATCCGATATGATGGAATGAATACAATTTTTTTCATGATTATCCCAAGTTTATTGGTGTTGTTCTCTTATTCAAATTATAAATTATATAACTATATATATAGCCTGCATCAAAATGAGGTTTGCAATGATGCGCTCGAAGGCACGGGTTGAAGACTCAGTGACGTCATGATATGCTAATTTGTTTAAATTCATACCTACATAAATCACTATCACCAAAATTTTAATTTTTTTTTTTACATTGAAACTTGAAAAAAAAAAATAGACCTACCTACCGACCCTTTTTAAAAAAAATTTTTTTTTACTGTTACTGCAAACCAAAATATTTTTAAGGATGGCCTTAATGGCCCGATATATTAAAGGGATAGTTCACCCAAAAATTTAAATTCTGTCATTAATTACTCACACTCATGTCGTTCCAATATGCCTTTACATGCACATTAACTTTATTGACATCCCATTCTTAATCCGTAGGGTTTAATATGGAGTTGGTGCACCCAATGCAGCTATAACAGCTTCAACTCTCCTGGGAAGGCTTTCCACAAGGTTTAGGAGTGTGTTTATGGGAATTTTTGACCATTCTTCTAGAAGCGCATTTGTGAGGTCAGGCACTGATGTTGGACGAGAAAGCCTGACTCGCAGTCTCCGCTCTAATTCATCCCAAAGGTGTTCTATCGGGTTGAGGTGCAGGCCAATCAAGTTCCTCCGCACCGAAATCGCTCATCAATGTCTTTATGGACCTTGTTTTGTGCACTGGTGCGCAATCATGTTGGAACAGGAAGGGGCCATCCCCAAACTGTTCCCACAAAGTTGAGAGCATTAAAATAGTCAAAAATGTCTTGGTATGCTGGAACTAAGGGGCCAAGCCCAACCCCTGAAAAACAGCCCCACACCACCAAACTTTACATTTGGCACAATGCAGTCAGGCAAGTGTCGTTGTCCTGGCTACCGCCAAACCCAGACTCATCCATCGGATTGCTAGACAGAGAAGCGTGATTTGTCACTCCAGATCTCCACTGCTCTAGAGTCCACGACTTATTGCACAGGTGGCAATCTATCTCGGTACCACGCTTGAATTCACTGAGCTCCCGAAAGCGACCCATTCGTTCACAAATGTTTGTAGATGCAGTCTGCATGCCTAGGTGCTTGTTGTTATACACCTTTTACCTGGGAAGTGATTGTAACACCTGAATTCAATTATTTGGAGAGGTGTCCCAATACTTATGGCAATATAGTGTATAAAGAATTGTCGGTATTGGCACATCCCTAACAACCAGTACAATGCTTAATGGGTTCAAAGTCCTGTTATTTACTCACCTTCATGTTGTTCCAAACCTGTATAACTTTTTTCCACAATGATAACCAAAACTGTTTGGTTACCAACATTCTACAAAAAATCTTCTTTTGTGTTCCACAGAAGAAAGTAAGTCATCCAGGTTTGGAACGACTTGAGGGTGAATGTTTTCAGTTTTAACTTAAAATATTTAGTAATGTAAAACTCTGTCCCCAGTATCTGCTGTTTTAACATTACTAAAGTTAAATGATATGACTCAATGCAACAGCTCAAAGTAACTTTACAAACTTGTACAAACAAAGTTACCTGGCTGTGATGACAGCTTTTTTTTTTTTTTTTTGATGAGACGTATCATGACAGTCTCACAGACGTGTCTTTTCCTTGAGTGGGTGTGCGGGAAGGATGTGGCCAACCAAATCACCCCCACCCTTGGTGACACACTATCACCATTGACGTGTCTCAAATGGTCTCGGAGAGTGAAAAGCTTTGTGACTTACAAATACTTTTGAAAATCTCCTCCTTTTTAAAGAGTGTTTCATAATGAATAATGACATTTTATTAAAGTTAATTTTCAGTGATACAACAGACACAAAATGAAAGTAGTAGTTTCTGAAATTGTGCATTAAGTTTTTAGTAAGCAATTTTAAAGGCAATATATATGACTTTATGGTTTGTTTCAGGTGATGAAATCCTTCGAAACCAACCAGTCAGGCAGTATGCTCGGCCCTCTAGAAAGAAACAAGGTAAGCGAAAACAATTGGAAGGGGCCCTGCCCAACAAGGGCCAGATTTACTAACAGCTTGCACCAGCGCAAACCCTCTTTTGGAATTAAAAGTTTTCATGTCAGACAGCTAAATTTATGGGCAAAGAGTATTTAGAGGTGCTGTATGTCATTTTTTTTGGCTGTACTGAAGCACACAAATATATGTTTGCAGAGATTTAGAAAACATGCTTGAGTTCACATTAGGGCTGTAATCTCCCAGTCGATTAGTCGATTATTAGTCGATACGTTCTGGCTCGACCAAAATTCTGATTGGTCGATTTTTTTGCCGCGTTCATTTCATTAGTTTTGCCGCGTTCATTTCATTAGTTTTGCCGCGTTCATTTGATCAGTTTTTCCGCGCCGCGTTCATTTCATCAGGTGGAAAGCACTATTTGCTAATGGAGGTGTTTTCAGAGCACCCCTGTTTCACAGGTAGGGATGAAACGGTATGGAAATTTAACATCACGATTATAGTGACCCAAATGATCACGGTTATCAATATTATCACGGTTTTGTTCAAAGGAGATGAAAGTGTTCAAAAAGAACAGATGCACACACTTAAAGGGTTAGTTCACCCAAAAATGAAAATTCTGTCATTAATTACTTACCCTCATGTCGTTCGACACCCGTAAGACCTCCGTTCGTCTTCGGAACACAAATGAAGATATTTTAGTTGAAATCTGATGGCTCTTAAAGGCCTCTATTGGCACAATGGCACGGTACACTCTCAAGACCCTTAAAAGGTACTAAAGACGTCGTTACAAAGTCCATCTCACTACAGTGGTTCTAAAATAACTTGAATCGGCGAGAATAGTTTTTGTGCGCGAAAAAAACCCTAAATAACGACCTATATAGTGCTGACGATTTCAAAACACGGCCTCATGAAGCTTCGAAGCGTTATGAATCAGTGAGCCGAATCACGATTCGGATCGCGCGTCAAACCCCAAACTGCTCATTCGACTCACTGATTCATAACGCTTCGAAGCTTCAAAATATGACACCGCCTCAGATTTGGTCCTTTTAGAGGCTGAAAAATCTCCCGGTGCTGTCACTGCCTTCTGCCATTTCTTCTCATTCAAAAAACAACAGACTGACGCTGACTGGACAAGATTTACCGCAAGTTTTCACAATCGTGATAATCACACGCGGTTTTAATGATAATGAAATTTTATACGATATTACTAACCGTCACTACATTTTATCGTGGTTTATCGTGAAACCGGTAATCGTTTCATCCCTATTCACAGGTAACAGTCTGTCTTCAGAACACCCCCATTGTTTTCACTTCTTTTGGATTAGCCCAACCAACTGGCGAAGAGGAGTCTCTCGCTGGTCCTTTGTTTTTCATTCCCCGCTGGCTCAAACGCACGCCGATAGCGGTAAACTTGAGGAACGCCCATCAACATACACATGAGGGGAAGCGTCAAGACACCACGCTAAGTGGATCTGTACTGTCAGTTTTGCCGCGTTCATTTCATCAGGTGGAAAGCACTAATTGCTAATGGGGGTTTTCAGAGCACCCCTGTTTCACAGGTAGCAGACTGTCTTCAGAACACCCCCATTGTTTTCACTTCTTTTGGATTAGCCCAACCCACTGGAGAAGAGAGACAGATTGAAGAAGGCTAGTTTTCTGTATATTATTTATTTAATTGTGAGCGTTTTTTCTGCTCTTGATCTGGCTTGTTTAATAAATATTCCTTTTTTATTAAAGTGGACGTGCCTTTTGTGTTTAAAAGGAGAAGCTTTAAGTTAATACTCTATCCGTGTCTCAGCCGCAAAACTGAGCTCAGCTGAGCTCCTATATGTTCGAGCTGCACAGAGCGGCTGAAATTTTACTGTCTGTCAGTTATTATAATACATATGACAAAAACAATTGTCTAAATTATGTTGCATATTCTTCAAAAGTTCTTGTGATGATATCTAGTTGACAACATAGTACTATATTTTCGGAAATCATAGGCTATGATATTGCGCAGGTGCACGTGATGCAACGCTGTCAGAGCAGACAGACTCGTGTGTCAGACTCATTTCAGTGCAAAAAAAAAAAGCTCAAAAACTATTTAATATACTGCAAATAGCCTACTAGTTTTTTATGTTTATTTATAATTCATTTAGGCAGACAACAAGGCTACCAAGTACTGCGCACAGTGCGCAGATAATTAATTTAACATTTAATTTAACGGGTTTTTTTTCCTAACGCCATTTTTAGTCAATTTTTAGTTGAAAATTTCAGGACTTCAGTCAACCAAGATTTTCTTTGGTTGATTACAGCTAGGGATGAAACGGTATGGAAATTTAACATCACGATTATAGTGACCCAAATTATCACGGTTATCAATATTATCACGGTTTTGTTCAAATGAGATGAAAGTGTTCAAAAAGAACAGATGCACACACTTAAAACATTTAAACAAGTTTTATATTTGAAATCAACAAACAACAAATAAATCAAGCAGCTCTATGCACTTTTTAAAGCTAGATTCTATTCTGTGCGATTTCCTTCCTTATAATGGCCGTCGTCAATAGCAACGCACAACGCATAAATAATAATAATTTGTCGTAAATATAATCTCTAATATTATCTCTGTAAATATATTCAAGCAATATTCTCATCAGTGTTCAGCAATGATGCATTTTAATCTAGCATATTTTTGTGTAAGAGCCCAAACAGTAGGCCTATCCTAGTGAAATATGCATATTTCCATATGATTTGACAGTTTATTTTATTAAATATCAAAAGGTATGTATCATACCTGACACCTAGATGAACACCTTACAGTCAGTTTTATGACTGTCATTCTCTTCAAATGCTATTGAAGATTGAAACGTGTAACGTTACCAATGTTGTGTGTAACTTTAGAGACGGTCCCTAAATTTGCCTGCGTTATGCCAGTCATTTCAGATGCGCTGTGGTTCTGCTGTTAGTTTTAAACCATTTTCGCTGCTGAAATAGAACAAAAACAGTCGACCACGGTATGATGAATGAATCTCCTGCGTACATTGCACTGCTTTGAGTAGATTTCAGCGAGTGAGAGCTGCGCGCGCTCTTAACAAAAACTCCGGCTGATCGGAACGCCTCTGATTATGAGACGACGTCGCTTTCATAAACTCAATAGAAACACGTGTAGGCTAAGTGGTTATAATGCGCAACGCGATTATAACAGATGGCTTTTGAGAAGACTATAATAAGTTTAACAGTCAGAGTGGCAATAGTGTGCAGCCGAAATAACGTTACACCTGCAAATGGCGGTTGTTAATGTCAAGCCCTGATTATTATCCCTTAAATGTCACCCTAGTCTTGTCTGAATGTGTTCGTTTGCGTCACGTTATTATTTCCCAGACGTAGTTTTGGTATTGAGGTCAAAGTCCACTTGCCTTGCGTTCGTAATTTTGAAGTGTTCACCCTATTACAGCGACTTTCTTCTGGCATGTTCTTCAGACAGGGTGACTTCGATTAAGTTTCCCTCAGGACTTTTGTAAAAGCCAAAATATGACCACACCTCAGATTTGGTCCTTTTAGATATCTGAAAAATCTCCAGGCGCTGTCACTGCCTTCTGACATTTATTCCCATTCAAAAGACAGCAGTGCGCTGCGCCAGACTGACGCTGACTGGACAAGATTTACCGCGAGTTTTCACAATCGTGATAATCACACGCGGTTTTAATGATAATTACATTTTATACGATATTACTAACCGTCACTAAATTTTATCGTGGTTAATCGTGAAACCGGTAATCGTTTCATCCCTAATTACAGCCCTAGTTCACATACTCGTTTCTCCGAAAAACAGTGCTACAGTCAGTTATTCTACTTGAAATATAAATTGAAATCTGCGTTCCGTGTCGGAATGTCTGTTTTGGTTTTGTTCTGTGAGATCCAATTTACTCAATAGTATTTCAACTCCCCAGGTTGCCATTTGGTGGAAAACACAGCGTATTGTAGCCATGGAAGTCAGAAAAACAAACTAGGTCAGAGATCGCAGAATCTACCCAGCCCAAAAAAGCCAGAGGCATATTAAAACATGGATAAATCAACTTACAGTGTAAGGCTCGATTGCCTTCCATTGTCCATTGCGCTCATTCATGTTGTGTGTTCTCAAATTGGAAACCAGCGTGTGTGTCGAATCTGAGAAGGAAGGGGCGGAAGAAACAACCCTCTCCAATATTTTGAATTTGGACTGCAGTACTGCTTTCAACCACTAGCTGTCAAAATTACATACTGCACCTTTAAGTGGATGGTGCACTGTTATTTACTTTGCTGTAGTCAATTATATGCTGCCTCTCGGCCAGGTCGTCATTGTAAATGAGAACTTGTTCTCAACTGACTTACCTGGTTAAATGAATTAATTAATTTAGTGATATTTGTGCCATTTATAATGCCATTGTGGAGCCACACTAATTTGCAGTTTAGTAAATCTGGCCCCAAGTGTAAAGGCCTGTTCACACCAAGGACGATAACTGTAAATCTAACATTAAAAATATTGTTCTAAAAGTTGTTCTTCTAAATATAAAAGAATATCAGAGTCCACACCACAAGTATAACTATATTGGAAGGCACAGAGGAACGATATTGGAAACACTTTCAGAACGATTTTTTCGAGCTGATGAACAACAAAAACACTGACAGCCAATCAGAATCCAAGTTGCTTTGACAGCTTGAGCATTTAAAGTGGCAGACGACGTAACTGCAGCGCGTGGCTATAATAAACAGAAAGATATGTTGGTGTGGACAATTTTTCGTTCTTGGTGTGAATAGGCCTCAATACTGGCCCTTGATTTTAAAATGATGCAAGTCAATTTGATAGCCTACCAGTTTGATCAGTTTTGATAGCACTCACTGGCTCTTTATTTTCTTCCCAGAATTCCCAAGTCAGCTTCAAGACCTGCATCCATCCATGCTGAAGCATGAATATACATCTGTCCCACTTGCACAATCGTATGGTTTTGTTTTTGTACTATCCGTTTTTGCATTAAAGGCATATTCACTTTAAAATGAAAACTACCCCATGATTTACACAACCTCAAGCCATCCGAGGTGTATATGTGATACTATATATCTGTATATCTAGTGAAACGCTTTTTTTGTAAGTTGAATACGGAAGGCGGTCTGCCTGAAGCTAGATATTTTACTTTATAAAGTTTTAAATATGGATATTTTTTCTTACAAATCCCCTTTGATTCGCTTCAGAAAGCCTTTATTAACCCACAGAGCCGTGTTCCTGGGGTACGTTTTTGATGGATTTGCTTTTTTTTGAGCTTCAAACTCAATGGACCCCGTCACTGCCCTTAATAAAGCTTGGAAGCATCAGGATATTTATTAATATTTCTCTGATTGTGTTCATCTGAAAGATGAATGTCATATACACCTAGGATGGCTTGAGGGTGTGTAAATCATGGGCTAATTTTGATTTTAAAGTGAACTACTCCTTTAATCCACTCATCCTTGTATAAACACTTTGATTGTATATTTATTATATATTGCATATGATTGTATGTATAAAAAGTACATGATTTTTTCAGACTTCCTTTATGTGCTTGAATGCAGAACAGTATCACTATTATGTCATATCTTTGCAGGGTTGACGATGTGGTGAAGAAACTGCTTACGCTGGAGTTTGCAAATCATGTACGGGTTTTTGTTTCCTTTTAGTTCTTCATTGAATATTTTCATATTTCAAAACAGTAGGGAGGAATAACCTCAGCGGGATAACATTTTAACCTATGTGGTTATTTTTTATTTCTTCCACTGTTGAGTAAGGAACTATAAAAGGTGTTAAATCTTATTTTACCTCAAATATCTGTCACAATGTCTTTCCTTAGAGTGAAAAACTGCGTTTGAAAGAGGAACAGCTTATTGCCAAGGTTCAGAGGGATGAGAGTGACCGCAGCTCAACAGAAGTCAAGGGCAAGTTCTCTTTTTTTTTCTTACTTCACAAAGCCACTGCTTTTAACCATACTGGAATCTCAGAACATGACTCAATTATACAGAATGTCCTTGTTTGCGTTACAGTGGCGATTATGACAGCACGTATTCGCAACTTCCAGGAGCACTTGCACAAACACCCCAAGGTAAGCATAACAGTTCAGTAGCGTGACTTTTTTTTTGGCCTTCAGTAGAGGTGTCAGAACATTTGTTCCCACTCCATTTGATTAACACCCACAGAGAAACAGGATATCCTGTGCATACTCTCATGTGTTCAGTAGTAATGAAACCATATACACTACCGATCAAAAGTTTGGGATGAATGTGATTTTATTTTGAAAGAAATGAATACTTTTCGGCAAGGATACGTTCAATTGATCAAATTTAACAGTAAATACTTGTATTTCAAAAAATACATATTTCAAATAAATGCTTTTGAATCTTCTATTCATCAAAGAATGAATAGTTCATACAATATTTCATAGTTTCCACCGAAATATTAAGGTGCACAACTTACTTTAACATTGATCACAAATGTTTCTTGAGCACCAAATGATTTCTGAAATGTCATGTGACACTGAAGACTGGAGTAATGGCTGCTAAAATTGAGCTTTGCCATCACAGGAATATGTAACCTTTTAAAATATACTAAATCGAAAACAGTTATTTTAAATATTTTACAATATTACTATTTTTCATCAAATAAATGCAGTCTTGTTAAGCATAAGACTTCTTTCAAAAACATTAATAATTGTATCTGTAGTGTACAGTGAGCTCAAAAAGTATCTGGACACTTATCACCCACTAAACATTTCTAAATATATTTGCAATAGATAATAAAAAATATGATTACCATTGGCATTTACTTGGGGAAATCAGCACACTTTTTACTTTTTTCACAAAAAAGAAGCATGTTATATATTATTCAAAAGAAAATAGTTGATGTGATGAACTGCCCCTGTGGTTAAACTGTGTGTACTTGAGGGGAAATTACTTCATACCTGTGCTAAAAATTTAACGTTATTGCAAAAAAGCCTGAAATAAGGAAGTTGTGGGGAAAAACCTCTAGAAAATTCTGTAATCATTTACTCAACTTAATGATGTTCCAATTTTGTTCATTTTCAAAGCACAAATGAAGATATTTTAATATTCTCTCATCATATTTGTCCATCCATTTAGGGCCCTGAGTGCATGCACTTAGGGCGTGTCTGAATCCTCTTTTGCTAGTTTAATGACGGAAAAAACGGTCTGCGCGCCAGGCACATTGTCCAAAAGGGTTGTACCTAGTCTCTTAATGAGTCATGGGTGTGTTTTGGACGTAACGTGCAATAAACCAATCAGAGTCTCATCTCCCATTCCCTTTAAAAGCCAGTCATGCTTGCACCATGGCAGATTTTATGAGCAGAAAGAATGAACACTTCTCCAGAGAGGAATCCTTTTATTTAGAATATTTAAAAATGTTTGTGTGCTGCTGCACGTCCCTGTGTGTGTAATAAGCAGAGTCTGTGCGCGTTGTGCACCCGCCTATAGGCGCCAGTGTTGGGCACGTTACTTAAAAAAAGTAATTAGTTATAGTTACTAGTTACTTCTTACAAATAGTAACTGAGTTAGTAACTGAGTTACATCATTATAAAAGTAACTAATTACCAGGGAAAGTAATTACTGCGTTACTTTTTTTTTTTCTCCAAATGTTCAAATATGTCAAATAACTTGGATGCCCCCAATATTAGATATGTTAAATGAATGAATTGGACACTAAATAGAATAAATTATTATTATAAAACATTGTACATTAATGTACACTAGTGTAATGTTACTGTGGGACAATGTGAGAGACACCTATCAAATTCAATGCATTATTGTAAATATTATCAGTAGGCCTACTATAGTGTAAATATTGTGTAAATATTATCAGTACTATACTTTCCTTTGGTAGTGGAGCTCACGTTATCACCTGGGTTTTTAGCCACTAATTTTGTGGCATATGATGATGTGAAGCGCTTCAGAATCACTTGCCACCGGCGTGGAGAGACTCTTTCTTCCTGGGCATAAGTTGCACGTTACTTAAATATTCTTACCTTTCACCTCAACGAGGGAAAAGTAGCGCTTATACTTCCAGTTTGCGAACGCTACCTTTGAAGTCGTTGGACCATCGCTGAATGTGCATATGCGTGTGTGTCATAGGTGTGTGTGTCTGTGAACCAAAGACCGTGAAAAAAATAGGTGTGAACTCAACCTATCAACTTACACCTTGTCTCCCACCCACCAATCATCATCAGTTATGTGTACCACCGCACCCACCCCCCGATGGGCGCGTGTGCATTTGGTATTTAAACAACATGACGTTGGACGTGAAAATTATGAAATGTCACATTGTGCTGGGTGTATGATAGGGCCCTTAAAGTCCATGCACCCAAAACTTAAATGAAATCCGTTCAGCGACCATGTCTCTTCAGAAGACTTGCATTAAACTCTTTGATTCATATGGATTACTTTTACAATGCCTTTTTGCACTTTTTAAAGCGTGAAAGTTTTGGTTGTGTGGACTTTCAATGGATGGACAAAAAGTCAAGAATAAACAAAGGTCTTATGGGTTTGGAACAACATGATGACAGAATTTTTTGAGTGAACTATGCCATTAAGAAAATGTTGAAACAATAGCTGCGTCCCAATTCACAGACAATCCGTCCTAAATAATATTCGAAATTAGAATTAGTATGTCCCAAATTGTAGTATGTTGAAATGAGTATTCCAAAGATACCCGAATGGTCTTCTTTTTTTGGAATCTGAACGTCTAACATTGCCCACAACCCATTGCACATTAAACGAGGATTCAAGAATTTACTGCACAAAAACAGTAAATGCGTATAAGTAGGCGAATTGGGATGGAGCAGTTGAGTCAAATTATCAACAGCATCATAACCTGTTTTGTTGTATTATGTCAGGATAAAGCCAATAAAAGATGGATGCTCATGACCATCGACACCAGGAAGAAAAATCTGAAGTTTCTGAGAAGGACCCGTTATGATTCCTTTGTGAAGGTGTGTCAAGAGCTCGGAATCACCTACACGTTCCCTCCTGAATACTATCGGCGGGTCACCCGACGTTGGCTGGCCAAAAAGGCCTTCTGCAATAAGGTAACGTTCTCAGATCCCTCTAACATGTTCCAATGTTTTTTGTAGAGTTCAGGGTTTGAGTTTGACTTGTTTTTTCCCCCCTCTTAGGTCTTTAAAGAGGTCCAGAAACAAAAAGCAGAGCAGAGAGAGAAACAAAAAGCAGAGGAGGCTAAGGAAAAAGAGACAACATCCTCTACGGAACCACAAGGAACTGCGGTGTAGTAGAGACCATAAGCCAGCCAGGAGCGGAGTGCTGACAAGCTCAGAAAAACGATCTGATATGTCCTCCTTTGATTCACATGTGACATTCAAAGAAAGACTGAACAGAAACATCATGGAACCGCATCAAATCATCTCGATGTTGTCATTTATTTGTCCTTCAATGGTAAAACATACGAATATCTCTGAAGCTATTATAGCTGCACCAAATAAAAGTTTGTTAATTCATTGTTTGGTTATAATTCTTCAAATGACGATTATATCAGAATAACTTCATAGAAACCCTTTGATGACATGCTAGTTTCACAGACTCAGGAGTTTAGGATCAGCAGCTGATGAAGACCTGTGTCATATGCAAGACTGATGCATTGTTGCTAGTGCAAATGGTTTGGCTGAGTTCCGTGAACTCTATAATTTTACAAGAAATGCATGACAATCAGGTGCATGATCTGAGGTCAAACTATCAGTTCTTTACTCGTGTGAGATTATCCATTGATTGTTAAGAATTCTTGAAGGCCACATTTCCTATTACAACTCAGACCTCCCCCTTTGATCTGCTTTGTGTAAAGCTTGTGTGCGTGAATCGGAAACGATGCATACGAGAGTAGCAAGCGCAGAGTGTTGGTGTGTGTCACAACTTCCTTTTCAGCTGCAAGCTGATCAAGAGGCTCAGAAGAACACGAGGTACTTTTTTGCAGTCTACTACTTTCACTTTGTATTATAGAATACTTTTTAAGGATTTAAAATAACACAACGAAGTTTATAGCCTTAGACTATTGAAATTATTTTATTTGTTCATTATTGGTGGGATATAGATGAGAAATCTTTTGATCCAATTTTAGTTAGAGCTGGTCCAGATTGTTTTCTATAGTCGTTTCTTGCATATCAAAATGTGTGTGTGAATGTAAAATATTCTGTCCTGTAAAACAATTTGTTAAATGGATAGTTCACCCTCATGTCCAAAACTTGCATCACACTTTTATCGTTTACTAACCATCAACCCTCCTGTGACTTTTCATTGGAACACAAACGAAGATATTTTGAGGAGTGTTTCAATTGTTTTTGCTCATATAGTGAAAGTCAATGGGGTCCAAAAAAGCTTTCATAGTATGATTTTTATATATTATATTATATTTTCATTTTGCTGTGAACTATCCTTATAATAGCACAAATCACTCAAAAATGGAATGGAAAATATTATGAAATGCATATTTTTCTTTCTAAAATGGTTTCCTAATTACTAATTAAACGTGTTATTTTGTCTAACAGTTGATGGATATAAATTAGTTATTCTTTTTACAAATCTCCTAGGAAGAAAACATCTCGAGCCATTTTCTCGGCTTCCTTGCTGGACTGCTCATTTTGATTGACATGTCAAACCCAGTCGTCACTCAGCCTGGTGCTGGCTCTTATGGTACAAATGTGCAGACTGGAGAGTGGAGCACTGGTCTTTGTTCTTGCTGCAGTGACCTACTTGTCTGTAAGTTCTGAGATCAGACGGCAAACCATTATTGGTATATTTTAGCTGTGGTTTAATATTCAGCCAATGAGAAGATTTTATTGGTATATTTTAGCTGTGGTTTAATATTCAGCCAATGAGAACTGCTTTTATCAGTGGCACATTGTAACATAAAATACATTATCGTTGAGCATTGTCTGCTTTTTTCTATTGTCCAGGTGCTCTTGGTTGTATCTGTCCAATAGCTCTCAGCTGTTACACAGCAAACAAGTATGGTGAGAATGTATGTCTTGCATGTGTACCTGGAGGAATGACTGCAATGAGGACACACATGCGTCTGACCTATGGAATACAGGTAAAGGCCACTAAAAATTGAGGAATTTGAAGAATTCTTATCCATGCATTTATTGCTGTCCACTTGTATGCATTACACAACACCTTTCTTTATTTTTCCCCTGCAGGGCACAATATGCAATGATGCTTTGATGGCCTGTTGCTGTGGATTTCTTGAAACATGTCGAATGGCCAGAGAAATTCGTATCAGGAATGGAGAGACTTAGTTATCGTTTCAGTTTTAAAATTATTTTTGAAAGCACACAAATTCAACAAAATCCACTTTGATTAATTCATTAATTATTTTTTTAAGTCATTCAAATCACAGGAGAAATAAAACCAAGATAGAATCCGTAAACATACATTCTTGGGGGGGGGGGGGGGACATGACTAATACTGTTTACTTATAACACACTTTACTTTGTTTACTATTATTGCAATTAAGTCTTGAATTTGTGTGAACTTAAGATTGTGAATGCTTTCAATATTCATTGTATCTGCTGACAACTTTGATGTGATGATCAAAATGTGCCAACCTGCAGCATTAATATGGTACTGTACAGGAGCTGTATGTCATATTTAATATTCACCTCAAACACAGTAGCCTACAGTGGAATCCTATTCATATGAAATAAAATAACAAACAACACCATCTTTTCACATTTGTTTAGCATTTTAACTCGGTTGTTGTTGATTTATTTTTGTTTTTTACTTCACAAACGACCATACAAATTATATATCTACCTTCACGTCAGCACAAATTATATAAATGTACAAAAGTGTTTTTTTTTTTGTTTGTTTGTTTTTTATTGAACACATCCCAGGGGATACATATCACACACAAAACTAATTATTAAGACAACAGGATTGGAAACTCGAGGTAGAGCAAGGCAGTACATTTTTAAACAAGATACAATAAAAAAAAGTTTATTGTATCAACTGTTTTTCATGAAAATACGTATTGCGTCATCATCGCGCAGCAGTACGAGCACCTCTGATTGGCTGTTGTTGGCGGTGACCTGGCAACGGAGAGAGGGCTTAAAGACGCTTATTTATTCTGCAGAATCTTTCGCTACAGTCACACAGAGCGCAGATCGCGGCTATTTATTAACAACCACAAGTGATTGCTTACCGATACTAGCTGCTCTTTATCCACCTCCAGAGGGGATGTCGACGCGAACGCTGCCTCTTCTCTTCATTAATCTGGGTGGAGAAATGCTGTACATCCTGGATCAGCGCCTGCGGGCTCAGAATATCCCAGCAGATAAAGCGAAGAAAGGTAGATGGCAGCTAATATGCCAAGGAGTTGATAAAGCAAGTCTGTTCTGGAGACCCAGAGTAGGATGTAAATGTTGTTTTTGTGATCATCGTTTGTCATCTTTCTAAAGGAAAGTAGTTGTTGGATCGTTTGCTATTGCTGTACATAATTAGCCAGTTAGCCTATGTTTTTGAATGCAGTGATCCCAGTTCAGTTAACGTTACATGCAGAAACATGTCATGTTTGCATCCATTGTATACGACATTATTTAAATGAGAAAAAGAGAGAGAGAAAAAAAATATTTAATTGTGCAATGGAAACACACATTGCCCCCTTCCCCCCAAAAATATAAGTGATAGCACAGATATCACACTTTTCTGACAAAACATTTTACAACAGAATATTGTGTATTAATTAATAAAATATAATTCAAAATACTATAGAAATAATGTACATTTTTTTCATGTTCACGAGAAGTTCTCATAATGGAGGTGATGACGATCTTTTAAGTTTATAAAAAATTGGACTGCGCATTGATACTTCTTTTGCATGCAACACTGTGACATTTGCTCAACAACAGTTTGCCAGTATCATGGTTTCCTGTCTAATATATGAAGGTTTCCTCTCTCTTTTTTGCATACTGAAGTATTCTTAAAGGCACAATATGTAATATTTTTGGATTAAAGGGTAACTTCAGTGATTTAGCATTAGGCTTTTAATGCTTTATGCCAAAAATTATGGTACTTTCCCCCCTCATATCCTCCTGAGACGAGAGAATTATGCATTTTATTTCTGGAAAAAATCCTCTGATGACGCAAATATCGTCATTTTGCTTCATCGGAGGATTTTTTGGCCAAAGGCTAAAGACTACAGCCACTAGATGGAGCTGTTCCGCATGTTATCAACCCGCCCACAGCGGAGAGACACACAATATGTAAGACACAGACGGCCGCACAGACATTCATAACAGATTGATGCAGAGCAAAGTGCGTTTCAACTTTTCAATGAATTCCTGTGATAGTTTAGCTTCCATATGCAATCTGAAAACGTGCCAGACTGGCGCTTAACATTACCTCAGCTCTGCTCAGCTCTTCGTGATGTATGAAATCTGACACTGCTGTGCCATGACTTTCGTTCGGCTCACTCATACTTTAGTGAAAAGACACGTTCAGTTTTTAATTGTAGTGTTTATTCTCTAACTGAATGAAATGATTGTATTACTATGAAGATCAAAATGACGGTGTACGGAGTGGCCTAGTAGGGCAGCGAAGCAAGTGCATTCTGGGAGTTGTTGTCTTTCATCCACATGAGACAAAAATACATTTTCTGTCTTTTCTGTCTAAAAGGCACCAAATAAAAAAAAAATATTTCACATTTCTACTACATAAATGACCCAGTTTAAATACAAAGCTTAATGCTAAATCACTGAAGTAACCCTTTAAAATATCCAACAACCACTAGAACAATGTTATATATTTTGTGTACTTGCACTATCCAAAATGTTTCCAAGAATGTTTAAATTCAGAGGAATAAGCAATTTTAACCAGGACACGGACCTTTGAAACCCCAAAGACGCTTTAATATATTATCTGTTTTATTAGACAGGTGAGCAACTGTTTGGATACATTCATCGACAGAAAACGAATCATTATTATATAGCTCAACACAGTTAGTCTTATTGTTTACATCTTGATTTACAGCGAGTACCGTGTTTTACCATGCCTAAAATTAATCTAGCTTACTGCAGTGTGCAACAAGTGTCTCATAACCGCCAAGTGAACGCACAGAGTAGCATTATAGCATAACTTTCAACACACTCAAATGTGTATGATAAAACAACGCTGTTACCGCACATACGCATGACCAGAAGATGCAAAAGTGGTCATCTGCAGGCATAATAAAAGCTCTGCGAAATCAAGGCGTCATAAAGCTACGCCTACGCTGACATTGCCCTTTGGTATCAAAGTGTGTCACAGAGGTCACAAAACCATCTGAATAAGTTGCTTGTTGCTTGTGATGTATATACATGTAGCTAATGCCGTACCTGCTATTTAGTTAACTTCCTTAGAGGATCATTTTAAATATGTCCTTTTTGATTTGCAATCTTTGTAGCCACTGTAGCAGATTGGCTAGAGGAGGACAGAAAAAGAGGTATTGTTAACATTCTGCTTGCTTTGCTGCTGGCCATAGAGCAAAGTAGTGCCAGCTCTCATAGGCACTTGCTGTGTAGAGGGAGATGGGCGTTTTTTTTTTTTTTTGTGCTACTTTAATTGTAATTTCACATTTTCAATGTTTTTGCGTGAGAAATACACTATTGTAGAATAAGAACCCCAAAGATTCAGGAAGCCTATACAGTCATTTTTTAGTACTACTGAGATATAAATGAAATCCTCCATGTGGCAGTATGTTTCTAGCATTTGTGTTTTCCTCAGTCAACATGTGATGACAGTTTCCAGCTCGCTTCTCTGTGAAAACATCTGCCGATTTTGATTTATATGTTTTTTGTTTATCTTTCTTGGCAAAACGGCTTTCTGCAGTACAGACTGCATTGTGTTGGCTTTGTTTTCAGCTTCAGGATTGCTTTTAACTCACTGCAACTCTGTCTTTGTGTTTGTGTTGTGGTAGTTATGAATGATATCATTACCACCATGTTCAATAAGAAGTTCCTGGAGGAGCTGTTCAAACCACAAGAGCTGTACTCCAAGAAGGCCCTCAGGACGGTGTTTGACAGACTGGCTCACGCCTCCATCATGAGACTCAACCAAGCTAGTATGGACAAGGTGAAAACTAAAGTCAAGGATGCATTGTCATTTTCAGTATTTTCCTAGTGAGAACGTTCTACAAAACTCTCTGTATTATCAGTAAACAAATCGGTTCTTATGAACAGTTTTGAAATTCAGGTAGTTCTGTTCACTGCTCTCCTTTTATATTGAGCTTTACTTTGAAATTCTCTTTTGTATTTAATAATATTCTTGTTTATGTATAAATTAAATCATTAGATTTTATAATATGCGTAATAGTGATGAATGGCTCCCTCTGGTGTGTAATATGATGAAATATGTAATGGCTCCTTTATTGTGCTTTTCCCATGCACAGCTCTATGACTTGATGACCATGGCGTTCAAGTATCAAGTCCTGCTGTGTCCTCGCCCTAAAGACATCCTCCTTGTGTCCTTCAACCATATGGATGCCATCAGGGACTTTGTGAAAGACACTCCCAGCATCCTCAGCCAAGTGGATGAAACAAACAAACAACTCATAGAGGTTGTAGAGTCTCTTCAATCTCTGTGTAAAGTCAAATTCTGTCCTGAGAATTATACATTTTAAGATTATTTTCAGTTATTAAAGGGTTAGTTCACCCAAAAATGAAAATTCTGTCATTAATTACTTACCCTCATGTCGTTCGACACCTGTAAGACCTCCGTTCATCTTCGGAACAGAAATGAAGATATTTTAGTTGAAATCTGATGGCTCTGAAAGGCCTCCATTGGCACAATGGCACTTTACACTCTCAAGACCCTTAAAAGGTACTAAAGACGTCGTTACAAAGTCCATCTCACTACAGTGGTTCTAAAATAACTTTATGAATCGGCGAGAATAGTTTTTGTGAGCAAAAAAACCCTAAATAACGACTTACATAGTGATGACGATTTCAAAACAAGGCATCATGAAGCTTCGAAGCGTTATGAATCAGTGAGCCGAATCAGTGGTTTGAAGCGCCAAATTTAAGCAGTTTGGCGGTTTGACACGCGATCCGAATCATGATTCGACTCACTGATTCATAACGCTTCGAAGCTTCATGATGCCTTGTTTTGAAATCGTCATCACTATGTAAGTCGTTATTTAGGGTTTTTTTGCGCACAAAAACTATTTTCGCCGATTCATAGAGTTATTTTAGAACCACTGTAGTGAGATGGACTTTGTAACGACGTCTTTAGTACCTTTTATGGGTCTTGAGAGTGAACCGTGCCATTGTGCCAATGGAGGCCTTTCAGAGCCATCAGATTTCAACTAAAATATCTTCATTTCTGTTCCGAAGATGAACGGAGGTCTTACGGGTGTCGAACGACATGAGGGTAAGTAATTAATGACAGAATTTTCATTTTTGGGTGAACTAACACTTTAAATGTAATAAATATTTTTTGTATTTGTTAATAACTGTTAATTTAATATTAGTTTAATATTCATATTATGTTAATGTTGTTATTTAATATTATATTTTCCCTCGTTTGGTATATAATAATAATAATGCAGTATATCATATTATTTAATATTAAAGCATATTATTATGATTATTATTATTGAGCAATTATTTAGCTCTCATTGTCAGCGCTTTGAACGTGTCTTATTCTTTTGCTTATAACTCTTAGATATATACCCCTTTATCTGGTGGAGAGTTTCAACTAATTAGACAAACTCTGCTCATCTTCTTTCAAGATATGCATATACGAGTAAGTCATTTCTCTATTTTGATTTATGTACATGAATCCCAATCTGAGATGTTTATGAAGCCGAAGCCGAAATATATTTGAACATGATATGTAACTTGTTTTTTAGGTATCAATTTTCCTGAAAGACAAAGTGCAGAACTCCAATGGTCGATTCGTCCTTCCAACGTCAGGCCCTGTTCCGTATGGGACACATGCCCCAGGACTTGTGAGGTTAGCTGGATAGGATTCTGCTACTGTTCCTAGAGTTAATGTAGCATCAATAACAAAAAACACATATTTGTTTTCAGTATTGACGTGACCAAGGCATTTAAAAGGCTGAGAATGGCAAGATTTGATCTGGACATTATGAATAAATAGTATTGCATATGTTTGCACTGAAATCACCTCTGTCATTTAGAGCCGACAGAGTCTGATGGTGAGGGTTTATAGTTAATTGCATTAACAAGAGGTTTGGACATGTAAGAGAGCTATTCTAAGTATAGCTGGGTCTGTGTTTAGACTGTGACTGAAAGCAGTTATTCTAATAAGCGGCAGTGGCTCAGTGGTTCATGTAGGTTGTCTACAAACCGGAAGGTTGGTGGTTCGATCCCCGGTTCCACCTGAACAAGTGTCGAGGTGTCCATGAGCAAGACACCTAACCTCAGCTGCTCCCGACGAGCTGGATGGCGCCTTGCATGGCTGACACCGCCGTCAGTGTGTGAATGGGTGAATGTGAGGCAATGTGTAAAGCGCTTTGGATGGCCATTGGTCTGTTAAAAGCGCTATATAAATGCAGTCCATTTACCATTTACCATAATAACGCTTAGGGGTAGCTGACATATAACATGTAACATATAACATCGTACGACCAGGTGTTGAAACCCTTTGAAGTATATATATATATATATATATATATATATATACACACACACACACACACACCGATCGACCAGGCATAACATTATGACGACTGACAGGTGAAGTGAATAACACTGATTATCTCTTCATCACGTCCCCTGTTAGTGGGTGGGATATATTAGGCAGCAAGTGAACATGTTGTTGATGTGTTAGAAGCAGGAAAAATGGCCAAGTATCCATCAAAAGTGGTTCAAGGAAGGAACAGTGGTGAACCGGCGACATGGGCGGCCAAGGCTCATTGATGCATGTGGGGAGCGAAGGCTGGCCCATGTGGCCTGATCAAACAGATAAGCTACTGTAGCTCAGACTGCTCAAGAAAGTAAATGCTGGTTCTGATAGAAAGGTGTCAGAATACACAGGGCATCACAGTTTGTTGCGTATGGGGCTGCATAGCCGCAGACCAGTCAGGGTGCCCATGCCCCTGTCCACCGACGAAAGCATCAACAGTGGACACGTGAGCATCAGAACTGGACCACTGAGCAATTGGAAGAAGGTGGCCTGGTCTGATAAATCACGTTTTCTTTTACATTACGTGGATGACCGGGTGCGTGTGTGTCGCTTACCTGGGGAACACATGGCACCAGGATGCTATGGGAAGAAGGCAAGCCGGTGGAGGCAGTGTGATGCTTTGGGCAATGTTCTGCTGGGAAACCTTGGGTCCAGCCATCTATGTGGATGTTACTTTGACACGTACAATCTAAGCATTGTTGTAGACTATGTACACCAGACGGGTCAGGGCTGTTTTGGCAGCAAAAGGGGGACCAACACAATATTAGGTCATAATGTTATGCCTGATTGGTTTATATATATATATATATAAGCAAGTATAAAATAATTATACATTTTCTAAAAGAATCAGATCATCTATAATAAGAAATGCTGTTTAAAATGATTTTAGATTTTTTCATGACTGTGTTTAATTCACAGGATGTTTAGCTGTAGTGGTGAGGAGGTGAGAAGGATGCAGTTCCGCGATGGTGGCAATTACAACACCGCTCTCCGCGAGGGATCTTTTGAAATGTATGGTGATCGAGTCATCAAACTGGGCACAAACATGTGAGCATCAACCACGTTCTAATAATACTCCTACTAATATTCAATTGTGGAATCATAGGCTATGGCTCACACCTGTGGATCTTCAGATACCATGGTGTAATTCATCACGTTTTATCTGTAGCAAAGCTTCATCTCTAATGGATTTGTGAATAATTTAGCTGTAAACTTAAGACAGGTAGCCTTTCACTGGAGCATCAGCTGTACAATTGTCCTGTTTTCTCCTTCAGGTACAGTGTGAGCCGCCCCGTTGAGACACACATGTCTGGAACCTCCAAAAGCTCCTCACAGCACACCAAGGTAAGATTATAAATTAATTATACTTTTTTTTATTACATATTCTTTTTAAAGTTCCCCTATTATGCCATTTTAGAGGTTCCTTGTTTGGTTTTGGAGGTCTCCTGCAATAAGTTTACTTGCCTCCAAGGTCTAAAAACACTTTATTTTTCTCATAATATACATTGCATCATCGCCTCTTTTCTCAGAGTGCCTGAAACAGTTCGGCCTGAGAGCCTACTCTACTCTGATTGGTCAGATGGCCAAGTCTGTTGTGATTGGTCTACTGCTTATAGCTCATGTCGCAAATGAGTCAGTGATTGCCATATCTGAATTTCAGCTGCAGAGGCTTCCTTGATACACAGTGATACGAACAGAAACGATGCTGTCGGTTTTACCATAAAACGCCGTCTTCTCAACATGTTGACAACACGAACCAATCTCTTCCAGTCTCAGCTACAACTACACGTTGTTCGCGGCCAACTAATGAAGACCATAGGCCATAATTTTTTACAAATCTATGGTTTGTGCAGGAAGTACGACTGGAATTACTGACGACTCTTTCAGACAGTTCAGAATCGGTTCTTTCTTTTGGGAGATTGACTCCATTTATTGTGCACTTTGAACTTTGAAACTTTGCAGACCTTTACCATTCACAAACCGCTATATTACACTCTACATGAAAGGTCATATTTGAAAAAGCATAATAGGGGCACTTTAAATAACCTGATAATTTGCATCCTCTTCATATATTCAAATCTTATTCAAATTTTTTTGAATGTTGGTTCATTAAATACATCATGAAAACTAATGGTAAAAAAATTATTTCCGAAAAATGAGTAATGTAATGTAATTAGCATACATATTTGACTAAATTCATGCAATCCTGAAGGTCAACACAACTCCGAATCCTTTGGCAAAAGAAGAGTTGAACCTGCTTGCTAGACTAATGGGAGGTCTGGAGGTGCAGAAACCAGCCGGCACTGACTCGGGCTTCCGAGTTAACCTCTTCGCCACTGATGAGGAGGAAGAGTAAGTTTTCATTTCAAGTGAATTTGACTACACTGTCACTAATAGATTTAAAGCTGCATCTCAGTGAAACATGGCTAGGTGGTATTTCACCCCAAAATAAAAACAAATTCATGCCATTAGTGTAATATGTCTAGACATTTTATTTGCTTTTAATTATTATTATTCTCAATATTGAATCTCATTAGACCCTCTTTATTGCAATATATTTTGTTTGGGGTCAGTAGATTTTTATAAAAAAAACGTAACTAATTAATCACACATTTTTCTGTAATCAATCGCTATTAAAAACTTGGTTTTAGTATTTCGATTTTAACAAGTTTTTAATATTTTTATATTGTAATAATTTCCAAGTTACTCTCCAAATTAAACTTAAAGACAGTATATTTTAAATATTTGTTGTAATGGCATCTTTTTATGAATGAAGGCCAGTATCATTGATACTAATACTGCTACTGATGTCTCTATGAAATAGATTTTTTTTTTAAACATTAATGATAAACATTCAACTTTACAGTATAATTGAAAGCTATCAATTTCAACATTTATTAGGCTTCATTTAAAAAAAAATGCTTTTAAATTAAGTGAACTTAAAACAATCTTCACATAAACCCATTAAAATAAAGGTCATATTTGCCTGTGGCCTTCCTACCTGTTAGACATACATAAATTGAATGAAGTTATCAAACACCTTTCTTAAAGGAGCACTCCACTTTTTTAAAAAATAGGCTCATTTTACAAGTCCCCTAGAGTTAAATAGTTGAGTTTTACCGTTTTTGAATCCATTCAGCCGATCTTTGTATCTGCCGGAAGCACTTTTAGCATAGCTTAGCATACATCATTGATTCTAAACAGTCCATTTGCATCTCATTCAAAAAATGACCAAAGACACTTTCAATATTTTTCCTATTTAAACCTTGACTCTTCTACAGTTACATCATGTGCTAAGACAAACTGAAAATGAAAAGTTGTGATTTTGTACACCTATATGGCTAGGAACTACTTTCTCATTTCTGCGTAATAGTCGCGGATCTTCGCGGCCGTACCATGGCTGCAGCGGCGCAATGATTCATTGGTATTCTGTGAAACATGGTGGTAGTATACACCTTCGACTTACTATCACAGCCCTTTACAACACACAGAACCATGGCTAATCACACAGGTAAATCCACAATACAATTTGTCGGCTGCAAGCCTGAAACTTTCTCTGCAACTACACGAACTTAGTGCCGGTCACATTGAAAGTTACCTAGCTGGGGGCTACTTTCAGGCGCTGTAATATCCTTGCGCTGCTGCAGCCATGGTACGGCCGCAAAGATCCGCGACTATTATGCAGGAATGAGAAAGTAGTTCCTAGCCATATAGGTGTAGAAAATCGCAATCGCTTTTAATTTTCAGTTGGTCTTAGCACACAATGTAACTGTAGAAGAGTCAAGTTTTAAATAGGAAAAATATTGAAAGTGTCTTTGGTCATTTTTTGAATGAGATGCTAATGGACTGATCAGAATCAATGATGTATGCTAAGCTATGCTAAAAGTGCTACCGCCAGATAGCCAGCAACTTTTTCATTAGGCCGCTGTCACTTTAAGATCTGCCGTTGCCGCACATGACGCGGATCTGACGCTCATCTCATTTTCTTACAGCTCTTTAAGTTAATTTAAGACATTATTTAATTTACTGCTCTTATGAAGATACTCAACATTTTGGCATAATTGTGTGTGTTATTGTTCGTTCCAGCGCGAAATGGAACAGAAATAGAATAGAACGTCTTTCTGTGCGTCGTGTGTGTCACATGGACAGGACATTCACAGACAGCGCGTTTTCTTTTGTCTTGTCGTGCTTAAATGGTTTAAAAGCTTTTGCATGAATAAGACGTGATCATATAATGTAACACTAGCCAAAGGATGATGATTGTAAAAATATTTATATTTAAATATTTAAAACGCGTTAAACTGAAGAATCGAATTGCATCCATTAACACAAAAATTTTGACCACTAAAATGTATACATTTAGGGCCAGATTTACTAAACAGGGCAAATTAGCGTGAGAGCGCAATTCCATAAAAGTGCCGATGGGAGTGGACAGTTCTGCGCCTGATCTACTGACGACACGCAAATTAATGAACACAGACCCAGCCGGAGCATTTCCATAATGACCAGTGTAATCTAGCCGTTAGCGTCTGGTTTAAGATGTGCTTTTTTACGGTAAATAATGGCGCAAATACCAGTAAATTGGCATAGGCAAACCATTGTTAATCACCTTGCATGATTCATTTAAATACTTTCCTACCATGAATTTTGAGCCCTGAAAGAGAAACTCCCACAAATGCATTTGCAATAAGGTCACCCGCTAAAATAACCCTGTCCACGCCTTGTCAGCGCTAATTTCTCAATGTGCGTCTTTAGTAAATCCTGACAGTAGTTTTTTAATTCCAAAAGAGGGTTTGCGCTGGCTCAAGCTGTTAGTAAATCTGACCCTTATACTTTTACAAACAATTTCTATTTTACATAAATCTTTTGAACTTCCTATTCATCAAAGAATCTTGAAAGAAACGTGTCATTGTTTTCACAAAAATATTAATATCATGTGACACTGAAGACTGGAGTAATGATGCTGAAAATTCAGCTTTGCCATCACAGGAATAAATTTGATTCTCAAACCAAATTAAAACCGAAAACAGTTATTTTAAATTGTATAAGTAATTCAGTTTTTTACTGTTTTTGATCAAATAAATGTAGCCTTGGTGAGTGTATATGTATGTATAAAAATGGCATATAAAAACTTAATTCATTACTCTTTATTTTGGGGTAAAATGTGACCCAGCCATGTTCTTGACCGGTTTTGTGGTTTCAAACATGAAATTGCAGCTTGGCATGTCAATGAAGTTAGTTTGTTGCATGAGATTTCATACAAAAATTGAAATGCAGATTATCCCCACAGGGAGGCGTTGATATCAAGGCCGGACGAGCTTTCTTACGAAGTTATTAATATCCAGGCAACAAAGGTAAAGCTTAATGTTTGTATGCTTGCAAAGTAATACACTTGGGTTGTTTCAGCACAATGCTATGTGATCCTTGGCCTCAGAAAACATTGTAATGCCTGATTACCAGTGATCCACCAACACTCAGACGAAGCTCTCAGCTTGTCTAATTGGTTTTTGACAGGCTAAAGATTTTGAGTCTTTGGTTAACTTTAAACTGCCAAAGAGGACCATGGGAGTAACAATACACCTCTGGCTGGCTCATTTCAGGACAAACAGACCAATGCTGAGCTGGCTAAGATCATGGGAGAGTTTGGAGAGTCAGGAGAACCTTCCCCCAGTTCCAGCAGCAAGGGTGATGACCTCCTGGCCATGATGGATGGACTGTGACTTAAACTTGGCGTTCCCTTTGACTGAGGAGAGTGACTGAGCAGTTAAGCAGGATAAAGTGCTACAATGTCTTACTCAGAAAAGAGGCCTTTTTTCTGGAGCTACAGTGACAACCATATATATTCAGAACAACCGCTAAGTTCAACAAGAAATTCTTTCTTTGAGAATTTCATGCAATTTATGTCTCCTGCCTCCTACTGAATGCGAGAAATGCAAATAGCAGGTGTAGAAATGTAATATGCGTCTTGCTGTGGGACCATATTCACTTTTCCATATTCGTTCCGTGAAGTTAGTTTGGACCTACCGAGCCGGCACAGTCAATACAATTCTTCATAGTAGAGTCTGCCGGCAATGTGGGCTTTGATGCCACAGACACTTCTGTGACATTTAGATCAGTGGACAGAATGAAACGCCTTTCCTAGACTGTCTTAGTTGTCTAAGAGGACAATCCGTGCACATGGAATTCATTTCAATTCATTTGATGTGCAACCGAGAGGTGCGGGATATGTATCCGCACTACAAGCGCTGCTTAAGACAGGGTAATGGGAGAAAACCGAAGTGCACTTGTGGTAAATATTTAGCACAGATCCCAAAATTGGTTTACAGGAAGCCCCAAGACCATTGGTGTATGTTTGTTTTTGCCTTTATTCAAAGGGAGTGCAACAAAGTCAGGTATTTCAATGTCAAGAAATTCAAATAAAATGTCTTTGAGTGTGCAATTGTTGCATTATGTTACACGACGATGTATACTGTATGTGAAACCACCTTCCATGGAAAGAAAGCACTGCAATATGAATGGTGGATGAAATTGTGTATATTTTTTTCTTAAGCATAATAGAGCTTATTTATTGAAGTTAACGTACTGTATATGAATGTTCATTTTTGTCTGTTTATTGTTTCATTATATTGAAATAGATTTGAATGGAAAATAAAGTAGATCTTTTTGCAAATAATGACTGATCAACATACCAATGGTTCCTGTGTTATGTATTGATTGTTTGTTTTCAAACGACATTTTCATTTCAACAAAGCAATAATACTATTTTCTTGTGAGGTGAACATAAAAAGTAAAAAAATAAAAATGTAAATTGCAATCATGAATTAAAGGGATAGTTCACCCAAAAATGAAAATAACTCCATGATTTACTCACCCTCAAGCCATCCTAGGTGTATATGACTTTCTTCTTTCAGACAAATACAATCAGAGTTACATATAAAAATGTCCTGGCTCTTCCAAGCTTTATAATGGCAGTGAATGGAAGGTCAAAATTTGAAAAAAGTGCATCCATCCATTATAAAAGTAATCAATACTGCTCGGGGGGTTAATAAAAACCTTCTGAAGAGAATCGTATAATATCCATGTTTAACATGTTATAAAGTAAAATATCTAGCTTCCGGTGGATCGACTTCCGTATTCAACTTACGAAAAAAGTGCAACTGGCTCAACAAAGACGTCGGATGTAGCGTAAGCGTTTTGAACTGCGAGAGGCGTTGCATTTTCTTCATAAGTTGAATATGGACAGTGGTCTGCCGGAAGCTAGATATTTTAGATACTTTTCTTACACAAACCCATCGATTCGCTTCAGAAGGCCTTTATTAACCCCCCGGAGCCGTGTGGATTACATTTATGATGGATGGAAGCACTTTTTTGGCCTTCAAATTTTGGGCTGCCATTCACTGCCATTATAATGCTTGGAAGAGCCAGGACATTTTCTGACTGTGTTCGTCTGAAAGAAGAATGTCATATACACCCAGGATGGCTTGAGGGTGGGTAAATTATGGGATAATTTTTGGGTGAACTATCCCTTGTTCAGCCAAAAAAGAAAATTCTGTCACCATTTACTCACCCCCTCAAGTTGTTCCAAACCTGTATGAGTTGCTTTGTCCTGCTGAACACAAAAGAAGATATTTTTTTAAAGGGATAGTTCACCCAAAAATTTACTCACCTTCAAGCCATCCTTCTTTGTGAACACTAGATGGCGCAATAGAATAATGCAGCACTGTTGACAGTTTAAGAGCAGAACAATCACTTTAGTTATCACAAATGTCTCACAGGAATACCTGAGAAATGTCTAAAAGGAGTTGTCACTTCAACATTAGCTTGTGCAGTTTACACCACAGTTTAAACATTTTCAACACCCAGCACAGTTTTTTTTTTTTTTAAATAAGTCTGAATGTGGTTTTATGTGAAGAGAATGTAAAATTTATGAAAAGAAGCCCCTGTTGTTCATTTTCCCTTAACTCGCCAAGTGTCTCTCTGGCACATGCAGTGTAAGCACTTGATCTGTTATTATGATTTTTCCAGACTAGCAATACTGAAAACCCCTGTGTTCATTTGAATAGTCGTGGGAGACGTCTCTTTCACCCACACAGTTATGAATGAATCGATGTCACATTTGTTCCTCCATGGGAAAGAGCTTCTGATTTTCATTACCTGTGCTTTTTAAAACTCCCACAGCACAGACGATTTTGACATGAGGTGACTCTGCACTGCTGCATTTGTGGGACACTGCATCTTCCAGGACATTATAACATGATATTATTATAAACAACATTCATTCATTTAAAGCGATAGTTCAAAAAATGTTCTCACTTATTCATCCTCAAGTTGTTCAAAACCTGTATGAGTTTCTTTCTTCTGTTGAACTCAAAAGAAGATATTTGAAAGAATGTTGGTAATCAAACAGTTGACGGTAGCCATTGACTTTCATATTATTATTATTTTTTACTGCTATGGAAGTCAGTGGCTACCATCAACTGTCTGGGTACCAACACTCTTAAAAATATCTTCTTTTGAGTTCAACAGAAGAAATAAACTCATACAGATTTAGAACAACATGATGGTGGTGAGTAAATGATAACAACATTTTCACTTTTGGGTGAATTATCCCTTTAAATCATATATTTGCAAAAATATAATAATAACAAAGTAATAAAGCAAATGAAATAAATCTGTATGTAATTAATAAAAACAAATGACTTTCATATTTATTGACATGGGTGCATTGTAGACACACAAACATGAATAAAATAAGACTAATTTGAAAGAATCATTTAACAAATAAGAATCATTTGGAGACATCTCAAACATCAGTAGACTTTAACTTTTGATATATAAAAGTGAGTGACTTAATTTCTTGTAAATATTGTGAAAATAAAATACATATGAATAATATTTTAGGAAACTGGTAGAAGGTTCACACAAAGCCTCCATGCTATAAAATTGCAACAATAAAAGTTTCATAATGTGTTATTTTGCTGCGTAATATTTTAATAATAAGACAAATGACCATATTCTCAACATTTTAAATGTATTATTATTCCAGTATCACAAGAGATGGTTATTTGATGGAAAGTAAAGAACTAGAGGTAATCACGCAAAGTCCGGACATTATAGTAAGGTCCTTGTGAAGTTGTCCTGGCAATCTTTTTCAATACCACTGTTTCTTTATCAGGCATGGGCACTAGTAAAGTATGATTCACAGTTTCCACCCCACACACCGTGGGTTGGCCAATGTTTAGCCACAGGCTTATAAAAGTGTTTCATGTGGTTTAAGGCAAAGGCCATGCTGAGTCAAGACAGGAAGACAGCACAGCCTTAAATCAGTTACTGCCCTTTAAAAACACTCTCTGTTTGACATGCAGTGCTGCACCAGCCCACTAAATTGAAACTTAGTGTCGTAGGTGTAGCTGGTTAGTTTGGTGGGGATCTAAAATTGGATCTCGAGGGTCTTGCGCATGCATGCAAGAAACCCAGGGTTGCTGTACTCACGTGAACAGAGGTACATCATTATTTATCTATTCATTTACCCTTTTGGGTGTAATCCATGTGACATTTTACTTCACCTTGCATTGATTCCTGAGATCCGTCCCACACCTTCTGCAGTTTCTTAAAGTGAACTTTTATATTAATCAAGGGTAATCACTAGAATGTTCTTAACACAAATGCACTTATATTTTATTTGTACAATTTGTAATAACATTATATTTGATTGATTTTCTTTATTTTAGCAATATAGTGGCATTTATCATAACCTTTAAAACCACCTCTCTGCACTGCAGTTCACATAACTCAATTTAGATATTAATAGGCAATGCATATTTTACAGAAACACTGTTTGATAATTTAATTTGAAAAATAGTTCATGTTTTTCTATAGGCCTAACGTGTTGTACATATATACTACTACATTTCTAAATATTTATAATACTTGACATTGTTTCTTTGTTTCTGGCAGCAGCTGGCCCCTATTAAGCAAATAAACGTGAGGAATGGAAGAGTTTGCACACACACATACAAAAAAACCCCACACAAAAACGTTTTGAGCATGTTCATATTAATCAAAAATAATTTCTAACGCGCATAAACGTTGTCAGTTTTGCAACTTGCTTTGCTCAAGTAGCCTACTCAAGTGTCTTTTTTTTTTACTTCATTCCTTGTGGCGACTGACTTCCATCGTAATACACCAAATTATTATTTTACTCCACAAAAACGACACATTTATCAAAACTTGACTGGAGTTATGCAGTAGTACTCTGCTACTCATTTACATAGTTGTGTGTACGTTTGTCATTCCACACACACCGAGCGAAGAATGCCAATCTCAAGAACGCACGTAAGGGGGCGGGTACTCCAAACAACATTTTCTATTGGCCGCGCCGTCCCGTCACTCACAGCATGTGCGTCATTTCCGTTGTCAGGTGGTGCTGCTATGGAAAGATGTGATCAGTTGTCCTAAGAAGGCTTTTCCCTCAAAACCTCTGTCGGTAATCGTGAAATTTCTCCAGTTCGCTTGAAACAAACCGCTTCGTGGTGGAGTGTAAATGTCGGTGCGCCCCTGCTGAACATTTAATCGGCCAGAAATGAGTGAGAATTAGTCAACGACAGAGGATTCCCTCGGCGGTTTAGGTAAGTTGTTAAATGGCCCGTCGGTCGGCTGAGGAGATTTTCACAGTCTGTTAAAGGGACACGGTGAACTCTCTGCCCTTGTGCTGTTTAATTTTGTCTTGAAATTCACGCTTTTGCAACGATTCAATTGTCGTCCGTTTGAATACGTTGAGATGTAACGTTAGACTACAAACGCAAGAATACAAATACAAAACAAGCAAGTTTCGCTTTGCAAATGCTAAGACGAGCAAATAGGCTCGTCATTTTAATAAGTGCACCGGCTTTGTTTGCTTATACACACTCAAGTCATGTATACTAGTGATTATTGTTATTATTTTTCTTGTAAGCTGGTTGACAGCGTTCGTCAGTGTACGCCGTGTAACGTACTCTGTTGTGATCACACTGCAGTGCTCCTGTCTATATTCCCTCTGCTGTTGTTTAACTATAAATGGAAACATTAGTCACTTGTTTTTACACACCATAAATCTTAGATATCTAAATATCAAACAAAACGTGTGCAAAACGCGCATCTGATACTGGTTGCATCAAGCTTCCAGCCGGTGCTTGAAGGTTGTCAGGTTCTAAAGTTTGCATGCAGTGACAGCTAGTATATTTAGATCTTATGAAATATTAAAATGTTCTGCTACACTGTGGATCAGAGCGTTTAAATCATGCAGGGATGATATTTCACTTCTCCAATGACTATGATGTGTGCATATTGCCATAAGATGACCACACTCCATCCATTCAGTTTGATGAATGCAATGCAGTATGAGTAATCTTTCATATAGCATAGTTTCATCATCAGCATGTTGTTGTTGTTAAAGGGATAGTTCACCAAAAAAAGAAAACAAAATAAGATTCGTTCAACGTTTACTTACCGGCATGTTGTTCCAAACCTGTATGATTTTTTTTTTCTTCTTCAGTGGAACACAAAAGGAGATGAATTAGCTGAATATTAGACACTAACAACCTCGGTCACCATTCATTTTCATTACGTTTTTCCCATTCAATGAATGTGAATACTGACTGAGACTGTCTAGCGTCTCCTTTTTTGTTCCACAGAAGAACGTCATCCGGATTTGAAACGACATGAGGGTGAGTAAATGACATCCTTCCTGAGAATTTCATTTACTAGCTCTGAAATGGATTCAATATTGTGTCTTCGTATGCATATGTGCATATCTTAATGTCACTGAGAGAATTTGAACCGCATTCATGTTTGGCATGATCTACAAAATATTACAGATGGTTTAATACCAACCCATAGATTCATTCTTTTCCTTTCAGGTTGCAGAGTCTGGCCTGTGCCAAACACAGTCTTCGTGTTTTTAAGATGTCAGATCGCCAATAATGCATGTCAAACGGGGTTGATGAGAACACAATCACGTCTCTCACCCCCGTCTGTCACATTGTCAACAGTCTGTGTCCAGAAAGACAAAAAGCTGCAAACGTGTAAAATGATCTGTGATAACAGCCAATTGTACCCCCTCCTACGTCCTCGAGACAAGCTGTGTGATCTGTTGCAGAATTACACTTGAGTGTCTGTTTCATTCAAAATTAAATTTCAACCTAGCTTAAATGTGAATCACGACTGTCTGGTGTAGCTCTGAATTTGAAATTCTGGTGTCTTTTTAGCTTTGCATGTATTCACTATTAGAGCACATTGATTGATATTTTATTACTGGGATTTCATGGCCAGTCTCTGTATTGTCCCTTAATTAAAACCGAGTTGAGATTGATTTTGAAGAGCCCAAAGGGCGCAGAACTGCCCGCGATGCTAAATGCACTCCCCCACCCCCTGTTCGCATCGTGATATGATGTCTGGAGGCTGCGTGTGTCACGCTACCATTGGTGTCAAACAGTAGCATTTCATATTTCTGACAAATTGCTACCAGTGCAAACCCCAGGGCTTGTGTGAATCACACGATATCTGTTCATAGTGCCACTTTCCTTTTTGTAGAACCACAGAAACAATCACCAGATTGTACAAGAACCCTTTATCCAACAAAACAAGCAGGCGTCCTCTGAAATAAGTCTTTATCCTCAATATTTGGCCATAATCATTGCACTTCATGTGATAGCTGAACATTTTTGCTTTCGAAACGTCCCTTGTTACAGACCGGTCAGTATGGAAATCTTGCAATATGCAGATTGCGCCACAGAGATTTGCAGATAAACCCATGCAGATTAAGGAACGGAAGGATTACAAACAGTGAAAGGGGGGAAACATGAATCGCAGCAGCAGAGTTCAAGATTCAGAGGTTATTTTCGTTCATTTGAGCTCCATCTGTGTTCAACGTTTGCCCTTCTCGAGCAGGTTGTGGTCTGCGGCACCATTTGTAAATGGGCTTCAATTGTCTGTCACGCAAGTAACGTCAACAGTTTACACCTGCTGCTAATCTTTGCTCATGCAAATGCATGGGGATCTGATGGGTTGTCATTCATTCAGTGGCAGAGCTGTTAATGGCGTCTGACTGTTTTGAGGTGTCAGGGAGGGCATGGCTTTTGCTAGAGTTCCTTCCCCCACCTGTTATTTGCCCTCTTTATAACTCACACTTTTTTTGGCAGTGTACTGAAAGACCTCATTGGATTGGCTATTGTCCCTCAGGGCAGGAATGCAATGAATGAGTGTCCTAGTGTTACATTGTTTGGGTGCGCTTTGAGTTTTGTTTTTTGTCAAGAAGCCACGTTTGCATTTCAGGTTGGTTTATCAATTGAGTATTAACGGTATCTCAATGTTTTTGGCTTTTTCAGATCTGCAGAATGTCCAAACGCCGTGCTTCGGGGGCCGGAGAGTCATCCGGCAGACCCAGCAAGCTCCTTTGTCCTGGGATATCTGGCAACAATGCAAAGAGAGCCGGTCCCTTTGTTTTAGGTAAGCCACCTAGGGTAATGCAAGTGAATCTTCAGCACTAGCCCAGCCCTATCTTTTTGTGCATCTATGCAAGCTGGAGAAGGAGGAGGTATAGTCTCCATTTGGAGGCCGCTTTTTGAAAAGAATTGCAGGAATGTTTTGGATTGACTGCTTCACTCCTGAATCCGCAGGTCTTTTCCTGTATGTCACTATCACGCTACAGTCTTGCCTTTGAAATGCACCCGTCACAGTTGGAAATAGCAGTGTGACGTGGTAGTGCAGGGCACTGTGATGAGTGTTTATGATTGGCTTCAAGGGGAATTGCTGTGCTCTGCACTGACTGTACCTTTTGCATCTTTTCACTCTATTTTTCTCTATCCCTCCCCATCTCGACAGGCCCACGGCTGGGAAACTCTCCCGTGCAGAGTATAGTTCAGTGTCTAGCCAGAAAAGATGGGACGGATGATTTCTACCAGCTAAAAGTGAGTACTCTTTTAGGCCTTGTTTACTTATTAACATCAAGTGGTCAGGTGTGAGAGAACACCATTTATATCTGGTCCCAAATACGTCTCTCAGGACTATTTGTGATCAGAATGCATTGAGTGGAGAAGGTTGTTGAGGGATACGATCACAAAACATCAGTGCAGGGTATTGATACAGATTTCCTAATGCAACTAAAGTTCAAAAGTTTAGTGTCGCTAAGATTTTTTTTATGTTTTTGGACTGTTTCATAATATGCTCACCAATGCATTTATTTATTCAAAAATACAGCATAAACTGTAATATTGTGAAATATAGGAGTACAATTTAAAATGAATTATAATTTGTTTTGAGAATCTAATTTACAGCAAAGCTGAATTATCAGCAGCCCATACTCTAGTGTCACATGATTTTTTTGTTTTGTTGAGAAAGTATGACCTTTTGAACGGCAGTGTGTATCTATATGTAAAATTGAATGATGTTTATTCAGTAGCTGCTCTGGATTCAGTAAGTTTATTCAGTGAATGATTCATCAGACTACTTTCTGAAGATCTTGATTAATGGAGCGAAAAATCAATATATATTTTTTTTTCCAGCCCTACACAATTTTTGATCCCTGTTTACATCTTCAGATCAGCAAAAATGGCTTTTATTACCAGATTTAAACTTTCTCATTCTGTATCACCTCACAAAAACCCTCTCATGTGATTCAAACATGTCCTGACCAGGGAAGTGAGACTGCTTCTGAACACAAAAGCCCCTGTGTCTCTCTAACTGTTTGCATGAACCTTTGACCTGCCTCAACAAATCTCTACAATCCTATCCAATGCATGACCAACTCTGGTTCAGAGATGACCATCAAACCTTTTTGTTTATGGACCAGCCTGTTGGAGGGGCTTGACTGAAAGGTGATTTTCAAACTGGAGTCTGACCTTTTGACCCTACTCTTCCATGCCCCTGAGTCTAGTGTCTCTCAGATCGCTGTCCAGATGTGTTGAAGGACATGTGAGGGACTTATCTTTGTCCCTTCTGAAGATAAAGCCTTTAATGGACTCTCTGTATTGCCTCAAGATCATTGATAGCATCACATTGAAGATAAGAGACCCCCAGGAAGGTTTAGGACAGGATCTAGTAGTGTGGTGTCTTCTTACCTTTGACCTTTGTTGTAGATTCTGACCCTGGAAGAACGTGGGGACACGGCAGGAGAGACACAGGAAGAAAGGCAAGGCAAAATGCTCCTGCATACAGAGTATTCTTTACTCTCCCTGCTCTCCAACCAAGAAGGAGTGGTGCACCATCACGGCCTCTTCCAGGTAAGACTAATTAGGAGTAGCTTATGTGTAGAATGTCATGACAGTTTTTTAATGTCTATCCTGAGGCTTTATTTGTGCAGCTGCTGGGATTATTTGGCATCTTGTACATCAGGGGGGTATTCCAGAAAGTAGGTTATATGACATACCTGAGTATGTTTAAGAGTAAGTAAGCAGATAACCTCAACTTTCGGGTTCCAAAAACGGAGTTAACTTTCAGGGTATGTACGTAGCCATAGCAACTCACTCTATGTTCCAGGGATGGTTTGCTTAAAGCTTGGTTTATACTCGCGGAAGGAGCACGAAGGTGCGCGCGGCAAAAATTACGAAATCGCAACGTGGGCGGTCGTGCGCGTTGAGAGCGCGAGACCCCATTCCGTTTGGTGGTGTGCACAGCACATTTTGTAACTTTCTGCGCTAATCCACATCCGAAGATGCATGAGTTCGAGGCGAAACTGGCCGAGCATGACGTATCATCACACCAGCACTCAGTTTGCATGTCTAAATGAGTTGCTTATATTTACAAAATGAGCATACAATAGCAGAAATAAGCCCTTTTAATGAAAATAAAGGTCCATGTGTAAAAAAATAAAAGTGACTAAAAAAAATGTTTAGGCCACAGGCCTATATGTTCTCCCATCCATATATTTTGTTCAAATGTCCCAAGTAATAATCTCAAGGTTTACTGCGGTTTTACACGATTCTCTTAGTGGTTTTGGTAAAGTTTACTAAAGTAGGCCTAAACATTGTCCCGTGGGTACCTTACATCTTCTCACTCCTGATTGTTTATAGAACAATTATTCCGAGTCCCCCTCTGTCGTTTCAAAGAATAGTACAACGGCGAGCGCATCAAGTATAAACGCCTCGTCCGTTTGGAGAGGAGCGCGCGCAGCCAGCGGAGGCTCGCGCTGCAGAGCCAGGCGAAGGTATAAACAAGGCTTAAGAGGTACTCAGATGCATGTTATATAATTAATTTAGTTATATTAATATAACTAAAATTGTTATACACTGTAAAAACAAATTTGTTAAATTTACTTTATTAAATTGTGCAAACTCGTTGCCTCAATTCAATTAAGCATTACTTACTTAAATCCTTTAAGTTTTGTTAACTTAATTTGATCTGTCATCTGAGGAAGTGTGTTCCCAGAGTGCATTGCGGCATGAATAAATTAATTGCTTCGTTTTGCTATTTTTGGCTTTATTTTACTATTTGTCTTTTGTCAGTATAATCCCAATAACGACAGCAAATAAAATTGTAAAGGTCTTAACAATAATAATAATAATAACAAATGTTTTAATTAAAAACAATCCTTTTTACCATTGTTGTGTTTTGCATGCTGAATGTTGAAGGCTGTCTGTGACTCCCTCAAGCATGGTCATTTGCTATTGTCACAAAAATAGAGGGATTATGTCAACCCAATTAAAAGGTTATGCCATAAATATTAGCAAAAAAGTTAAAAGATCATTTTGACATGAAATATAGTTATGTCATTAATTCACAAATATATATATTATATTATATTATATTATATTATAATTTATTACTTCCCTTCTTTTTAAATCAGATAACTATGATTTCTTGTTGCATCGCTGCATTAATAGGATGATAATTACAATAATATGAATGAAGTTCCAAGTGCCCAACCAAAGGGAACACTGATCACAATTATGGTGAGAGGAAGTGGAGGAAATGAGTGAAAAGTCTATTAAAAATTGCCCGCCTCAAAAACACTGCCCGCCCGCTTGTTTTTTTGCTTTGGCAAAATGGTACTCAAACCAGTCAAGTAATGTTTACTAGGGTTTTCTAAGTAACAAAGGCATAGCATGCAAATAGTTTAGATTATTTAATTGTTTTAGGTAAGTTCAACAAATTCTTGGACATTAAGTAAAGTTTACTAAAAAGTCTTAGTGAGAACAACTGTTGGATTTTACAGTGCATAGTTACGGTTATATAATATACAATATTATATATTAATTCCAAAGCACTATTATTTCAAGGTAATGTTTAAATGTTAATTCAATTCAAATATTACAATATAATAAACAAACAATATAATCCTTATTGTCAGTGAATAAAGATTACTTATTAAACGAAAAGGTCGAAAAAATGATTGCACAACCACCAAATAGGTGGAGATGTGCATTTAAGTAGGTTATGTAAAACGGCATTAAACAAAAGAAGGAAGTGGAGTGGCACGCTTTTTCTTAGTGTCCGTTTCCATAGTGCATCATCGATTTGTCGCTCTGTTGAGAATGTCTTGTGTGTTAACTTTGAATATATTCTGGGTTGTCCGAACATACTCACGGACACGTTTTTGGAACCAGCATACCTCGAGTAAGCAAGGTTTGGGTTAATCAACCTCGAGTTCAAGGTATATGTGACGGTAAGTTAACCTTGCTTTCTGGAATACCCCCCAGGAGTGGGGAAAATGTGAATCATTGACGCATCATGATTATTTCTCAAATGGTTCTGCTTTGAGCCACACAAATAGTATTTATTAATTATAAAATAATCATTATGGGAAAAAAAACGCATTTACACAGGACAAAATGTATCACACAATTTAAAATGGATCATTTATCCACAGAAAACGTGCTGATTAAATGTTTTGCTCTAATGGTGCATATCATATTTTTTTTTTTTTAGAGCTCTTCTATTTTATATGTCTTTTTTTGCTCTATTTCTATTGTTGGATTAGAGTACACAATCTCACCGAAGATTTGTTAATGTTTTATATTCGAAATGCATCAACTTGTTTTGGAATCTGGCTGTGACTCTTTGAATCAAAATTGAATTGATTTGAGACGCTTAAAGCTTCCCTCCTCCTCTGTACGTCCTCAGTCTCACAACTTAATTTGTTCCTTCAGTTGTTTTCATTTTCATCGCAAAGTGCTTGCAGTGACTCACCACTTACTTTCTATTTGAGATGCTTTTTCCCCTCCCTCTCTTGCGTCTGCTGTTTTTTTTTTTTTAAACTACATCATAGAACTCTCCTTTCTTCCCTAGTGGAAATCGGCTGCAGAACAAGCCGTACTGTGCTGTCAGGGCCATTCATTGAAGCTTGCAGTATTGATTGGTTTATTATAGCTTGTCTCTAGAGTGGGCCAGTTAATTATGGATTGCCTCTTGTGTTCAGAAGCGCAGTCATTGCCAACGCAAACCACATTGCCGATCGATTTGTGGCCCTGATTTGACCCCGGTCTCCTGTGACCGAAGGAGGGCTTTCATCATTCAAGCTGTTGCACATGGCTAGTTATACAGGAGAATCGCTGCTTTCCTTTTCGTACCGCCAGTCCATTAGCGTCATCTTGTACCTGAAACACTATTTTCTTCCCTGCTCCATTCAAAGGCTTAATGGTGCGGTTATGTATCTGCTTTCTTTGTTAGACACTGTCAATTGCACTGTTGGGTTGGCCAAGGTTAAGTCTTTTATGCTGTCCCTGCAATCGTTGTCTGCGCAAAACTTTTCTAACGCATTATCTCTTTCACTTTCTCCATCTTAGGACCGCTCCTGTGAGATAGTCGAGGACATGGAGGCCAACAAAGTGCGGAAGATGAAGAGACGAATCTGTCTGGTGCTCGACTGCCTCTGTGCCCACGACTTCAGCGACAAGACGGCTGACCTCATCAACCTGCAGCATTATGTCATCAAGGAGAAGCGATTGAGCGAGCGCGAGGCCATCGTTATCTTCTATGATGTAGTGAGAGTGGTGGAGGCGTTACATAAGGTGAGCTGCCATGGGGAACTGGTTTTAAATGGGAAATTTTCATTCAAGTTTTTCATCTAATATTAAAAGCTTTTTTTTTACTGTGGTTTCTGATGGGGGGAAAAATGCTATTTGTTTTTCTCATTTGAATACTTTGTGTTTTGGGAAGTTTTTCATATTGCAGAAGTCAAATGATTGCACACAACATTTTATGTTGATTTTATTGAGTGAGCCACCGGAAGTAATGTGGTGGATGATGCATGGCATTTATCTGTAATATAATGCTCTGGTGATTGTCAGGTTGCATGCTGTCCAATATATAGCCCATCTCTTCTGGTATATATTGTAACCGTTCACTGTTCTTACCATTGTAGAAGAACATCGTGCATAGAGACTTGAAGCTCGGAAACATGGTGCTCAATAAAAGGTAAGACGTCTTCTTATTTCTTATACCTGCTGTGCTAGTGGAGTTTTCTGTGCGCTCGACTCTCTGTTGGGGTTTCATGGAACACCGTCTGGCCTCATTGACCCTTCTCCTCTTGAGCTCTTAGTGAGAGTGTGATTCATCCCTACAGGCTGAATAGGGAGGGGAGGAAACAGCGGGAAACTATCCCAGTTAAAACGAATAGGCATGGAACGTGCCCCTGGTTCATTCCCTGGAAAAAAGGAGAGGGTGAAGGAGCGAGAGAAGGGGGGGTGGTAGAACCACACATGCTGGCTTGAAG
Organism: Gobio gobio; assembly: GCF_949357685.1. Taxonomy (NCBI): domain Eukaryota; kingdom Metazoa; phylum Chordata; class Actinopteri; order Cypriniformes; family Gobionidae; genus Gobio; species Gobio gobio. Next base: position 38,303,100 of record NC_137108.1, read on the forward strand.
GCATCTGAGGTCGGCAAGCATTGTGAATCAGATAGCTCTTGTGGAATTCCCAATCCCTCATCCATAAAGACCCTCTCCAAACACCATATGTGCCGCGTGCATGTGTTTCTGCCGGGTGTGTGGAACGGGAATGCTTCTAAACACAGTTTACACAGTTTCTGCCATTTCAAATGCCCCGAGGAACGAGAGAGTTACTGACTAATTGAAAATCCTCAGTTCTGCCTGTCACATTTGCCAGCATGTGCTGCTCGCCACTGAGTTCTCGCATATTGTTGTTCGGTCACATAAGTGCCCAGCTTGTCTAATTACGAAACCCGTCACACCAAATAAGCTCAGTGGCATGTGTAAAGCATGGAGGAGTGGGGCTAGTTTCTTTCATCTTCTCTTTACTTCTTGCGCCCTGGCTCGTTGACTTGAGGTTATGCATTATGCAGCATTTTTTGCCATTAACCAATTCAAAGCCGATAGGAAACAAAGTTTTATTATCTAAAAATTATTCTAACTTGCACTTTAGAAGTTTGGGGTCATTTTCTTTGTGAAAGTAATAAGCAAGGGTGCATTAAATTGATCATCCACACAGGAAAAACTTACATTTTAAAATGTATTAAAATAGAAAAGTTAAATTGTAACGTTTCAAAATATTACTGTTTTTACTGTGTTTTTGATCTAATAAATGCAGCCTTTGTGAGCATAAGAGGCTTCTTCTAAAGCTGGAGTTATAAAATAGGAACATTGAGTGACATATCGGTTTTTCCCTGGTGTATTTTTTGTCTTAATATATTGAATGTGCCATTCTTGAGTCAAGCATTTTATGCCTGTTTCATGGGAGTCAATTAAAAAGACTGGTATTGCATTGCTGAACTGCAAAAGAAAAAATCCACACGTATGCACACTAGTCATTGGACCCTATGGTGATGAAACCGAGCAGTCTGGTCTGTCTGCTTCAGTTCAGCCAGAGAGCAGAACACTGTGTCCCAGCTGGAGATAATACAGCCCTCTGCCAAAGGATTCATAGCTCAGAGCTGAGTCACACTCATGTAACGCTGGCAGACCTACCCCCCCCCCCCCCCCCTCTCTCTCTCTCTCGTTTTTTCACTCTCCAAATACCCTTCTGATCCTACTTTCTGTGTGACCCTGCCCAGCCGGCAGACTTTTGGATTTGGGTGGGATGGAAAGTACTCGGTATTAGTCATAAGTGGTCCATGACATGATACTTGGACCTTCAAAAATAACTGCTGAATCTGGTTCTGACATGCAATATCTGTGGGGCTTTCTGCATTCTCCAGAATCGACCTGGGAAGGCTTTTTCATCCGAATTTTGTCAAGAACTGCCATGTAGTGCAGAAGTTTCTCTCACATTTCACAAGCATTGGCATCATTTCATACCTCTTTTACCTCCTTCACAGTTTACACGTTCCGCTCTTCAGGGAGCACCATATGGCTGTCACCATCAAGACTCTATAAAAGTGAACAAATTGCCTGATCTGCACATTTGCTTTCACTATTAGCTTTGTTCCTCTTAACGCACAGATTGCCCAAGCAAAGGAACTCCAGTACCAAACAATTGCATCAAAATCCCACATTAACCTCACCCAGCAGAGGCAGTTCTGACTGGATTTCAACATCGAGACTTCCTCTTGCGTTTAAACCTTTTAACTTTTCCCATCAACAGGGGCTATATTTAGCCTCACCGAGAGACCGGGAGGCTTCTGGTCTCTTCACATGAGCAGGAAGAGGAAAGTGAGCAATGAGAATGTCCTGAGGAGAAACACTTGCTGACTTTTTTTTTTCTGTTCGGGAAACAAAGTTTGAGCCGTCATAATGAAGCCAGATAGAAGCTTAAATAGCAGGAATTAGATGCCGCATGTAAAGAACGACATGTAAGAGAACCAGTTTGTGACATTTAGGAGCAGGTAATTTGACAATATTTACACCACGTAAAATTGCCATGCAAAAATGATGCAGTCATCTCCATGCAACACAACTTTTTAATATATAATATGTATTCAAATGCCTTAAAACGCACATGAGCTATCTGGATCTTAGTGGATCCAGTTCAGTAAATACTGTTGCATTTGATTTATTTTATATAAATATAAAAAAATGTTTTGAATATATTAGTATTACTGTTATCTATAATCTAGTGTGCTCAAAACAATGACAATTCGCATTTAGAAGATCTAAGCATTTAAAACTTTCATTTTTTCTCGCTTCCGCCAATATGGATCAATGATTTTGATGACATCACCCTGAACTTCAGCTTCTCATCAGATGTTCTGTCCAATCAAATGCTCTCTAGAATCTACAGCATCCCGCCCACAAATAGACACTGAAGCTGCAGCTAAAATTGGTCACTTATTCACACATTTACTCTTTTCTACATGGTGAATGGCACAAAGTGCACTATATAGGGGATAGGGAACGATTCAGAGAGTGTAAATATGCTTTTTATTGGGGGGAATGAAGTTTGGTTTCACGTTGGTGTTACACGCACCATGTACACACAGTCTGCTCCAGTCCAGAGACACGATCGCACAGAGCAGATCGTAACCACAGGTCGGTGCATACCAGAAAATGTATCAGAACCATTTGAATTCTGCACAGAATGCTATATTTTAAAGCAATATGGAGGAGAAGCGGTTAGAGATTAGGAGGAAACGGCAGCTTTACCAAGCTCAACGGCTCTTGCCAAGCTGTGATAAATGAAACCCTATTGGCTATTTTAAAAAAGGAGAGGAGCTGTTTTATATTTTCTTCCTGTTTCAGTGGAAATTACGTAAACACATTGAATAATGCTGTGTTTCAAGGCTCTTCAGTGGGCCTTTAAATTGACTATTTATACACCATTAAAAGTAAACTGAAATTGAAACCTAAAACAAATTATAGCTGGTACAGATGCTAGAATGTGTAGAATGGATCGTTTTTTTTTTCACATAGTCCATTGTGAGTAATCTAACCTCTCTTTTCACTCTTTTCATTTTTAGATTAATCTAATTTAATCATGACCTTCCTTTTTAAATGAAGATGGTAATCAGCCTTAAACCAGTAAGATATTCTTCTGGGAAAAACAAAGCTTCTAGAACGAGCCTGTTTGTAACTGTTAGGCGTAAGTGTGACAGTCACTTTCAGGGTGTGAAAGTGAGAGCGTAACTGGGGAAGCATGGGAAAAGAGGATGTAGCTGTTGTGGTGGATGTTTGTTTGTTGTTTTTGAGTGAAGGGAGATTACAGCTGTTGACTGTGTGAATTCTCACATTGGAGGCCCCGTAGTTCAGCTCCGTCAGCTGACGCGTTAGTTTTGCTCATTGTAAATGTGAATGCATTTTTGTCATGAAAGGATCTCTGTGTATGTTGGTGTGCTTGTTTTCATTGCATGCCTGTCACTGAAAAAGTGCTGTTCTTTCCTTTCTGAGGTGCAAAGATTAGTCATCCCTGAGCTTGTGAGAAGCCACAGGTGACTCACTTGTTTGTCAAGTGCAGTCACGGTGTGTTCTGTCATGTTGGGTTCTGCTTTCTGGAAAGGCAGAATGGCTCCCTGCCACAGATTAGATTTAATGACAGAGACAAAAATATCAGAGGCATGTTTGCACAAATACGAACACGACTCGTCTAACAACAGTTAAAGTTTCATTTTGATATGCTTATATAGTGTGTGTGTGTGTGTGTTTATGTATGCATATGTATCTATTCCACACTAATCCTGACCGCTAAAATTAATTGAATACAGGATTTTGGAGTGGCTCTTCAAGAATACTTTTTCATTATTTTATTTTGCCATAAAGGAAATGTATGCCTTTTCTTTTGGACAAGATAGGTAATGAAAATGTTACGCTGCAAAGAAACTTAAGGGGATAGTTCACCCAAAAATGTAAATGTACTCGAGTTTTTTCCAACCTATGTGAATTTCTTTCTTCTGTTGAACACAAAATATATTTTAAAGAATGATGGTAACCAGACAATTAATGGGCCCCATTGACTGGAAGTCAATGGTATGGAAGCTTGTTTCTGCCATAGAATAAAAAAAATGTACAAGATAATTGCAACTTTTTTTAAATCTAACAATTCTGACCATTTTCTCACAATTGCTTGATGTAAAGTTACAATCGCAAGTTATGAAATCAATTGTGAGATATAAACTTGCAGTTTGCGCAATAAAGTCAGAATTGTTAGATTTAAACAGTTTATATCTTGCAATTCTGACTATTTTCCCTGCAATTCTGGAGAAGAATTGTGAGAAATAAACTTGCAATTCTGACTTTATAACACGTAATTGTGACTTTATATAATGCAATTCTGAGAAGACAAAAAAAGAATTATTTTTATTTATTTATTTTCTATGGTGGAAACAAGCTTCCATACAATGGGGCCCATCAACTGTTTGGTTGCCCATATTCTTCACAATGTCTTTTTTTTGTGTGTTCAGCAGAAGAAATTCATACATTAATTTTTTGGGTGAAATGTCCCTTTTTAATATTTCTAATTTTCTTTATATTATTAAAAATAAAAATATTTGTTCCTTTTGATTTTGTGGTAAATTATGGACCTGGACATGTTTACATGGACGCATAGCATGGATTTCACAAGCTGTCTTTTTAATAAACGGTGCGACTTGATGCGGGAATACATGGTGGTTTTTTTTTGACGTCATCTGCGTATTGTTTGTGTGCTGCAGGACCCATCGGATCACAATCACAAACTTTTGCCTTGGCAAGCATTTGGTGAGTGAGGAAGATCTGTTAAAGGACCAGCGAGGCAGTCCAGCCTACATCAGCCCAGATGTCCTAAGTGGTGAGAATCCAGCTTCTCTCTGTGTGTGTGTGTGTGTGTGTGTGTGTCTCACATGACTCACCCTCCATGTCACCACTGTAATCAAAGCTCATAAACCCAACCACCTACACGGCCCTAATCAGGAAAGCAGTCACAAACTGTCAGTAACATGAGCAATAGTTACGTTTATTGAAGTCATTATTTGTGTTGTGTGCCGCAAGACTTGACCTGTTGGCTCATCAACGACTCGATACCAAAATTCTTCCCTTAAGCTTGTTGTCATGGCCTCGGGTAGATCTCAGCAGTGCTACGGATAAAGTTAACAGCGGTCGTATCACGAGGATTATCTTTCCAAACAATCTCTCCTTCTGTGCAGAACTGAAGTTCACTCAAAGTGATGTAATTTCAAAACATGGGACTCGCTGTTTATCTTATGTGTCAAACATTTATGTAGTCAAAAGAGGAAATATTTGGACCTTTTTATATAAATTTTTTTTTCTAAAAACACGTGTACAGAAATACTTATGGTTGATGTTTATGGAGTGTTGTACGCTTGCCCCGTGGAACTTCATTACAAGTACATTACTGTCAGCATATTTTGTTTGGTTTTCACAAACTTAAAAGTGGCTTGTCAATATTGTTTTCGAATGTAAAATAAAATCTAGATGCTGTCAATAGTTTAGCTTGTATTTAATTTAAAATATTCCTAAAATATAAAATATTCAAGAGTTTTCAGCAGGCCAAATATTGTATTTGTGGAAAAAAATAGTTACTTTCAAGCCAAAGTTTAAACTAGACGCTAACATTCAGCTAAACGTTTCGTTGACCCTCCAATATTAAAATGTATTAAAGGTCCCGTTCTTCGTGTTTTTTTGAAGCTTTGATTGTGTTTACAGTGTGCAATATAACATGTGTTCATGTTTCGCGTGTAAAAAAACTATAAATAGTATTTTTCACACTATTTACTTATCTGTATACCGCTGTTTCCACTGTCCTAAAAACGGCTGGTGATTTCTTTGTTCTATAAAGTCCCTCCTTCAGAAATACGTAACGAGTTCTGATTGTGCAAGCGGTTCCTGTGCTGTGATTCGACCACAGCTTAGCGCACGTGAAAGCGGTTCCTGTGTTGTAATTTGACAGCAGCTTAGCGCACGTTGGAAAGGTCACGCCTCTTAACGGAGAGATGTATGCGTTCAATAATCTCTACAGCGTCCCTGGGAAAGCCAAACAAAGGTGATTTGACTCCTGGATGAAAATAACAGCGTCTCGATGACATGGCGATAAACACACTCAACGCAACAGTTCCTTTTCTCCACGCGACCGTCCGCTTCTCCACGTGGGACAGCAACAAGACCGCGCCCCCTTTTTCGCGTTTCTTTGTGGGCGGAGGTTAGTCTGTTCTACTGCTCTACTGACGTAATTAAAGAAGGAAGTACCAGGATGTAGTCCAAGCCAGCCGTTCGCTGTAGGCTTTGAAAGGGAACTTCTGTTAAATAAAATATCTCGCTTGGCATTGAACTTTGAGCTTTATAATTTTACAGGTATTATTTATGCTCTAACAGCAACATTACACACTAACTAAAGTTTGAACAATGGAATCGCGAAGAAGGGGACCTTTAAGTACAATTAAAATGAAACTGAATTATATGACTCTCTTTGGGCTTTTTTTATATTGCAAAGAAAATTTGCAATGCAACAATTTACAATGCATGTAAATATGTTCATATGGTTTCAAAAACCTGTGCATTAAGGCATCACAGACTCCTGTCTTACACTCAAGTCTATTCTAAAAGGAAGGTTGCCTCCTGAGATACCTAGTTTTTAGCCTAATTCAAAGACGCATGAGCCGTTGTTCAAGTATAAATTATTCAAAACTGAAATGTCAATTAAAAAATGTTCAGTTTAAATAAAATAAAAAATAAAAATCAGTGTTTATGTAATAAGTTTGTTTCTGTTCCATGAACTTTGTGTGTGCAGAGCACTATTTGTTAGGGGTGTAATGGTACACATATTCATACCGAACCTTTTCGGTACGTTGTACGCATGTAGCAAACGGTTCCGAATGCAATCTTTAACAGTTAACAGTCGGCTTGTTTTAAGCGTGGAACACACTTCAATCCGAGTTCCCACACGAACATATTAAGTATTCTGTCCATTTTATCAGGAAATTCCAATAATAAATTATGTATTCTGTATAAAAAATATTTATTGTGACGTGTATAGGCACGTCAGTTCAAGCTGCTTCGCATGAGTGAACGTGATCATCTCTTCCTAAAGAATAAACATGAATTAATATCTGAAGGTGTTTTGAAGATACATTACAACTTACTGAAACGTATCATATGTTGTGTAATCGCTCAATCAGTGTATTAACCGCGGAAAGACGTCACTAAAAAACAGCTTGTAAACAATCTCACGTAGCATCACATTTACCTCAGAAGTCATTCAGTGTCCACAGCTGTTTGTTCACTAGAGAAATGAACTCTTTCACTAAATATATGCACTATATTAGTCTATATATTAATTATATTCTACTGAACCTGTTAGTGATGTCTTGATTATTTATTGTGTGTTTAAATAAACCATGAAAATGACAGACACTGTGTATAAATGATTAGATTTCAACAACGAATTGGAGTAAAAACATTTTTATAATTAGTGTTAATTCAATTAATGCAAAAACTGCCTTATGTGAAGTTTACATGTTTGCATGCAATATTTTATTTGAGTGTTGATTATTATATCTTAAAATAAATAGCTACTGAATTTAGGCTAATAGTTTGGGCTCAGTTGTTAACCTTTAATATTATAATAATGTGCAAGTAAGGGCTCCCTATATAGTTTTCAGAATTATCTTTAAGAAACGTTTGGTTATAATTGAATTCATTTAAGGACAGACACCATTTGTTCACTAACTGTTTAATAAAAATAAATAAAAAGCAATTTTGTAAAACTGCTGTACCGAACCCGTACCAAACCGTGATTTCAAAACCGAGATATGTACTGAACCGTCTGTTTTGTGTACTGTTACACCCCTTCTATTTGTATGAAATGGTTAAAAATCCCTGTTTAGTTAATGCACTAGCTAAAATATCCGACAACACAACCTTCCCAAAACTGTCTTTCATGTGTTTTCGGGTTTTTCCGAGACCTCTGTGGATGTAGGCTCTGGTTAGATGGTGCATTCCGAGCATGCATGTTAAATAGAGGCGCAGTCGAGCTCTTGTTTGCGGTCTCCATTCACAGTAAAATGACAGAAAGAAACTAGGAGTAAATCAGCCGAATATGACAGCAGAACAAAGGGAGAGCTGCTTCAGTGAGTCATCACAATGAGTCATGCCGAGAGGAACTACTCTTCCTGCTCTCTCTCCCTATCTCTCTCTCTCTCTCTCTCTCTCTCTCTTCCTCTCACTGTTTTTCCATCACTCACTCTCTCTGCTCTACCTCTCTTTCGCTTTCTCATGCGTAGGGTCAAAGTAGAAAGAGAGAATGTGTACCTTACTGAAAAATATACCATGCAAATCAAGCTGTTTACCAAACAGAAACCTACCCAATTAACCCCTCTTATAAAACAAGCTCCCATGACTCATTTGTACTCTTCTGGCAAGTTGTGTTCTGTTGCCCATTTATGGTGGTAAACAACCCAGTATAGTGAGTGTGAATAGGTTTTGGGGGACTATAAAATATGACACTCTTGGCAGCATATGTTATAAACACTACAGTTCATAAGTTTGGGGTCAGTAAGATTTTTTTAATTAATACTTCAGCAAGGATGCATTAAATTGATTAAACGTGACGGTAAAGATTTGCAATGTTATGATTACAAATGATAAATGTTCTATATGTATGTTCTATTTATTAAAAAAAGAATTGTTTAATTAATACTTCAGCAAGGATGCATTAAATTGATTAAACGTGACTGTAAAGACATTTGCAATGTTATGATTACAAATGATAAATGTTCTATATGCATGTTCTATTTATTAAAAAAAGAATTGTATGTTATGATTTAATGTTCTTAACTAGTTGGCTCATTGCCTGCCAAACAAGTTCCCTTCAGTTGTCTCGTCAGACTAAATGAGTTTGATACTTGCATTCGTATGTACGTACTTCTGTAGCATTTGTTACTGTTCCAAGAGAAAGTTCCAGTCTGATCGAATAATCAAACTGTTGTAGAGTTGCCCGCTGAAATTGCTCTTTGTACCTTCATGTAGGTCGACCATACCGTGGTAAACCCAGTGATATGTGGGCGCTCGGTGTGGTGCTGTTCACCATGCTCTACGGCCAGTTCCCGTTTTATGACAGTATACCTCAAGAGCTCTTCCGGAAGATCAAAGCAGCAGAGTACTCCATCCCTGAGTGAGTCTCTCCATTTATCTCTGTGCTTTGATATGAATCAAACATGTTAATTAGCAAATATTGTGTTGGCCCTTGTTTTAAAAGGGTAGTTCACATCACTTGTTCACGTTACATGTCGAGATTTGCATTAAATTGTGACCAACATTGTCTTCTGTTCTTTCCTTAAAATTGCCATATGACTTAAATGGGTCATCGGATGCCCATTTTCCAGAAGTTGGTATGATTCTTTAGGGTCTTCATGTAAAGTCTGTGACATACTTTGGTTAGAATTCCTTAAAGTTTGTGTAAAACAGCACCCTTCTTACCTCCTCAAAAACAGCTCCGTTCATAGCGACACGTTTTGGTGCATGTCTCTTTAAATGATAATGAGCTACTGCTCACCCCGCCCCTCTCTTCCATGGGGCGTTTAGACATGTGAAGTGCTGCCTTGGCGAACTTTTTGCAACTGGCTGAGGGCGGAAATATGCTAATATGGGACAGTCCGTTAGCGGTCGTGGGCGGAGCATGAGCAATATGACATAATATTGCTCAGAAAATTAAAATGGCTTGATTTATTGAATGTTTAGGCTTTTTGAGGATTAAAATGATTTTTATCATTGTAGGGTGGTTGTGTCCATACACTGCAAAGACATTTGTGTGCAAACACCATATAAAAGTAAATTTTGCATCCGATGATCTCTTTAAAAGACATATGGAACACTTTTTTTGATACTTTTATGGTGCTTTTGCACCCTTGAAATCACCAGTATATTATTAAAAAATATTTTGTTCCACAGAAGGTAATCATATAGGTTTGGAACTTGATTTTTATTGCGAGCTATTCCTTTAAATGAAGGCTGTGAAATGTTAATGGAAATGCTTGTGTCTTTGTGCCTGTTTTGTTTGTGCAGGGATGGACGGGTATCAGAAAGTACGGTGTGCTTGATCAGGAAGCTTTTGGTGCTCGACCCCCAGCAGAGGCTCACTGCCACCGAGGTGCTCGAGTCTCTGAGCGCCATCATCGCATCCTGGTTCGTCTCATCTGATCTCAGATCAGCTTTATAGTTCCATTTTTAGCCAAGAGTTCTTGTCATCTTGACATAACTTCTCAGGAATTCATGTGATAGGGTGATGTCATCTTGGGTCAGCGATGTTGTCTCGCCACATTTTTTTGCAATCCAGTGCAGTTTTCAATGATGCATTTAAGGCTCCCTTGGCTATACATCTGTAAATTCCCATTTGTCATTGAAAAGGTTTCTTTTTTTTTTTTAAACAGGCAATCTGTGTCCTCGCTGAGTGGCCCTCTACAAGTGGTGCCAGACATAGACGATCAGCTTAACCACCCCGAACATCTTCAGGAGGTCAGTACCACTCGTAGGAGTTACAATTATATGGACGTTTAATGGTGAAGGGCCTTTTTTTATGAAACACAAGTGGCACAGGTTTACTTTTTATTTATTTATTTATATATATATATATATAATTATTAAAGTAAAGGGGAGGTGAAACGCTAAATCTTCAGTACCTATAGAGTAGTACTGCATCCTTCATATCTCCGAAAAGTCTTTTAGTTTTATCATATTTATAAAAGAAAGATACACTGTACCGAGTCTTTCCGAAAAAAAACGAGCGGCTGGAGGCGTAATCGTGTGGCCAGAGCTAAACAGCCACGAGCACACACAGCTATTGCGTTGAGAGCGTCTGAAAGCTATGACATTAAACGTGGAAAAGAAAACGTTATCCTAAATAAACCAATCAGATTCAACCACACATATATGATCCAGAATCTGATCCGGAGGCTGAAATTGAACAGGCGCAGCAACTACTACAGCAGGACATCTCTATGTGGTGTGTACTGTAACTGTATATATTTGCTTAGCGGCTTGTCATGTGCGAGTTTTACAACATTTGTGTGTGTTTACTTAGGAGTGGTTTTTCCTCATTTATGTTTATGAGGACATAAATGCTGGGAACAAACAAAAACACTTGCACAACTCAGTTTCTGCTCCGGAAAAACAAACTCCATCCACTGTCCCATTAACGCTGGGTTCTTAGGGAAGCTGTACAGGGTTGTCTTGCCCTGACAACCAAAAACACACTTCTTTGGTGACATTGTTGATTTCGTGAAGTCCCGTGACTGCATCGCAGCTGGCTTCCCTTAAGCCGAGCAAAGCGCGTTAATGGGCGTGCATTTGCTTTCTCGCTCTGGTAGCGCGTGTGGCAGGAGAAGAGCCTGTACGGCCCAAGGACATTCCGCCCTTGCTGACGTCAGATAGACCCATACTCAAAAAAAACTTTCCGAAACTTGTGAGAAACCGGAAGGAGTATTTTTGGCACAGAAATACTCCTTAAAACGTCCAACTTTTTTTTTTTTAACTCTGCCCATGTTCAACATGGGAATCCAAGTCTTTAACAGTGTAAAAAGCTCAGAAACAGCATTTCACCCTCTCTTTAAAGTAATGACATGCAAGCACGCACGCACACACACACACACGCACATACACGAATACATACATATGTTACGAAGTCAACCCATGTAGGTTAAATCGTAACAAATAAAATAAAAAAACATGCATCCCCTGCCCAGTCGTCAGACCAGAAAAATTAAATCAATGAATCCAGAATTTAAGAAAAACTATAACCGTTTTATTAAAATAAAGAAAATAGACAAATGTAAATAAAGTGTAATGTCCAGAGTAACAAAAAAAACAGTGGGTGTATAATCTTCAGGAAGACCCAATGCCCAAAATAACAAACAAAGCAGATAAAAAAAACTTCCCTCAAAATCCAACAAAATTACCCTTACTACACTAACGAAATGAAATGGCAAGTCAATCCTACAAAAACACAGTCACTGAGGAAAAAAAACATGTATAACCGAATCTAAGGAATGTAAAATAATGGTCTGACGGCTGGAGAGGAGACCGGCCCGGAATCGCAACAGCTCCAATTCAGGAAGCGGAACCGTTGGTTTTAATCCCTCCTCAATCATTGAGACCCAATCCCCTTGGAGAGAGGTGGAACCATCCCGCAGCTGATTATGGGATCCTACTTAAAACAAACGGCAAGACAAAAAGAACACAGAAATAGCAATAACGGGAAAAATATACCAAATCAGAACATAATGCAAGCGCGCACACACACACACACACACACACACACATCCTGTTGCATAAATGGTTGTATTTAAATGACTGGTAGTTATGATTGTCCCACCCTAAAGTCTCGCCATTGGTTGGTTTGCTCTGCTTAAAAATACTGCCAACCTGACATTGTTTTGAAACTACCAGTGTTTCAACTAACCAGTGGCTTGCTTGCAGTTGTCTTTACTTGTTAAGCTGGGATTGATAATAATAGAAACATCATTACCATGACAAGGTTCTTACTGGCTCTGAATCCGTCTTTTATTATATCCTCAGGCGAAAGTGACAGAGGAGTCGTCTCAGTACGAATTTGAGAACTACATGAGGCAACAGCTCTTGTTGGCAGAAGAGAAGAACACTATACACGAGACCAAGAACTTCCTTAGCAAGAGGCATTTCGGTAACGTGCCTCCGGTGAGGCGCCTCGGCCACGATGCTCAGCCCATCAGTCCTCTGGATGCCGCAATACTGGCCCAGCGCTTCCTCCGGAAGTAGCACCGCCATTCTGTCCGTGGGCGGGGGTCACAGGGAGTGGAAATGGGCGCACACTTGTATGTACGTTTGCGTGTGAGTGTATGTGTGCGCGTTTGTGAGCATGCAGCTTGAGTCTGGCAGACACAAGCAAGGGCCAAGGAACAGCTCCATGCTCTGTTGCCCCATTCATTGACACAGGACATAGACTCTGCCTATGGGCGGCACACAGGTCTAATGAGACTCTGACCACCTCCACCACCTCTACCAAGCCAATCCTTGCCCCAATCTGACACACATACTCTCTCTCTCACACACACACACACATACACACACTTTCAGCAATACCCCAACAGAATCATGTAGCAGATCACACACAACCACCCTTCCCCACCCACCTCTCCCCCAGCACTTTCTACAGAAACGCCTCGGATCACATGATCAACCCTTTCGTTCTGTTCCCTTCAACCAGTTGTCTGTTCCGCTCCATCTACATCTATGACTGCAAATCTACCTCTTACCATTTTTGTCTATCTCTCGATTTCCTCCTTTCCTGGTCAGTTTTTAACGATGCTCTCCGTTCTTATGAAAGCAGGACTCCTTATGTTGAGGGGGAGACAAGCACAGGCTCAAGAGCATTAGCATTGTGGTTGTGTATCTATTCTGTGTCAAAACCAGAGATTGGTTTTTCCTCAATCTAAATAAGCTTTTCCCCCTCTCCTACAAAAACAGTAGCATTTTAAGTAAGACTATTCTCTTTTTTTGCCATTTGAAGATGTTAAGTATCATAAGTTAGAAAGCTAATAACCTCATATTACTGAAATCATAGCAGCGCATGTTTCTCATTCCTCTATTTGAATGGGTTTCTGTTGGCAGCTAGCATCTGTGTCTGGATGCGTACAACCAAAAGCTTAACTTGGCATCCAAACCGGCCGGTATGGTACGTTACTTCTCCCCTCTTGCTTTTCATCAGAAGGCAGCAGAAAGCTCAAGACCACCGTTTCCTGTGACTACCATTCGCCCAATCGTAAACACAAATGTACGGTTAACCATGTGATATGCCACTACAAAGGACTCTCGAAAGCCGAGCTGGGTGGTACTGTCATGGATTTTGGTGTGCATCACATAGGGACTCGTTGCGGGGCTGTGCTTGAAAAAAGATGAGGTATGGGACAGCTGGTGATGGGATGAAACTGTCAGGAAGCAGGGCGGCTGAGCCGGCAGTCATGCGGAAGTCTAAGCCAAGATAAGCCCCATAAGCACAGCCCTTAAGCCCTCCTTTCCTTTTGTGTCCCTCCGCCTATAGCGCTCACCCTCTGATAGCATGCCAAGCCATCAAAGTGCATCTTCTGCCATGTCCTCTATCTCCGGTGCTTTCAATCCCCACACAGATTTCAGCTGCAGCTCAGGGATCGAGGATTGGCCACTAGGGAATGTTTTTGGCCACAGTGCATACAAAGAAACCCATTGCATAGGGGACAGTTTCCTTTTTGTTTTTCTTTTCATTCTATTAACCTCACCTACCCCTCATTTCCATGTATGGTTATTATATATCTCAAGCTCATCAGGAAGGAAACGCCATCAGACTCACTCCTCTTAATCGGTTTCGCTTGTGAGAATTTCGCAAGGAAACCGATACTTAATCTCATTCGATTTGTCCAATCCCATTTAAGCTACCCCATTTGTATAAAGCATAACTGTGGGATATCTTGCCTTAGATTATCGACCGATTCTCAATTCAATGAGCAGTGACTATGTACTTTTGATGCTAGAATATATCTTAGTATACTAGGCGGTTGGCTTGCATGGACCTGTGGCTTAGTTTGCAATGCCTTTTATGTCTGGCTCCACTCATGTCATTAGATGAAAAGGTCATTCAGTACTGTAGGTCTCCGAGCTCATGACTAGCAGCTTGGCTTGTCCTTTTTAATCTCCACTTTGATTTCCTCTCTCAAAGACCGTGCAGCCTGGTAGTACGTTCTTACCTTTCTGTTTTCCTTTTAATTTATTTGCTGTTTTAATTAATCTGCCATAGTAAATGTAGAGATCATATATCACTCGAAAGCATTGCTGTGATCTCTCACGTTTTTTCCCTTCTATCTTCAGTGAAGGTTTTGTTTAATGGACTCTCTTTCCATCTTTTTTTTTTTTTTTTGAAATTCTTGAATAATTATTGCAACAATCCTGTCGGTATATTAAGCTACACTAATTAGGAGACTGACTTTGCATAGCTCTATTTTAAGTCAATGTGCACATTAGCATGACACGTAGAATCGATGTAGAGTTTATCTTGCGAGGTAAGGATGATACCGCACTCTGGCCAGTGTGAAAGACATCGTGAGGGCGAATGGGCGTCAGTAGTGCAAGACCCAGTACAGGGTATTATTATTTTGAAGAATCGCACCAACGTTTCCACACAAGCCACCTTTGAAAGCATTAGTTTTTCCCACCTCAATGTGAATATATTTGGTTCTAAAGCAGTATTGTAGTGGATAACATGTGTGACTTGATGGAGATGCGAGCAAATCAAAGTCCTTTCCTTCGATACAAAAAGGAGTGCCTCAAGGCTATATCCTAGGTCCACGTAGAGTTCTCACAAAAGCCATTATATCATAGCAAATCTGTACGGTTGCAATATGACTGCTGTTGATGTGGTTGTGTAGTCTGTACCCAAAACCTAGATGAAAGAAACAAGTAATTTCTGTTTAATATGCCCCCTACCTAAGTGACTGCAATTGCCCCCCCATGTTTTTGTGATGTCCAAATTCTGTCTGCAGCATGAGAAGTGTACTTTGTTGAGCTCTGTATACAGTTTAAAAGCAATTAGTGCATGATTCTAATTAGCAAGACGTGCCACAAGATGCAGCAGAAATTGGAGTGGATGTGGGTGTTTTGCAAATGACGAATACTCCAAAAACACAAAGACTGTGCAAGGGAAGATACTGAACATTTAAGTCTGACTTTGAATTTCTTTTCTCTTTTTTTGGCCACTTTGTGCAGATGTTTCATAAATTGGGTGATTTCTCTTTAGAATTGTTACCTTTTTTTTGCATCTTTTACTAAAACTGGAAAATCGAAATCTGGTGTAAAACAAAACATGATGAAACTTGTCAAAAGCCTGAACGTTTGATGTTGTAAGCTGCTTGGTTAGAATGGTGTCAAAGAAAAAAAAAACTGGGTAATTGTACAGAGATAAAAAACAAATTTGTATAAAAGACATATTTTTGTACTTCATCAAATCTCTACATGCATGTCAGCAATAAAATTTGATATGGAAAAGCTTTGTCTCTCTGTAGTTGAAGTCTAAAGGTTTTTATTTTTATTTATTTTGTTGTGCATTTAAATCTTTCTTTTTTCAATGCATTTCATTCATTCTCAATGGCCTTTCATTTTAGGTGAAGTTTTCAGTGTTTATTCAGAGTATGAGAACTAAAAGCTCACAACTGCATTTTAGATGCAGTTGTGCCCTCTTGTGGTACACCTATGAAACGACATGCACGACTGTCTTCTCAGACGGTCTTGTCTGAATTATCGTAAATTAAAGGGATGGTTCACTCAAATGAAAATTAGCCCATGGTTTACTCACCCTCAAGTCATCCTAGATGTATGTGACGAATACTTTCAGACAAATACAATTGGAGTTGTATTAAAATGTCATGGGTCTTCAGTGAATGGCTGTTTCTGTTTTGACGTCCATAAAAGTGCATATAAAGTTTTCCATAGGGCTCTGGTGGGTTCGTAAAGACCTTCTGAAGCAAAGTGATGCATTTTGTGTAAGAAAAATATCCATATTATTTTCTCGCAAGAACTAAGTTTTGTTTTGCTCTATCCTCTGCTCTTCCCCGGAACTTACGTTACACCGGCGTCCTACGTCGGAACGGCAGTCTCTTGTGAACGCGCGTACGGCAGTTAGTGGAAGTTAGAGATTACAGTTTATATTTATATATAGATATTTTTCTTACACAAACGCATCGCTTCGCTTCAGAAGGCCTTTATTAACCCCCCGGAGCCGTGTGGAGCACTTTTATGATGGATAGATGCTCTTTCATGGACTTAAAAACAGAAACAACCATTCACTGCCATTATAAAGCTTGGAAGACCCAGGACATTTTTTTTTTTTTTATATAACTCCAATTTTATTCGTCTGAAAGAAGAAAGTCATAGGCTATACACAGGATGACTTGAGTTGAGGGTGTACAATCATTGGCTAATTTTAATTTTTTGGGTGAACTATCCCTTACATTTGTTTGGGTGATGATGTGATTATTGAGAGCAGTTCCAAAGTGTTTGTTTTTAAAGATTCTTGTTTAAAAAGACTATTTTGAATGTTCTTTTCATCGGTTGTTCAAGTATCTGTCTCCCCTTTTACAGAAGATTTTTAGCTACTCAAGCACTTTGTGTGCGTGTGCGTGTGCGTGTGCGTGTGTGTGTGTGTGTGTGTCCGTTAATCATCTGAATGTTTGTGTGGATGTTGGAGCTCTTAGGTTGCTGATCACTCTTCACCTTGCTCTCTTATGTTCCAGAATAAGCTTCAATGTAGACCAAACCTTATTAGTCAAAGACCTGGACACAGAACTAGTTTGAAGCAAACCATATCAGTCCAACACATTAACATACATCTCCCAGAGGAGTTGCAAAACCAACTATAGCTTAATAGTTTACAAGTCACTTATTTGTTGAAAGCATATTTTAATGGAAATCACTCCCCTAACATATTCGACACGTTTCGTTGAGCGATTTTTGAACGGCAAGAAACATTCACAATGCACACAAGGCCTCCATATGAGCTGTTAAACAAAACTGTGCTCGCAAAGCAAATTCTTCATCTGTTTGTTTTCATTTCGCTGTGTCTGTCCCTAGTGTGCTCAAAACAACACATGGGAGTTTACATGCGAGCGAGGTCTCCAGAGCACATTTTTGAACATGCTTTATTGATGATTTCCTGTGAAACCATGCTCAGAATACAATATGTGTTGGTTTGGCTCCTTTATAAGGCTCTTGTAACAGCTCAGTCTGCCTGGAGTTAATGTAGCAAATTCGAAGTGTTCGATGAATGATGTTACTGCAACCCTGGGGTTCAGTACTAGTTTTACGACTCAAAATCAGCTTCATGTGTGAACCGCTACGCCTCACAGCAATGCCCACAATAAAGACAGAGAACAGTGCTGGCTAACTCAAGACATTGGGGTTAAATTGGAGACAATTATAGTGAATGCTTTGGTGTGGGTTGTGAAGCTCTGCAGGACATAAAAGTTTCCTATCTTATAACCATTCTATTCTTAATAAGCTCAGTTTACAGTGGTTAACATTTGATTTGATTCGTATTTTTTTCGCATTTAAATATTTTAATAATTTCCTAGTAATTTCCTAAACATATTTTGTTTACTTATATTTATTTATAAATACAACATTTATTTAATCATTTATTTGGTTACATATTACATGTATTTAGTAATTAATACTTGTGTTATTTAATATTGAATTATTAAATGTAATCTTTTATTTATTAGTTTTTTTTCTAAAATGAATTTCTGTTTGTTTTATAATTAAGTTACATTTAATTTTATATTGTACATGTATTTTATTAATTAATACTTGTTTTTTTTATTTGGTTAAATTATTTTTAAATGTAATCTCATTTATTTGTTTTTATTTTAATTAATTTTTGTTTGTTTTATAATTTAATTACATTTATTTTCATCATATTAATTGAATATTCTACATCTAATTATGTATATTTATTTATAATTTGGTTACGTTGATTTTTTTTAAATGTATTTTTAGTTTTCAGTTGTTACATTTAATTCATTTCTTTTAATATTTTTAATTTATATGTTTCTTATGCTTACTCGTCTTGGTATGAAAACCCATGTAGGGCAGATATTTCAAGAAGCATAGAATTGCTTTAAAACACGCCTGATTTAAGTTACCAGGAGGATAACTGAAGAGAGAAAGAATTTGGAGCAGATAAACAGAGTTCATAAAGAGTGAATCCAATTCCCCCTCTATTTTATGCAAAGACAAAATCCACCTGAACTGCTTTTTTGGATGCGTTTCTGATATGGACTTTCCCTCTGCTGTGACATGGAGTTACATTTATAGCTGTGTAAATTCCAGACTTTCATTTGCGCATTTCAAATGAAAAACACTATATTTCACCGTAAAGAGCATGTTGAGAAATCTTCAAAATGTCGTCTACTTGCATGTATAGAACCACTTGAGAGTGAGTAAATTATAGTTCTTCTTTGGATGAACTCTCTATGGTCTATCTTATGGTCTATCACATGCTTTCATTCCTCTTGAACCCGTAGCTTTGGCTTTGACAGGATGCAGGCGATTCATGACAGGATACATTTGTTTCCCCCTCTGAGCAGCAGTGGAGTTTTGTGTTGTGTAACTCCCTGAATATCTGTCCATCTCAGTGACAGCTGAAGTATGTTCTCTCTCGAGTGAAGTTTGACGTCAAAGGGTCTTACCGATTTCTATCAGACCATTCTTATACCCAATTAATTGCATATGATGACACAATGATGCACAGTGGTCACCTACAGTCCCTAATCCCCAATTTTTAAGTGTAAACGAGAACATTCGCCTCAAATAAAAGTTTTCTTGCTCTGTGGTATCAGGAAGGTCGCCAAGCTGTAATTGAAGTCTCTGTCGTGATCCTCCAGAGAGGATCATCTTTGTTGTCCATTCCATTCATGTCTCTTCTCAATATCCCATTCTGGGGCAGTATCCTCCATCCGACCCAAGAGCCCCATTGATTCCATTATCCGCTGGATGAGATCCAGACTCTGTCAATTAAAGCCTTCTGCTAGTGGAGGACGTGCTGAGTAACCTGCTGTTTCTCCGTCTCAGGGGCCTTTGTATCCTTGACCTTGAGCGTATGAGATATGACCGCTCTCACTGCTTTCCCAAAAGCTTTGACATTGATTTATCTGCCACCCTGTAAGGACTGTATGTGTATGTATCTACCAGAGCCTCATGGCACACAAGTTACTTACAAGTTTGTGTATTAAACTGAGGAATTATGAAATATGGTGTCAAGTGTTTTGTCAAAGTATTTTTTTTGGAAAGTATTTAATTAGCTCAAAATCCTGTGTATTGTAGCTGAATAACTGAATGATATGACATGGTGTTCATTTTGCATTTAAACCGTTCAAACCGAACCGTTTAACATTGCTTCCTGTATGATATTACACTTTACCAAGAAACACAGTGCGTTGTCATCTATTATTCCTTTTTTTCCTCAGGCTTTTCAAGTTCACTCGAAAGCCTTCCATGAATGGGGTACACAGTGTGTTTTTTAAGCATTGGTGGCACTACTACATTTCATGTTTTTTTTCTGTTGTTATAACTATGCACTGCCCAGCCAAAAAAAAGTTGCTGTTTGGATTTAAATAGGCAAATGCTTAAAAGTCTATGATTGGATCATTATTGCAGTTATCATTATGTTTCTAGCATGCTATATGTTTGGCAACAGTTCTTCTAACCCTGATTGATGAAGTGTGTAGCTTTTCATTTCTTAAACAACCATGTAGAAAGAGACATCATGACATGTTCCAGGATGACAATGTCAAGATTCATCAGGCTCAAACTGTGAAAGAATGGTTGGGAGGGAGCATGAAGAATCATTTTCACACATGTATTGGCACCTCTGAGTCCAGACCTTAAATTCATTAAAAGTCTTTTGGGATGTGCTGGAGGAGACTTTACAGAGTGCTGGACTCTTGCATTGCCAATACAATATCTTGGCCAAAAATGTATGCACCTCTTGATGGAAATAACATCACATTACACTCTCACTTACTCACTCACACGCACTTCAATTTAATTCATATTGCTTTATTGGCATGACATACTTAGTGTTACGTCAGGGTATTCCAGAAAGCAGATTATGTTACATACCTGGATATGTTTGAGAGTAAGCGAGCGGATAACCTCAACTTTCGGTTCCAAAAATGGAGGTAACTTTCAGGGTCTGTAAGTAGTCATAGCAAATCGCTCTCTGAATATAACCTGCTCTGGAGCAGGTTCTGTTCCAGGGCTAGTTACCTTCAGAAGTGTACAGCGGATGCGTGCTCTATAGAGCAGTGCAGGTGACTTCACTTTGTAGGCCAACCGACAGTTAGCATCGCACTATAGTTCCCTTGAGAAAACCCAATAGGATTTTCCCATAGGCTTTTGGATGATCACTAAAAACAAGCTCTGTAACAAAAGTTTATGATACTCGCCCGTTTTGTCCATCAAGATAATTATCACAGATGAACGCAACATTTATTCATTTTGAAGTAAAAAAGCTAAAGATTGGCTATAAACGGACTACCCCACGGTCGCACGACTTCAACGTCACATCACTAAGCTTCCGACAACTCTTCCAGTTTTTATCTAAAAACATTTGCCCAGAACGTTTGAGTTTGAATAGTTTATAAGAGCACAACTATGAGCATAAACGGACCGAGGTTACCTTTCAGGGTGATGAAGTTTAATCTCCTCGACAGCCTCTGTAGTCCCATTCATAGATATACTGTACACAATAAAGGCTATATTTCTCGTCCGCGCTGCTGGCCAATGGAGGTCAACGGCCGCACCTGGCGGCCATCTTGTCACAGTCAGCTCGCTCACTCGTGACATTGTGTTTTAACAGTGCCTGTACTTTTTAAATAACCATAACTTGCTTAATTTTCTACCGATTTTCAAACTGTTTGGTTTGTTATAAGCGTCAGAGATGTAGTTATGACACTGCATACTTAAGAATAATTATTCATAATTTGTTCAAGCTTCCAGAATTATAGCCACGTTAATAACATTTGTAAAAAAACAAACCATTTATAAATCCGTCAAGATTTCAGCGAGATAAGAGTATTTGTGTTCATGCAGATCACTCACCTTACATCAGGTACCACATAGTCCGCCAGAAAGCTTGCCTGTAACAAGATGGCCACCGGTGATGACGTTAGAGACTTCACCGTAAGACATCTAGCCTTTATTATGTACAGTGAGGAAAATAAGTATTTGAACACCCTGCTATTTTGCAAGTTCTCCCACTTAGAAATCATGGAGGGGTCTGAAATTGTCATCGTAGGTGCATGTCCACTGTGAGAGACATAATCTAAAAAAAAAATCCAGAAATCACAATGTATGATTTTTTAACTATTTATTTGTATGATACAGCTGCAAATAAGTATTTGAACACTTGTCTATCAGCTAGAATTTTGACCCTCAAAGACCTGTTAGTCTGCCTTTAAAATGTCCACCTCCACTCCATTTATTATCCTAAATTAGATGCACCTGTTTGAGGTTGTTAGCTGCATAAAGACACCTGTCCAACCCATACAATCAGTAAGAATCCAACTACTAACATGGCCAAGACCAAAGAGCTGTCCAAAGACACTAGAGACAAAAAATTTCACCTCCACGAGGCTGGAAAGGGCTACGGGGAAATTGCCAAGCAGCTTGGTGAAAAAAGGTCCACTGTTGTAGCAATCATTAGAAAATGGAAGAAGCTAAACATGACTGTCAATCTCCCTCGGACTGGGGCTCCATGCAAGATCTCACCTCGTGGGGTCTCAATGATCCTAAGAAAGGTGAGAAATCAGCCCAGAACTACACGGGAGGAGCTGGTCAATGACCTGAAAAGAGCTGGGACCACCGTTTCCAAGGTTACTGTTGGTAATACACTAAGACGTCACGGTTTGAAATCATGCATGGCACGGAAGGTTCCCCTGCTTAGGCTACTGTACCAAATATTAACATTGATTTTCTCAGGTGTTCAAATACTTATTTATCATACAAATAAATAGTTTAAAAAATCATACATTGTGATTTCTGGATTTTTTTTTTAGATTATGTCTCTCACAGTGGACATGCACCTACGATGACAATTTCAGACCCCTCCATGATTTCTAAATGGTAGAACTTGCAAAATAGCAGGGTGTTCAAATACTTATTTTCCGTATATCTATGGTCCCATTTAGCCACTTGTTAGCAACTGCCTTTTTCAAGACACGTAACAGCTTCAAAAAATCATGAGTGGGATAAAACTGATGTATTTTATGTCGTAGAATAAAACGTGAAAGTGTCCTGAGCTTGTGTTTACCACAGACCTTAATTCAGCCATTTAACCAAAACCCCATTCAAAAAACCTATTGACTTCGGTACGACGGAACCGGAAGCGCTAAAATGATAACTCGCTTCCACATTTTGGCCTACAAAGTGATGTCATACCTGCACCAGTCTACTGATGAAGCTTCAATGTTTATTTAATTCTAATATATTTATTATTTATTTTATTGTCATCTCACACATCATGGATCTGCATTCAAATATTTCCCCCCCTTTTTGCAACGATTAACAAGTCTGCAAAAATTGCAAGCCTCATGAAATATGACTGTAAAATTAAACCGTTTTGTATAGTATTTAGCCAATCAACATTTCTGGAGGTTTTTTTGTATTCCATCCATGTAAAGTGTCATATTTCAGCAGAAACTGTATCTTTCTGAACTCGTCACAGTCCAGGTACACCGTTCTTGCCATGTCTGCTTATTTAATGTGTCTCTGTATATTTGAGAAATTGAAAACAGGTTTAGAGTGAGGCTGTCTTTCTGCACTTGCCTGCTTACTGTGAACATCTGGTTTTGGGGCGAGAGTGACCTCTTCAATGGGAGCCCTTGTCTCCTCTGTCAACACTGAGGGGTGCCAGAGCTGAGAGAAGGACAGGGATGCCTATATGACTGCATATGTATATGTGTCAGAGTGGATGGCCTGAGTGTTCAGTAACCTGAGCATTCTTTTTTGCTTTTTTTTTGGTTTAAGGACCCACTGGGAATTTTCTAAAAATGTCTTCCTGTTCTTTGCAATCTTAGAAACACCTAGCTGTATTTTTAACGCATTAAAACATGATTGTGTGCCTGAATTATATTAATGATCATCATATTATTAATCATTAGTCTCCATGATATTTGGGTCCCTTTATATAGGGTGAGATCACTCCTTCAGTTTGAATCTATGATAATTCCCATCTGTTTTATTATCCACCAGGGAATATCTAATAGCATACAATAATAGACCACGTGTTTTTTGATTATCCACGTCCACAGCACAAATTGTGTGGGGCGGTTAATGCTGAACATTTATATCTAGGGTTAGATGTTTTACCCACATATCCGGATTGAATATTAGTACTGTACAGTGGTCACCTGGTAATTTTTCCTGTTTAACATGAATACAGCATCTCTCTCTCTCTGCACATCTCATTGAAATCCTTTAGGGGTTACAAAGTGGCCAAAAGTGTGTGTATGTGTATGTTGAGAGAGAGTGATTACGACTCTAACAGCTGTCCTCCCTTATGGAGGCACATCTCCATGGAGAGACTCAGAGGAAGCACAAGTTCAGCTTCCAAGAGAACTGGGAAAAAAAAAAAACACATTAGGAAAGGCTCTAGAGCTCCATGTTGGATCAATCCTCTCACCGCTGGGAGTCGAAACAAGCTTTGGCAAAACATAGCATCGACATTCCTTTCGAACTGAAGGCAGGCAATCGTTGGTGTGCAATAATGTTTTAGCCGTGAGATGTGTTGAAAACAATGTTCCGCCACACCCGTGTCATTTTATATCCTGGCAACTGATGAGTCTGTTGTTGTCATTGCCTTTGGCTCCTGTGCAAAGACGACTGTTGATTTTAAACTGACGAATGACTGAATTGTAGGTCTTGTCTTCTTTAGAGGAAGAAAACACATTTGGTAAAAGCATTACACTTAGGAAACTGGCTTGAATGAAACATGATTTTTTTTCACGATTTTTTAATCCTTCATCTGTCTTTTTGTTTGGGGACAAACTGATGTGCAGCAAAAATGCTGAAGCATTGCTGAAATATGAACAAGCTCAGACGTCTATCTGTGCATTTGAAATCAAGTCGTGCTGTGGGGCCATTAACGCCCTGCTAAGCCTTTAAAATGTTCAGTCCTCTGCTTTTCCACGTACTTGCTTCCTGTTCTCCTCAGTCTCTCCCGAGAGATGAGGAGGTCATTATTTAAGTTTCCTCTGTATCTAAAGCTAGCTTTGGTGTGGGTGGCTGGAGAAGCCTTCCTCGACATGCTATAATCAGAGAGCTAAACTTCAGAGTGCCTCATAATCTTAGCAAAGCCCATCTTCAAAGGACATATCAGACGCTGACAAAGAAAACCGTGCGTGTGTTTCCTCTGAAAGAGTTACTCATAACCACTTCCAGTATTGGCACTGCTCTAACTTATCAAACAACCCTTCCAATCTTTATGAGTAAAGCTACATCATCTAAAGCACTATGATGAATATTGGTCTCATTTGAACAAAGTTGTTTCAGTTTGAATGTTTGTTGCATCTCATGTATTATAAAGTGACTCCAACTTTCCTGGAATCCTTTTTGCACAGGAGAGAAAGAGAGAAAGCGAGAGTGCGTCGTGACATAGTATACACCAGCCTAGAGAAGAATGGCAACTTATGAAGCTTTGTGGTAAACAGCTATTTTTACTAAGCTTTTCCTCTCCGGCCTCTCAGATACTGCTACATGCTCATCATGGGCTTATGTGGGAAACGCTAAATAGTGATGGGAGCTGTCTGGCTTTGGCCAAACCACGTAAAGTGACAAACTGCCTTGCAGGGTGCAATTGTCCCTCTCCCAGCCTTACCACCATGAAACCAGGGTGGAGTACCAATGGCTTCTTTTGTTATAGTTTATAACCAGAGATGCCATTGTGAACTGCTTTTGCCAACCACTGTGGAGATAAATTTAAAGTCCATTCCGGTGGTCTGGCACATAGTACTGATGTCTATTGAGTCTGTAGAAACAGATCCCTGCAGAATAATAATAATAATAATAATAATAATAATAATAATAATAAAAACATTAAATTACATGTTGGTGGTTACCAAATAAGGTGTTATGTGGTTATTATGTTGTTCTGGGTGGTTGCCAGGGTATTGCTAGTGGTTGCTAAGTTGTTTTGAAAGTTAAAAAGGGATTCTGGGTGGTTGCCAGGGTATTGCTATGTGGCTATGGATGTGTTTTAAAATTTAGAAAGATGTTCTAAGTGGTTGCCAATGAGTTATGTGGTAAATAAGGTGTTCTGGGTGGTTGCCAGGGTGTTGCTATGTGGTTATTAATGTGTTTTAACATTTAGAAAGGTGTTCTAGGTGGTTGACAAGAAGTTATGGGGTAAATATAGTGTTCTGGTGGTTACCAGGGTGTTGCTATGTGGTTGCTAAGTTGTTTTAAAAGTTAAAAAGGTGTTCTGGGTGGTTGCCAGGGTGTTGCTATGTGGTTACTAATGTGTTTTAACATTTAGAAAGGTGTTCTAGGGGATTGACAAGAAGTTATGGGGCAAATGCAGTGTTCTGGTGGTTACCAGGGTGTTGCTATGTGGTTACTAATTTATATACTGTTTATGAATTATACTGTTTTGAATCACACCTTCTGTGTGGTTGCCAGGATATTGCTAGTGTTTACTAAGGTGATTTGAAAGTTGAAAAGGAATTCTAAGTGGTTGCCAAGGAGTTATATGGTTGCTAAGGTGTTGTGGGGATTTTGTCAGGGAGGTTACTGGTTATTAAAGTGTTTGAAAAGTTGTTGCAAGGTTTAAGTGTTTTAGATGGTAGCCATGTTGCTATGTGGACGCTAAGGTGTTTTGAATGAATAGTGTGTTGTTAAGGCTTTCTGTGTGGTTTTCAGGGCATTGCTAAGTAGTTGCTAGGATGTTCTGGATGGTGTTTTTTTGTTTTATTATGGCTCAGATGCTCCTTTAATGTAAATTAATGTATTTTGTTGGGTGTTTTTTTTTTTTTTTTGGAAGGGGGTTTAAATTGTATTTAAGTTTGATTGATTAAATGTGATTTGTGGTGTCATACATATTTCTAGCACAACTGAGCAATAATAGTGATGCTTGTCATAGCATGCAAAAAGAAACCTGAAAAATATGTACATAAAGTATATACAGTATTTATGGGGGAGCTGAAACAGTGAACGAAAGGAAAAACGCTCATCTCTGCTTCTGTTGGTGAGTTCAGTCCAAGTTTTCCCCCCCGAAGGTTGAACATATACTCAATAGCAGCATATTTGTGTAACGTGAGAGTGTGTGGGAGAAGCCAGAACTCTTTTCTGGGTGAGATATATGAAACACCATAAACCACCACCATCTGCTGAAAGTGCTTGGATGGGTTTTTACTGCGTAATATTATGGGCTGTAAAAAATAACTCCAGTGAGAAGTTAACAATATATTACAGAATTGACGGGTGGAGGTCTATACAACATTCTGCCCTCTAATTCACGCTTCTCAAAATCTTTTTTGAAGGCTGTCCTACATTAAACTGTAATCCTTGTCCCATCTCAAAGTGAAGTCAAATCACTGTCTTTGGGGTATTAGGCAATCATTCAGAAATCCTGTGAAATCAATAGAAATGAAATCCAGTTCCTATGATGAAATGGCAGTATAACACAATAGGATTTCACAAGTGTCCCTTGAGCACCCTGAGAGCTTGAAAGTGTGCAGTCATATTCACGTTTCCTCTGGGGTCATCGTCATGCTTTCTGAGTCAGTGGGAACATGTCTGTGTGATGAGGTTTTGGACCCTGGGACCTTTTTTTTTATTTAAAGGTTTCAGTTGACCCCAATAACTTTTGTGTGTGTGTGTGTGTGTGTGTGTGTGCATCTATAAAAAATAAAAATAAAAAAAAGTAACAGGAATGAGGTAATTTCCTAGGCAAAGATAAATAAGTGATGCAAGTGTTATATTTCCAGATGTGAGATTTCAACTGAAAATGTAAGGTATCTTTAATTACAGGCATAGAAATATGAATTCTACAAAAGCAGTTTGATGACACAAAAGCTATGTCATGTCAGGGGCTAAGTTGAAACACTGAGGACAATTAAAGAAATCCATAACTTTGTCAAATTAGAAAAAAACGTCCCATTGGAAGATTTTTATGTTGCAGCACAAAAAGCACAGCAAAGATTTAATGTTTAAAACGTTATAATTTAGGGGAACAATTTGTATTAGTAATATTTGACAGTCTGCCCCAAAGCATCTGATACAATTTACCTTACAGCATTGCTTCATTTAATATTTCATGGCTATTCTTTAGCCAAATAATTAGCTTTTTTCCCCCACTCCCAAGTATTAACAATGTTTGTGGCAACTAAATATGAATTATATTACATTATTGTCATTTTACCTGGAAATATTGACATGCAAAATAATTTTTTAGCATAAAAATCTTAACAGTTTTATAATGAGAATCTAGCAATCATGAGACACAAATTATAAAGACCAACTCGCTTTTTTGGAATGGGTGTATGTTGCATGTATATCATATATAGGGTTGTTACTAAAGAAATATAACTCATCAGTTTCTTTTGGATATGAATAAACCTCTCTATTTTTCCAGATTCCTGACTGTGCCATGTGCTTTTGCCCAGATGCAGATTTTGGAAGTACTACCTACTCTGAAGAAAAGGGTATGTTTCTTTTGGACAGCAGGTTCTGCTGTATTTCTCATATGCAAGCATAATATTCCTGTTGATGCATTATGTTGGTTATTGAAGTTCTGAATGAACGTGTGATTGTGCTAATATCCTTTGTGAATGATGTTTATTTCCATATTTTTAAAGGCCAGAATCTGCATTCATTTGTAAAAGATCCCCTTCATTTCCTTCCGTAATGCATGTATTTGAAATATGTGATGGCAACAGTATATCTGCAGGGTTTTATGGAAGCTTTGCATGGTTCAGATTAAGAAGCCTGAAATAACAAGGATAGAGGAACTGTTTCAGAAGTCCATTAAATTAACCCGATAGCATCTTTTCCTGTTAATTCAATTCAGCTACCAAAATAGGGTGGAATTTTTTTGGACTGCTCAGAACCGCAAAGCACTTTCGAAATATTTAGTTTGGATTAAAAAGCCAGAGAATTCAATACAGTGAAAAGTTCAGCTATCACAAGTATGAATATGTGATTTATTTTAAGCTGGACCAAATATGCAAACAATTTGTCATTGCATGATGAAGAAAGTTGCAGAAGAGACAACCAATGACACTTTTGGGAGAAGGAATGGAAACACATGACCTTTCTAAAAGGGAGGCAGGGAACTCTTAGAATTAGCCAGAGTCACAATTATTTTACCTTCTCCTCTGTTGGAATGTTTTTGTCACTTGGCGCCGGCCATGAATTGCACAGCCTGGGATTTGGTGCTGAAAAGCCTTGCTGTAAAAAGAACTGTAAAGGATGAAAGTGGTGCTTCTGTTATATATTAGCTGCTTCACATACCTTCATCTACTTCTCTCTGCATGGCCACCAGTTCCAGATACTGTAACATATGGATATTTTTGCTGCAAGGGGAGTATTTCTAAAATCCTGTTTAAACCAGTGGATTCATGAACAGTTCGCAATGAGACTAGAATCATCCATTAATAAAGTAAACATTCAATTCCCATTTTATGTTGATTATAAAATGTATTGCAGGACATGGAACAATATTGATGCATACAATAATGTCATCAAATACATCAGAAGTGGATTGAGGAAGTTTGGTTGTTTGTTTCATCTGAACCATGTATGTTGATGTATTCTGCATGTGGTTTCCCCTCATGTGTAGTTGTTTATTGCCGTTTCTGAGTCAATAGATCCCAGACAGGTGGAAGGAAGTGTCCTTTTTTCCTCTTTTGCATCAGCTGTGTTTACACTTGAACTCATAAATGGGCCACAGACACCCATCTGGAGCTTGGGATGAACATAAACCCTGTAACCGGTACTAATGCTACACACTTTGCATCTGTCTTGAATAGATAAGTTCCAAAAATGTCTCTTTGATTAAAAATTATTTTGAACCATAATCTTATTTTTTTTTTTTAGCTGACTAACCTTGAAGGCACAATGTGTAAGATTTTTAGATCAAAATATCCAAAAACCACTAGAACAATGTTATATATTTAGTTGACTTATGTACTTACAGTATCTTTCCAACAATGTTTAAATCCAGAGAAATCAGCTATTTTAACCAGTGTTATGGACCGTGTCCGTGTGTCACCTGTCAATGACGCCATGTCCGCGCCACCCTTGATTTCCGTAGAAACCATGGAAACACCAAAGACTCTTTAAAGGGGTGATGAACTGAGAAATCAACTTTCCCTCGAGCCTTTGATATATAAAAGTTCATCGTGATAGAAGAATATTCTGTAAGTTTCAGAGCTGAAAACTTCCTTGTTAGTCAAAGAAAAGCTTTTATTGACACCAGGCCCAGAAAACGAGAGCTCTCAGAATATGTCGACCACTGACGTAATAGGATGCAGTAACGCCGCCTCTACAGATAAATATGTACGCCTGCTTCTGTAGCCCCGCCCACCGACTCGTGGAGTTAAACGGATCGCGCTACCGAGCTATAAACATGGTGAAGAGAGTAATACATTGCGCTGTGCCTGGTTGTGGAAGAACACAGTCCCTGCATAAGCTTCCTTCTGATTATAATATTAGGAATGAGTGGTTAAACTTTATTTTTAATGAAGTTCCAGTTCACGTGGGGAAGACATTGCACGTATGTTCATTTCACTGGATTCGTTTGTAAATAAGAGACTGGATTTGCAGACAGGATGATATTACATTGAATGCATGAAGCTAATCACTAATGTGAGTTAAAATGTTTTATATGTGATATTATTGGATTGTTACAGATCAAATACAATGTTACATTGTGTACATATCTAATAAACATAACTTACCACTGTCACAGGGCAGCCCAACGTCCCAGGAATATGTGTTTTCCAGACGGGCTACCGATACATATCATCATAAATAGTGAAATAACATTCCTTTCTTGATGTGCATTTTTCACTCTCTTGACTTCATGTTTGAAGAAAAAATACAATCGAGTAAGTTTTGATCATGCTGTCTGCAACGTTAGCGCGCGCTTATATACACTGATGGGGCGGGCCAAGTAATACCATTCATAAAATAACATTCATATTAATTGTGGGTGGATGAGAGATAAATACTTGTCGTTGTTCCGGTTGCCGTTTGTCACACATTTTCAAAACAATGCCTCACGCGTACTCATGTGGGAGCCGAAGCTCATTAAATATGCAACGCTTATCCAATCCTAGCCATGGGCGTTTACTTCCAAGTCTTCAGCGCGGCACGGCCATCAAAACCAACCGTGCCTTGAGAGAGCCTCAAAACCATGGCAGAAAATAGCCTATTACTTATTCATTATGATGTTTTTGAATGTAAAAACCACGCGAACGTCACAAGTAGACCTCAGACAACAGTATAAAAAAATTAAAAAGCCAGTTCATGACATCTTTAATATAGTATGTATTATATTAGTCAGGCGAGCAAATGTTTGGATATACATTTATCAACTGAAAACGATTCGTTGTTATCCAGCGCAACACGATTAATATTATTGTTTGAATCGCTTGTTTTCCTGATTCACCGTAACGTTTTTACCATGCCTCAGAGATAACGCTATTTTATCAAGTGGCTAACATAGCATATTCAGAGAGAGCTTTCTCCATCATACAATATATTTTCAAATGAATTGCATGTCATTTAGCAAAAGTCATTTAGTCATCCTGTTTTTTATTAATACGATATTGTAATATTTATCTAGATTACTACAGCAAGTGTCTCATACCAGCCACCAAGCGAACGCTCACAGTAACGTTATAACAGCTTTCAACACACTCAAATGTATTTAGTATGATTGTTTTAAAAGAGCGGAAGCGGCATAATAAAGCATAATAAAAGCTCAGAGATCGGTGTTTTGCGCAAGTCTCTCTCATTAGCATTCACTCCAAAGGGCTCTCGGCGCTTCCCGCTTCATACCACTGTAAGAAAACTTTAATACATTTGCTCATTCATGAACATGATTTGAGTCCGTTGGATTCCTTTCTATCGGCTGTGGAGGTGAGGAGTCAAGACTACAACCCCCATGATTCCACGCTCATTCACTGCATCATCAAGCTATGCTTTTGTTTTGAACAAGCGACCTATGGCAGCAAATTACATACTGTGCCTTTAAGCATTTATCATTGCTTTGAAAATGCAGCATTTTATATTTCTTGTTCATTTGCTTATGAAGTCTATCTATTTTAAATAACATAAACCCGTAATCTAATGACTTTGTTTGGGCCAATTTTTTCCAGTCATCATACATTTTAATATACAATAAATCAAATAAGTTGATTATAGACACTACATGGTTCTAACAGTAAGTTTTTCTTAGTCTTTATTAGTATCTTAGAATATACTTATCAGCCTTGTCAAACTAAAAAGATTGGAGTACGCTCATAAAGAATTGGAATGGCCACCATTCATCAAATTCCAAATCTCCTTGCCTGTTTGTTTATTAAAGTTTTTGGGTTAATACAATTATGCTTATAGCTATCTGTAGTACTCCTTTCAACACATTTTTACTCTTTTAATCAAATTTAATCTAAAAAATCCACAGATTTTGTTCACAAAATCAGTCAGAAAATACAATTAAAAATCCACAGATTCCATTTGGGCCTTCTGATGGGTTTTAAATGTGTAATAGAGCTAGTTTCATGGAAAACATCATCATGGTGATTGGATGAGGCTGATGTGCTGCATGTGAGCTGAACCATCTGCTTCATTCCACAGTGTGTAAAGAGAAAGAGTTCTGCTATCCATCACTGACCTGTGTGATCCATCTAACCTCTGAACCACAGCTGTGCGACTGGAATGAGCTGTGAAGGAAGACATGTCTGTCACAGTCCTTCGGAGAATTTCAGGTTAGAAATCATAGGAACAAGTATCCTTGTTGATTGTACTGCGACAGGATTGGGTCCAGTCAATATGAGTTGAAATAATCCATTATAGCATCTCTTGTTCATGACCATAGAAAGCAACAGCATGTGGTGACTGAAAGTCCGGGCTCATGGTTGATAAATGGTATGTTAATGAAAGTTATTTTTTTCCCTGTAAGATAGCAATGTAAACAGTCTGACACAGTAAACGCAGATTACAAACCAAGAAGATAAGTGAACATGGCTGCAGAATTCCACTGACAATATTTCTGCATTCCACTGTCACTGAGTGTTACTTTACTTAAAACAATACAGCTCCATTATGACCATGTCTTGTAAGCATATTAAGCAGGCTTGTCTGAATAACACTTTTGTTTATGATGAAAGGGCAAAACTTTGGGGTCGGTCAGATTTTTAAAATGTTTTTGAAAACATTCTCTTACACTATATTGCCAAAGGTTTTGGGACGCCTGCCTTTACATGCACGTGAACTTTAATGACATCCCATTCTTTATCTGTAGGGTTTAATATGGAGTTGGTCGACCCTTTGCAGTTATAACAGCTTAATCTCTTCTGGGAAGGCTTTCCACAAGGTTTAGGAGAGTGTTTATGGGAATTTTTGACCATTCTTCCTCGCACATTTGTGAGGTCAGGCACTGATGTTGGACGAGAAGGCCTGGCTCACAGTCTCCGTTCTAATTCATCCCAAAGGTGTTCTATCGGGTTGAGGTCAGGACTCCGTGCAGGCCAGTTCAAGTTCCTCCACACCAAACTCTCTCATCCATGTCTTTATGGACCTTGCTTTGTGCACTGGTGCGCAGTCATGTTGGAACATCCCCAAACTTTTCCCACAAAGTTGGGAGCATGAAATTGTCCAAAATGTCTTGGTATTCTAAAGCATTAAGAGTTCCTTTCACTGGAACCAAGGGGCCAAGCCCAACCCCTGAAAAACAACCCCACACCATACATACATACACCTTGGCACCATGCATTCAGGCAAGTACTGTTCTCCTGGCATGACTGTGGAATATTTAGTTGTGAGGAAATTTCACGAATGGACTTATTGCATCCCACTTATCACGCTACCACGCTTAAATTCACTGAGCTCCTGAGAGCGACCCATTCTTTCACAAATGTTTGTAGAAGCAGTCTGCATGCCTAGGTGTTTGATTTTATACATCTTTGGCCATGCAAGTGATTGGAACACCTGAATTCAATGATGTGGAGCGGTGTCCCAATACTTCTGGCAATATAGTGTACTTCAGATGTGTTTTTTTTTTAAAGGTGACATGCTTTAAATTAACATTTCAGCCTAAAACAGAAGCTCTGGATAAGTCAGCTGTGCATGTTTGTTCTTGCTGATAGATAATGACTAGTCTTTTTATATAGAGTGATGTTTAAGTGTCCTCGTGAGAAAGCAGTGTGAAAGGAGATAGTGGGTTTGACTGATGTTTACTTCATAGACAGATGTGCAGGTAAATGGCACCCTTTCAAAAGAAACAAGTCTAGGTGTGTTCAGGCAATCACAGACTACATATGCGTTTTAACCACCATGATTTGCATATATCGCTCATTTACAATTATAGTGTAGACGCACAAAAAGCTTAATCATTGTAAAAGCAGCCTGACATGATGTTTGCAAGCCACTATATTTCAATAATTTGACATTAACGAGATATATGGTGTAACAAATGTAGGGTGGGATCCATTGCGAAATTATTCGATTTTAAAAAAGGACATTTATATGACAGGGACACAGAGAGAAAGGGTTGAAAAAATAGGATAAAATAAGTTGTTTCATAGGTAAAGCTGACTGTTACATTTTGATGAAAGATCATACATTAAAACATTTAATTTTTTGGGGAATTTTGTGAAACTACAGTACAACAACAAAAAACCTTTCAACTGTGACTAATATTTAGAGTTTTCCTTTGAAGCAGAATTAGATAAGTGAAATCAAACAGGCCTTTATGAGAGAAGATACCTGTTTTAATTAGAGACTCTCGAGAGAACTTAACCACAAGATATACAGCATGATTAACTGGCAGGGGCTAATGACTGTAGGTTTGTGTGGTTACAGTGCTGTGGTCCAGCTCAGAGTGTTTGTTTTAATGAATGTTGAGTCAGTTGTAAAGGAAGTAGAGGACACGGCATTGAGTCTGACCGCATCATGTTCCTGTTATGTGTAGCAGAGAGATACTGAGAGGATTGTTCAAATGTGGATCTGCATGTTTCTGTGTGGACCATAGCATCTGGTTTGTCTTGAAATAAAGAGGATACATTTTTTTACCCTTTATTGGTAATTCTGCTTTAGTGCGTGTAAAAGTGGGATCCAAAATAGATCAAAATAAAATTATTTGATATTGATAACGCTTAAGATTACTGCCTGCAAAGTACTGCGCAAGAAAACAAATGTACAGTGTAACTTTCGGTAATTATAGTGTACGTATGTGTAGGTATAAGGGAACAATATATACAGATTGGGGAATAAAGGGGTAACGATACTTATACTGTAAGTAATTTATGTATACTGTATGTATCAAATATTCAATATTATGAAGGGCAGCAATCTTACGTTTGGGAGCAATGTAGTGAGAACACTGTATACTTTTTTGTAATACCAGTGTACCAATACACTCTAAAAAAAAAGGTTCTATTTGGCACCAAAAATGGTTCTTGGCTCGTAATCATAGGGGAACCTTTTTAAGTGCTATATAGCAGCAATTTTGACTTAGGTGCTAACTAAGGTGCTATATAGCTTTGCTACCATATACAGAACATGTTCAGATATGGTGCTATATAGCACCAAAAGTGGTTCCTCTTTGATTATGACGAAGAACCATTTTTGGTGCCATATTGAAACCTTTTTTTTAGAGTGTACATATAGCCAAGGCTTTTTATTTTTATTTTTTATCAGGGGACATATCAGCACATTTGTTTGAGCTTCCATGATTCAAGGCAAACCTTTAATACTAGGAAATGTTCCATGTAGTTACAGAGTAAGTGGTGCTTGTTACCCTCTTGTTCTATTAAGTTAACGGTAAGCGTAATATCTGCAGGCTGTAAATTAAAGTGATGCTTGTTACCCTCTTATTCCATGAAGTTACAGGGTAAGTACAATAAAAAAAAACATACAAACTGATATCACAGACTCTGAACTCTTTTTTTGTTTCTCTTCCTCCTCTTCCTCTTTTTTCATTCTTTCCACTAATGAATCTTAAAGGGTTACTTCAGCGATTAGCATTAAGCTTTGTATCAGTAGAAACCCGGTAGTATATTCAAATTATGGTACTTTGCCCCCTCATATCCCCCTGAGACGAGAGAATAATGCATTTTATTTCTGGAAAAAATCCTCAGATGACGCAAATATCGTCATTTTGCGTCATCTGGGGATTTCTTTGGCTAGAGACTACAGCCAGTAGAAGGAGCGGTTCCGCATGTTTTCAACCCGCCCATAGAGGTGGGATCTCACTCACAGAATGTAAATGCGCTTGGCTCGACCTTGGGCATTCAACTTTTCAATGAATTCCTATGAAAGTTAAGCTTCCATATGCGATCTGAAAACGCACCAGACTGGACACGTGCTGTGAATGACTGCCACGCTTACCTCAGCTCTGCTCAGCTCTTCTCTCGTGATGAATGAAATCTGACTCCTGCTGCATTTGTTCCGTGCCTTTCGTTCGGCTCACTCACGCATTATTGAAAAGACACGTTCAGTTTTTAATTGTAGTGTTTATTTTCCAACTTAACAAAATGATTGTATTACTATGAAAAACAAAATGACAGTGGGGGCGGTGTAGTGGTGGGCAAGTGATAACCAGTAGCCGTGGCTTTGGGAGTGGCCTCGTAGGGAAGTGCATTCTGGGAGTTGTTGTCTTTATCCACATGAGACAAGAATGCATTTTGTCTTTTCTCAGTCTAGAAGGCACCAAATTCAAACATAATTTCACATTTCTACTACATAAATGACACCGTTTAAATACACATTCATCTTCCCAGCGCTGAAGTACCCCTTTAAGAAGGAATCCCATGTCTCTTACTCTTCTTTATTATGTATTATGTATTTAATTTCCCTTATACCTACACATATGTACTTTATAGGTACAGTATAATTACAGAAAGTTACGCTGTAAATTAATTTGACTAACGCAGTACTTTGTGGGCTGTAATCTAAAGCGTTTTTCATTATTATTTAAATACTTATTCTATTAATTTGAGTGGAAATAAGAATTGAAAAATGATAATGAACTTCAGATTCTTTCAGTAACTATTTGGTTTCATCTGCACTTGAGCAGATAGTGGAATATCCCATCAGTCTGTTTTGTATCAGAGGTTTGGCCCTCAGGCAGCATGAGCAGCGCTAACCTAACGCTAACCTGCAGTAAAACTGCCAGCCTGGCTCCTCTCGACTTGCCCCATCAGCACACCCCTGTAATATCCCAAAAGAACATCGTTCACACACTGACTGCCCCCTGCGTGCCCTCGATGACCCATAAATCTGCAGCGCTACTTCTCTTTTATAGTGCTGCTCGAGACTAAACATGCCACATGCACAGGATTTAGCTTAAAACACCTTCTGTTCTTTCTTTTTGAAGCTGTAATTTCCTGCGTTTGCTTATTTGAGCAATGAATCTATGTCACTTGCCACAAAATAAGGGACTTCCTGATTGCGCAGGCTTTATAGTTACAGAGGTCAGTGCTTCTGAGAAAAGAATTACCAAATCATTTCAACTCATTTTCTTAAAAAAGAAAAGAAGATTCAAGGTTACAGTGAGGCTCTTACAATGTATGTAAGGGGCCAATTTTCTAGAGGTTTTAAAAGCAGAAGCTTATCAATTTGATAAAAGTCCTTACATTCATTATGCTGTTAAAACGTGTGTATTAACTGAGTTGTTCTCGTAATTTCTTGGTCATTTTAGAGGTTTGGGTAGTATGTTGTCATCAGTGTTGCCAACTTATCAATAGAAATTAGCTGAAACCTGCCCAAAAAAGTTGCTAAATGTTTCTAGATGACGTAAAAGCGCCAACTGTCATTAGCTTTCGCTCCTAATCCATGCTAACATACTGTATTTTAATATAATATAGTCTAATGTCCAATAAAGCTGTTCTCATTTACATATTTTCTGTCAGACATCGGAACAAGTATGAGACAGTGATTGACTACATGTTAGCCATCAGTCCAAAAAGTCACTAGATTTGTCGCTAGTGGCTTTTTTGAAGAAAGTCGCTAAAGGGGTGTGAAAAGTCGCTAATCTAGTTAGTTGCTAAATCGGCAACACTGGTTTTCACACCAAAATCATGTTAACACTCATATTGTTTATGTACTATTGTGACTGCACTGTTGGAAAAAGTGAGTGTTTTAATGCTTATGAATGGGCCCCATTAATAATTTTTTTTGATAATTAACATTATGCCAGAAATGCTGTTAGTTGGGTTTAACTTTTACTGAGTATGTCTTTAATTTGATGTGGGGAGTATTAGCGACACCTCTCATTTATAAACTCAACATGCTTTTCCTGCTCCAAGAATATGTCTTCTCACGTCATGAGAAATGAGTATTAATAAAAGAGAATAGAACCTGCCAGGTATATAATTACATTCTACATCTGTAAGAACACTCTTTGTGTGACAGGAGTCAGACAGTAAGTCTACCTCCTTGCACATACAACACGCTATAGCACAAAGGAAAGGATTGTGTGTTTTTACAGTGAGGATGTCTGTGAGGACAGGCATCCTTAGGGAGGAGAGTGGAAACCAGGAAGCAAAGCAGCAGAGCATGGAGGTTGAGGGTGATCCGTGATGTGAATTTGACATCTGCTAGCCAGGCTAGGTCCCATGGGGGCATAAACTGTCAAGATTTGGGGTTTTATTCACAATGAAGCCCTGGTAAAGGTATAGTTCACTTTAAAATTACAATGCATTTTCAGGAAAAGGTTCCCTTTGTGTTCTCATAAATTACAAATGATATAATTATAAGTAAAAAACAGAACATTGTTTATCCTTTTTGCTTCTAATGTGAAAGGACTTTTATATTAATTGTTAATTTATTTGTTCCAGTTGTATCCAGTCATCATAGATTTGAACAATAAATCAAATTTAAAATTTTCAAAATGTACTTTTATTGAAATTTAAATATCATGATATCATGGTTTTGGTGGACAATTCTGAATTTTATTTTGTTCTGTTCAACCCTGTTATGTTATCTCATCCATTCAACATTTTAAATTTTCTTTTAAAAATGATAATTAGATTTTACAGACATCTTTTTGACCTCATGGTTCTAACCGTAAGTTTTACTTAGTCTTCTTAGTCTTATCAGTCTCTTAGAATATCAGTACGTACATCAGCCTTGTCAAGCTATATATTCTATAAAAAAAAATTGTCCTACTTATCAGGGTGGAACCATAGACTGTAAAAAAGTTTGACGACGTCCCTTCACTATCTTCCATTAAAGAAAAGTGAAGCCGTCAATGTCCGAATATACACAAATGGGTAGGTTTAGGGATGGGGGTTGGGCTACATGTTCAAACGTGTCTGAATAGCGTAAATACAAAAAGAAAATAGATGTAAATAAAATTATGCTGGCTGATTAAATTGAGAATCACACTGCATGTCATAATGGCAAAATCATAATCTAATTCAATTCAAGAGTTTTATTTGTCACATACACAGTTATATACACAATATACAACTGGCAGTGAAATGTAAACAGGTCCGCTCCATGGACAGTGCAAATAACAGTTACAAGAAATTAAAATAGAAATAGAATAAAATTAGAATAAAAAGTATTAACATAAGTAGAATTATAAATAAATCAAGTAAAAGATAAAAATAGGAAATAAGATAAAAATAAAAATATAAAAATAAAAATATAAAAATATAAAAAAATAAGTGGATATGATAAGTGAGATAAACTGTAGACTTAGAAATAAGTGGTTAACATAAATATATATATATGTATATATAAAGAAGTATAATGTGCAAGGTTTATTACAGGTTGTTACGCAGTAACAATAGGAAAGTAAAGTGCAGTGCAATGGCAGTATGTGGATGTTAATGTTTAAACTGGATGTTTATGCGTGTGCGGGGTGAAGTGAAGTCACGTGACTGAGTTCAGGAGTCTGATGGCCTGGGGGAAGAAACTCCTCCTGAGTCTTTCAGTCTTTGCCATCAGGCAAAGTCTGACAAAGTAATATCAATGTCATTTCATCATGACGATAACCATGCCCAACGCGTCTGTATATGACGCCAAAGGTTTCTCATTGAAATCAATGGAGTACCCTGCGCATCGAAAAATGACGCCTAGGGGTATCCTGTGCATTAAAAAGCCGAAGGGAACTGACCAAGCGTCAATATGTGACGATTTGGGTGTGAGACCGTGTTGCCCGTTCACATGGATCCACGAAAATGACTAGAAGCACTGGGTTATGCATGACAGGCCAGTAGTTATTTACTTTGTAAAGAAACACTACCAGTGTTGGGGGTAACCATAGACTGCAATTTTTGTAACGCTTTACAAGTATCTTGAGTTACGTAATCAGATTAATTTTTCAAGTAACTAGTAAAGTAACGCATTACTTTTCAAATTTACCACCAAATGTCTGAGTTAGTTTTTCAAAAAAGTAACGCAAGTTACTTTTTCACATTTATTTGACTGACAGCTCTCCTGTCCCCGTGTTGAGAAAAATTGAGAGTAAGTGCAGAGGCGTTGTGTGTAAACATGATATTTATTGTAGTTCTAGACTAAATGTAAGAATTTATTCATCTCACTTGCACAATAAAGATTCAGTACTCCTCAAAATGAATAAAATCAGTCAAATGCAAAATCAGAGTACTATGCAAACCTCCAATAATTAAATGTTAAATAAAACAAAAAAAATGTATGCATTTAATCTACCTTTATTGACCAATGTCTTGCTGCTGACCTTCAGTTAAACCATGAGCAAAAATGACTAGATTTTTTGTTTTTTCGCCCTCTACGGTTCATGCATGAATTTGCATTTTTACCTCAGCCTGAGGCTTGTTATTTCAATTTTGGTATGAAGAGGTCTTAACATTTGCACAAAAATAGAACCTTTTTGTCACAAAAAAAACAAAAAAAAACCCCAAACAAACAAGCCCAGCCGAGGTGAGAAAAAGTAACGTAAAAGTAACGCAAAAGTAATGTAACGCATTACTTTTCTTGAAAGGTAACTAATAACTCAATTAGTTACTTTTTAATGGAGTAACGCAATATTGTAATGCATTACTTTTCAAAGTAACTTTCCCCAACACTGAACACTACACACCTATAGACTGAACACGTAATACGCATGCACATGACATCATCTTCGCAATTCACGTTTTTTGTAGTTTACGCGGAGACGATAATGTATCGTTTTCAAAAACTTGCACTTTGAAACCCGTTTTTTTAAAAGCTTGCATTTTCAGGCCCTTAACCTCTTAACAAGCGCCCCATTTTTTAGGAATTCTTTGAAAACGATATACCCAAATGAAAATGTCTGCAGCTCTTAAACCCTATGGTCTATATTCATAAACCTGGTCTTATTTTAAACTAGACACTTGAAATATTGCTACCCAAGAGTCATAATAACTCAAAGTAATATGGGAACAGAGTAATATACATGTAAATATACATGTAAGTGACTCACGTTTTTTGTTTTTTGTTTTCACTTAGGGAAAAAAATATTATAATTTAATGTTAAAATGCGGTTGCCATGTAAATAAACAGTCAAAGCACAAAAAAGTGTTAACTAAAGTTTTTGTTGTTTACTCCTTAATTGTGTGCTTTATTGCAGCCACTTCACCCGTTACACAGGCAGATTTTTTGTTTTTTGCAATGCTTTGATTTGCTAGTGAAGTCCATTATGCTGACCTTCAACCCTCCCCAATTTTTTAAAAATGTAACAGATTTTTTCCCCCTGTGAATTTCACACACAAATGGCACAGTTTCCTGAGAATGGGCCTCATATATAATGCAACCTATTAAACTGCTATAAAACTGCAACAATACAACAAATTGTAACGAGTTTCTGCAGAATGGCTGCCCTGATAAAGGCAGAGGCTGATAAACAGGAACATTAGCCTAGAACTCAGTGCAGCAATTGTTCCTGTGGGGCGACTATGCTAACACAGCTGAAAAGCACTTCCTTTAGGTAGCATTTGGATTTTATTCTGCAAGAACCAGAAATAACCAGAGAATTATGACTTGCACTGGTTTCTTATTGGCAGACTAACTTGTTTACTCTTTAACCAAATTACAGCCCAGAATGCCACAAGGCGCCCACAGACGGTGCTTCCTTCTGAGTAGAGACTTAGTGACTCCCAGCTGTGGCATTTTTGGGAAGGTTCATTTTGGGTCCTATACCTCTCTGTCTCACAGACAGGTCAACTCTCAGGGAATTAAGAACTGTCTCCGGTCCTACACAACAATGAGATCTGCCCTGAGGCCAGCTAGTGAGTGCTGTATGAACATCCTGTTTGTTGTTAGTGGTATTTCATTTTTCTTGATGCAAATATGGCCTTCTGGTGAAGAGTTATGTTGATGAGTTTCTCCACATGTTTCAGGTTGAGGACCTTTATTGAATTTTACCCACTTATTATATGTTGTTTGCATGGCTGAAATGATTCATTTTGCCTTATGGCACAACATTTCAATGTAAGGTTAGACCAGGTAACTAATGCAAAGGCTGTGGGACTTTTAAGTGGAACATATGCTTGAGCATGCCAAAAAAAATATTATATTAAACTGAATTGAGTCCATGGATAGTGCCATTCATTTGCATGAGCTGTTTCTCCAGAGGAATCATGCAAATCAGATAACGGCACAAAATCTGTGTTTAATACAAGTTTGCATTTCCCGATCAATGTGTTTATTCACACCCCATATCTGATTATACATGCTTGATCATAATTTGATGAATAACAGTTGCCATGATTAATAGAGCATGTCCACAAATGTATTGTGTATGTAAATGCGAAAATGAAAAACTTTCTGTTGATGGTAAAAGTGCTAAATTAGCAACTGTAAAATACTGTTACTTTACTGTTTGCACTGAAACTAATGACAATGGCATACAAAAGTCTTACTTATATCTTATATACTGTATATATCCTCTATATTTCATTACTTTCCATTTGTAGCTTTTCACTGTGCAAGACAAAACAAGAGTAGTGTTTTACCACAGATCTTTTGAAATAAAGCAAGGATGTGTTAAAAATATCACGAGAAGTTGTTAGACAGAAAGACAGCTTTGTTAGCAGTCCTCATGTCACTATACCCTCTGGCTTCTCACAAGATCTTCTCAAGAGAACGATGGTCTAGATGAGGATTGAGTCACATGGCTGGCTGCCGCAGGCTGACATAAGTATTAGCCCTTTGTCTCTTGAGACTAGCTTGTGTAGTCAACATTTATTACCAAGA
Organism: Gobio gobio; assembly: GCF_949357685.1. Classification (NCBI taxonomy): domain Eukaryota; kingdom Metazoa; phylum Chordata; class Actinopteri; order Cypriniformes; family Gobionidae; genus Gobio; species Gobio gobio. Next base: position 38,346,033 of record NC_137108.1, read on the forward strand.
GAAGTTGTACAGCAAAGAATCATAGTTGAGATCTTTCACGTGCCCTGTCTCACAGAGAGAATAGAAACAATAAAAAAGTTTTAACAAGATACTTTTTTAGCAAGCTACTTTTAATATCATGGTAAATCATGCTAGAATCATGGTAAACTGGTAAATCATGCTAGAATCATGGTAAACTATGGTAAATCATGGTAAACTATGGTACATCATGGTACACTATGATCAATCATGCTAGAATCATGGTGAACTATGGTAAACTATGGTAAATCATGCTAGAATCATGGTAAACTATGGTAAATCATGCTAGAATCATAGTAAACTATGGTAAATCATGGTAAACTATGGTAAATCATGCTAGAATCATGGTAAACTATGGTAAATCATGGTAAACTATGGTAAATCATGGTAAACTATGTTAAATCATGGTACACTATGGTCAATCATGCTAGAATCATGGTGAACTATGGTAAACTATGGTAAATCATGCTAGAATCATAGTAAACTATGGTAAATCATACTAGAATCATGGTAAACTATGGTAAATCATGCTAGAATCATAGTAAACTATGGTAAATCATACTAGAATCATGGTAAACTATGGTAAATCATGCTAGAATCATAGTAAACTATGGTAAATCATGCTAGAATCATGGTAAACTATGGTAAATCATGCTAGAATCATAGTAAACTATGGTAAATCATGCTAGAATCATAGTAAACTATGGTAAATCATGCTAGAATCATAGTAAACTATGGTAAATCATACTAGAATCATAGTAAACTATGGTAAATCATACTAGAATCATGGTAAACTATGGTAAATCATGCTAGAATCATAGTAAACTATGGTAAATCATGCTAGAATCATGGTAAACTATGGTAAATCATACTAGAATCATAGTAAACTATGGTAAATCATGCTAGAATCATGGTAAACTGGTAAATCATGGTAAATCATGCTAGAATCATGGTAAATCATACTAGAATCATAGTAAACTATGGTAAATCATGCTAGAATCATGGTAAACTGGTAAATCATGGTAAATCATGCTAGAATCATGGTAAACTGGTAAATCATGGTAAACTATGATAAATCATGTTAGAATCATGGTAAACTATGGTAAATCATTGTAAACTATGGTAAATCATGCTAGAATCATGGTAAACTATGTTAAACCATGGTAAACTATGGTAAATCATGGTAAACTATGGTAAATCATGCTAGAATCATGGTAAACTGGTAAATCATGCTAGAATCATGGTAAACTGGTAAATCATGGTAAACTATGGTAAATCATGCTAGAATCATGGTAAACTGGTAAATCATGGTAAACTATGGTAAATCATGCTAGAATCATGGTAAACTATGGTAAATCATGGTAAACTATGGTAAATCATGCTTAGAATCATGGTAAACTATGGTAAATCATGGTAAACTATGGTAGATCATGCTAGAATCATGGTAAACTGGTAAATCATGGTAAACTATGGTAAATCATGCTAGAATCATGGTAAACTGGTAAATCATGCTAAACTATGGTAAATCATGCTAGAATCATGGTAAACTGGTAAATCATGGTAAACTATGGTAAATCATGCTAGAATCATAGTAAACTATGGTAAATCATGGTAAACTATGGTAAATCATGCTAGAATCATAGTAAACTATGGTAAATCATGGTAAACTATGGTAAATCATGCTAGAATCATTGTAAACTATGGTAAATCATGGTAAACTATGGTAAATCATGGTAAACTATGTTAAATCATGGTACACTATGGTCAATCATGCTAGAATCATGGTGAACTATGGTAAACTATGGTAAATCATGCTAGAATCATAGTAAACTATGGTAAATCATACTAGAATCATGGTAAACTATGGTAAATCATACTAGAATCATGGTAAACTATGGTAAATCATGCTAGAATCATAGTAAACTATGGTAAATCATGCTAGAATCATGGTAAACTATGGTAAATCATGCTAGAATCATAGTAAACTATGGTAAATCATGCTAGAATCATAGTAAACTATGGTAAATCATGCTAGAATCATAGTAAACTATGGTAAATCATACTAGAATCATAGTAAACTATGGTAAATCATACTAGAATCATGGTAAACTATGGTAAATCATGCTAGAATCATAGTAAACTATGGTAAATCATACTAGAATCATAGTAAACTATGGTAAATCATGCTAGAATCATAGTAAACTATGGTAAATCATGCTAGAATCATAGTAAACTATGGTAAATCATACTAGAATCATAGTAAACTATGGTAAATCATACTAGAATCATGGTAAACTGGTAAATCATGCTAGAATCATGGTAAACTATGGTAAATCATACTAGAATCATAGTAAACTATGGTAAATCATGCTAGAATCATGGTAAACTGGTAAATCATGGTAAATCATGCTAGAATCATGGTAAACTATGGTAAATCATACTAGAATCATAGTAAACTATGGTAAATCATGCTAGAATCATGGTAAACTGGTAAATCATGGTAAATCATGCTAGAATCATGGTAAACTGGTAAATCATGGTAAACTATGATAAATCATGTTAGAATCATGGTAAACTATGGTAAATCATTGTAAACTATGGTAAATCATGCTAGAATCATGGTAAACTATGTTAAACCATGGTAAACTATGGTAAATCATGGTAAACTATGGTAAATCATGCTAGAATCATGGTAAACTGGTAAATCATGCTAGAATCATGGTAAACTGGTAAATCATGGTAAACTATGGTAAATCATGCTAGAATCATGGTAAACTGGCAAATCATGGTAAACTATGGTAAATCATGCTAGAATCATGGTAAACTATGGTAAATCATGGTAAACTATGGTAAATCATGCTAGAATCATGGTAAACTATGGTAAATCATGGTAAACTATGGTAGATCATGCTAGAATCATGGTAAACTGGTAAATCATGGTAAACTATGGTAAATCATGCTAGAATCATGGTAAACTATGGTAAATCATGCTAGAATCATGGTAAACTGGTAAATCATGGTAAACTATGGTAAATCATGCTAGAATCATGGTAAACTATAGTAAATCATCTGTATTGACTTCAAAACTGTCAAACTGAATTTTTTTAACTACTTTAAACTTCAAACCTTTAAACTTTGCACTTAAATCTTTAAATTGGATCATCAACCATAACTCCGTCCAGGACAGCCAGGAATCTTGGAGTTGTGATCGATGATCAGCTAAAATTCACTGACCACATTACTGCAACAACCCGGTCCTGCAGATTTGCATTATACAACATTAGGAAGATTAGAGCCTTCCTATCAGAGCAGACCACACAACTCTTGGTCCAAGCTCTTGTTCTCTCCAGACTGGACTACTGTAATGCTCTTCTTGCAGGCCTTCCGGCATGCACTATCAAACCCTTGCAACTGATCCAGAATGCAGCGGCGAGGGTGATCTTTAACGAGCCGAAGAGAGCGCACGTCACGCCTCTCTTCATCAGACTCCACTGGCTACCAATAGCCGCTCGCATCAAATTCAAGGCACTGGTACTCGCCTTCAAAGCAACCACTGGCTCTGCACCAATTTACCTTAACTCGCTTGTTCAGACATACACACCCTCCAGGAGTTTGCGTTCTACCAGTGAACGACGCCTTGTGGTGCCATACCAGAGAGGCATGAAATCACTGTCACGGACCTTTTCCTGGACTGCCCCCACCTGGTGGAATGACCTGCCTATCTCAATTCGAGCAGCCGAGTCTGTAGCCATTTTCAAAAAACATCTAAAGACGCATCTCTTCCAGCAGCACCTGACCAATCAAGAATAGCACTTAACATTCTATTCATTTTTCTGTCTGTCTAATTTATTTAAAAAAAAAAAAAAAAAAAAAATCCTTTGTGTTCTGTGTTAGATTAACTGAGACTTGTTACAGCACTTGCATACTGTAGCCTCTGACTGTTGTAGTTGCTTCTATTGCTCTCATTTGTAAGTCGCTTTGGATAAAAGCGTCTGCTAAATGACTAAATGTAAATGTAAATGTAAATTAACTTTAAGCTTTCTGGTCTATACTTTTTCAAGCCAACTTCAAAGTTTGTTTACAAATTTTACTCATCTAGTAGGCTATACATATAATATTGTGTTGGTCCCCCTTTTGCTGCCAAAGCATCCTTGCACCCGGCCATCCCAGTGATGTAAAAGAAAACGTGATTCATCAGACCAGGCCACCTTCTTCCATTGTTCCGTGGTCCAGTTCTGATGCTCACGTGCCCACTGTTGGCGCTTTAGGCGGTGGACAGGGGTCAGCATGGGCATCCTGACTGATGCAGCCCCATACGCAACAAACTGTGATGCACGGTGTATTCTGACACCTTTCTATCAGAACCAGCATTAACTTCTTGAGCAATTTGAGCTATTCAGTAGCTGTTCCTTCCTTGGACCACTTTTGATAGATACTGACCACTGCAGAACGGGAACACCCCACAAGAGCTGCAGTTTTGGAGATGCTCTGTCGTCTAGCCATCAAAATTTGGCCCTTGTCAAACTCGCTCAAATCCTTACGCTTTCCCATTTTTCCTGCTTCTAACACATCATCTTTGAGGGCAAACTGTTCACTTGTTGTCCAACTACTAACATGTGCCATGATGAAGAGATAATCAGTGTTATTCACTTCACCTGTGCCTATGCCTGATCGGTGTATATTTTATATTGAATCTTATATTGAAGCTATTCTTGCAGATTCAACTCATCCACTGTTCCATGAATTTAAAATGCTTCCTCCAGGTGCTTAGACGGTGTAGCAGTCGATAGGCATTCTTTTATTCTCACTGCTGTAAGGCTTTTAAACTTGTAAAATGTCAGAATATTGTGTTTGCTGTTTGCTGTTTATGTGTTGACATGGTTACAAATTTTATGCTGTACCAAAAATCGCCCTTTGGGCTTATAATACAATTTTGACTTGAACTTGAACTAATTCATACAAAACAAGTAGGCTATTCGAAGCTTAGGGGCCGTTTGCACAACATCGTTTTCGACTAAAAACTGAAAACTTTTTATACATTTTGGCCGTTTAGGAGGCCTGAAAATGGGTTTCAAAGTTTTTGAAAATCATAGGCTACTGTTATCGTCTCTGTGTAAACAACAAAAACACGCATTAGTAAAACAGTGATGTCGCATGCGTATATGTGTTCAGTCTATAGTGTTTCTTTAAAGAGTGACTTTGCCAACTGCTGGTCTGGCAGCATAATACAGCATTTTTCATAGTTTTCGTCATTCCGTGTGAATGAGGATCGTTTTGACAATGTTGTCATCTGTACACAAATCGCAAAGGAAAAACTTTTCAGTTTTTTAGTATATCGTTGACGTGTAAACATGCCCTTAGTGTGAGGTATCAGGTGTAAAACTGTGAATGTTGATGATTCATTTCTAAAGACTGCAGTCTGTCAATACACCCTCGACTGCCTTTCCTTCACGGCTGGCATAATTACTGGTTTAGCCTTGTGAGTTTGTAACACCAGAGCTCCATTAAGTGCTGATAATGGCAGCCCCAGCATTCCACAGGGGCTAAACTACAGCTGGAGCCTCAAGGCTGACTGGAGAACTTTCGAACTACACACAGCCTCCCTGCACAACCATTTCCATTCCAGCGTTTTCAATGTGTCTATGTGTGTTTTGTGGAATGGATCTGTCAGGTCATGTGTTTTATTACACTGCCAAATGTAACCTTATGAAGACATCTCGGGGCAGTGTAATTGGCATTTAAGTGCTCTTAAGGGAACATTGCCTTATCTAGATTGCAAATGATGTTTGTATTTTGTGGTGAAGGATTTGTGAGTGGGTGTCTGTCTTTGTCAATCAACATCTGAAAATGTTCAACAGCTTGAACACACAAGTTGGTCTGAAGTTCATATCACTATAATTTTGCGAATACTTATGATTAGGGATTTGAGCAAACCCCTACATTTAAGTATTACATATAACTTGCATAACCTGCACTGTTTGTATTACGGACAAATCAAAATGTGAGACTTGTGTACACACTACCATTTACAATTTTGTTTTAATATTTTTGAGTCTCTCACTAAAGCTGCAGTTATTTACATAATGTATTGTGAAATATTATTACAATTTCAAATGACTGTTTTCTATTTTTATGCGTTTTAAAATGTAATTTATTCCTGATGGCAAAGCTGAATTTTCGGCATTATTACTCCAGTCTTCAGTGTCACGTGATCCTTCAGAAATTATTATAATATGCTGATTTGCTGCAAGAAACATTTCATATTATTATTATGGATGTTGAATACACTTGTGCTACTTATTTTTGTGGAGATTGCAATAGTTGTTTTTCAGGATTGTTTGATGTAATATAGAAAGTAAAAAAAGAGACGTTTATTTGAAATATATTTTTTGCCTTTACTGTCACTTTTAATTGAATGCATCCTTGCTAAAATAATAATAATATAAAAAATCTTACTGACCTAAACCTTAGAAATGATAGATCAAAGCAGACTACCCCATCTTAAACTTGCAGTTTAGTAAGCAATAATTTAGTTTTTTGTTTTGTCTTTGATCTTGTTTTATGGAAGTGAACCAGGACTATGTGGGGTCTATTTTGTAATAATTCATTTAAAATTATTTATTTTTTTTAACCAGAATATCATCCCATACCATCCTAGTACCTGCATAACAACACCCTGGCATCATGGTGGTTTTCTACAGTAAAAAAGTACTGTTTCTTATACCCATAATGCAAGTCCTTCATACTTCATATATCTCCACAGTCAGAAAAGAAGGAACTCAAGGAGGGTTGTGAAAGCACCTTAGATCTTTCAGAAGCTGTGGGACTTGGCCCGAGGACTCAACGATGCTTTGCTGCTGGGGTGTTGAACTGTTCATGTCTTCCGCCCAGCCTTCACCCCTCCCAGCTTTTTAGTCCCACTCACTCAATGGTTTAAACCTTGTTCACACTTCTTCACCCTCTTTTAGCATGGAGAAGAACACTGAGACCTTGTACTGGTCCAGGCTTGGGGTTCCGGGACTGGTGCCGACCACAGAGGGACCACGTCAGTCTCCCCCGAGCCATTTCCTGTCTTAACCCTCCCATCTAATACCAAACAGACCTCATTCTGCTTGTGTTCACCGACAGGACTGAGCCAACGGGCGTGCCAGAACCCTCTGTGCTCTTTGCACTTATCAAAAACATCAGAAAACAGAGAAGGTCAGCATAGAGCGTTAAACAGTCTCCATAGTTTCAGTCTCGCTGTAGCAACATCAACTCTTTCATCTCATATTTGTTGTGGGCAATGAGTTTGATCACTTCTGCTATGAATGGGTATGACGATTTCTCACAGGGACAGTTTTGGGAAAATCTTACGTATTTGCTTGTTATATAAAAGGGTGGAGGCTTTACCTGCAGGGAAATTTGATCAGTCCTTGGGCATTAATGAGGTCAATCTAAAGTTAAGAGGCTCCAGGAATTCTCCAGCACATGTTTGTGCATCAAAACATTATTTTGTCCCAATTCTTATTTTGAAAGTCTTTAGTGACATTCAAACATGCTGCTCTTTTCCGAATGAAACACAATGCACGATCACTGGCTGTCTAGGTCAGTCACAATTTTGTTTAGCTGAAAATGAAAGAAATTGAAATTGGTCTTAGAAATATTCTCTTTTTTACACTATATGTTGCCAAAAGTTTTGAGACGTCTGCCTTTACATGCACATGAACTTTAATGACATCCCATTCTTAATCCGTAGGGTTTAAAATAGAGTTGGCCAACCTTTGCAGCTATGACAGCTTCAACTCTTCTGGAAAGGATTGCCACAAGGTTTCGGAGTGTGTTTATGGGAGTTCTTGACCATTCTTCTAGAAGAACATCTGTGAGGTCAGGCACTGATGTTGGATGAGAAGGCTTGGCTCGCAGTCTCCGCTCTAAATCATCCCAAAGGTGTTCTATTGGGTTGAAGTCAGGACTCTGTGCAGTCCAGTCAAGTTCCTCCATACCAAACTCGCTCATCCATGTCTTTATGGACCTTGCTTTGTGCACTGGTGCGCAGTCATGTTGGAACAGGAAGGCATCCCCAAACTGTTCCCACAAAGTTGGGAGCATGACATTTTCCAAAATATCTTGGTATGCTGAAGCATTAAGAGTTCCTTTCACTGGAACTAAGGGGCCAAGCCCAGCCCCTGAAGAACAACCCCACACCATAATCCCCCCTCCACCAAACTTTACACTTGGCACAATGCAGTCAGGCAAGTACCGTTCTCCAGGCAACCGCCAAACCCAGACTCGTCCATCGGATTGCCAGACAGAGGAGAGTTGCTTAACAGAGCCTAAGTGTCTGATAAATGTCTTGTTATCTTGTAGAACGTTCAGCACTGGCGCTCCCTAAACCGAGAGTATGGGGGATCACAAATCGAAAGTGAAAATAAACGTGAGCTCCCTGATGTGCACAGATAAAACCTGTCTCCCAATATCAAATCTATCTTAGGCTGGGCTGTGTAGTTGTAACCACCTCTCAGCTCTTGTCTCTGTTTGCACTTTGAATATTGAGAGAGTACTTTGATTATGATTGCATTTATTGTTTGCACTTAATAAGACAAAATTATACTGTTGTTATTTCTGTTCAATTTGTGGAAAGGAGTTCAATTAGGAGGTCACACACAGCCTCAGTCAGAAGTCCTGGAAGCTCAAAATTAATGTACAGTAAGGTCTGAAGAGACTCATAAATATGTGAAATCATACAGGGGAGAAGCCAGTCAGTTGAGTTTGTGGCAAAACCTTTTACAGTGCTTGAGTATTGCTGTCATTCAATGCATTTGATAATTATACTCAGAAAATAGAACTGAAATTCCAATCATTACAAGATGATTAGTTAAAACGTTTCAAAATGCACCTGCAGTCTATTTTTCCAGTTATGAATGTTGTCATTGAGGATACTGTGCAAAAATCTTGCCTTGTCTCATTCTCGTGAACCCAATCTCGTGTCTTGTCTCATTGTATTTCTCATCTTTTTCTTGATTCAACAGAGCCGTGTTGAACCCTATCCAGGAATACTTGGCGTTCGTCTCAGCATGGTATTTTTTTATGCAATAGAATTAGGCAATTCACTATCTTGCTCCTGTTGCAGCATTTGAAATAGCACACTTATTCTTTGCAGCTGCAATTATCGCAGTCAATTATCAGATTAGCGGTTGGCTGGAAAACTAGTGACTTCTCTACAGGAAATTGCTCTCAATTAAAGACCTACTGTAAAAGGAGACAGTACAGTGGCAAAGATCGCTGGTGTAAAGGGCACTCCCACAGCTCACAGCATTAGTCAGTTATATTGGGTTCAATTGGTTGCATTTGCATGCTTTCAGCTATTTTACTCTGTATTTGAATTTGAAAGTATACCATTCAAAATTTTGGGGTCAGCCAGGACACAATCAAAAGTGGCAGTAAGACGTTTACAATGTTACAAAATATTTCTATTTCAAATAAATGCAGCCTTGATGAGCATAAGAATCTTTCCAAAAAATGATTTCAAAAACATTTTAAAAATCTTACCGACCCTGAACTTTTGAACGGTAGTATCTAGATAGATAGATCTACATCTCAAGAGGGGCTAGCTAAAGCATGACTTTGTTTTCATGCACATTCATCATCTAACACACCTGGTGAGCTTTATCACCTCATTTCACCTCAGTTATGGTCTCAGCAGACAAGCTCGATCTTGCCTGTATATCCTACTCTCTCCACCACCCATTACACCAACTTTCTCACATGAACACTTTTGTGCTTCAGACCTAATGGTCTGCTTTTGACAAATATGCCATTGATAAGTGCACATCGCCCTACTTGTTTGCTAGGCCTTGGATGTTCTTGTAATTTACTCCCCTGTGTTAAAAGGGAGCGCTGGGTTTATGTAGAACAGGTCCAACCTAGACAGCCTTTGCCTCCCACTGGCCTATCTCCCATTTTGCTCCCCCATGCTCCCTACTGGCTTTGAAGAGCCGCTGCTCTGGAGTGTAAATCAGCCCGTGGGACAGGTGGAGATCTGCCAGCTGTGTGGAGATCCAGGCAGGAATGTCATAGGGGATGGAAAGCTCTGGTAAAAACCACTGGATCTTCTCTTTAATTAAAGGGAGAGGTGAAAGTAATTGAATTGGACAAACATCATTCATGTTCTCTATTACATCAACAGATATACAAATGTGTGTGTGTCTGACAGATAACAATAACAAGTAGATTTTCTGAAGAAAATGGGAGCGGTGCTTGTAGACTGTGTTGTAGTCATCAAATCCGGACAAGACCTGACTCGGACCGACTAAAGACCAAATTCAAGACCATATTTTCTGTCCAGGCCGAGTCCAAATGCTCTTAAAAATATTATCTTGGACTCCAGTAGCTCCTCACTGCAGAACACAAGATCCAGGGGGTAGAGTTGGGAAAGGTTTAGGTTTGGGGTGTAGTCTCAGCCTCAGACGTCACACCCATGGACCATTGGCTGAACTACTGATGCACACGGCATACTTAACTGGAAACACTTCAGGATTTTTGAAGTCGTCATTTGATTGGAAGAATGCCATCGTGGAAGAAGAACGCCATCGTGTATACAACTGTGACGAGCGATTACCAGGATCAACTAAACGCTGGATTTTCAAAAGTATGTGAACTTCATGGCTCCATTGTTGCAGTAATATAGCAAAGTATATAAAGTGGGAGGAGTTGGATCTGGATCCAACCCCGCCCCTGGATCTCGTGTTCTGCAGTGAGGACCATCTCTTGGACTCGGATTTGAGTCCAAGTCCAGTTTTGTCCAGATTTGAGTACCACAACGGTCACCGTGATTGTGCCAAGTAAATTTAGTTGATCCTTGAAGTGCATTTCTGTCTGAAAACATAGTACCTATCCCTAAACCTAACTCTAACCATAACTTATCCCTAAAACCAGAGGGAAAAATAGGTGAATAAATGATGTAGAAGCACCTAACCCTGGTTAAAAGCCTAAACTTAACATAAACTGTAAACTTGTCCCCAAAATCTAATTGGTTGATTGGAATGTTATTCCAAGGTCCCGGAACTTGTACTTGGTGAATTCTCATTCATGGACATTTTAAAATGCTGTTTATTGCTGTGATGGCAAAGCTGAACTTTCCGCATTATTACTCCAGTCTTCATTGTCATGATCCCTCAGAAATCATTCTAATCATTCTAATGCGTCTTTTCTAAACTATTCATTCCTTTAAAAACAATTACTGACCCCAAACTCTCATTGAATGGTAGTGCATGTATCACACATAGCTATTTGTTAGTTTGAAGGTCATGCTCATTAGCCTAGATGGGCTTTTACTCACTTTTGTGTTTTGCTACATACCACAGCAATCTAAGTTCCAAGTATTTGAAACCAATTAGTAAAACATAAAGTAACACACTAAGTTTAGATTTCGGTGTTGTGTGTTTTAAGTGACAGTGACACTTTTTGAAAACAGCAGATTCAGTGTAGTTCTGTACTATGAACTGCTTTCAATTATGATTAGCTTGTAGCTTGGCAAGCTACAATTTCGAAGTATTTCCCCCAACACTGACGCAAACACTCCCCTCTCAAAGGCTCTTTCATTCTTCTGTCTGTCATGTTTTATTCAGTGTGGAAAATCTTAGTTAATTGGTCTAGAGTTGGCTTTTCGTGGCTGTTTCCTTAACAACAGGGGAAAGACCCTTTCTCCCTCCTTTTTCTCTTCCCCAAACCCTGCCCATTTAAGGCTGGACCTCTTTTTTTTCCCTTTTTCTCCCTCTCCCTCTCCCTCTCTTTCCATGTCTTTCTCTCTTCTGCGTGTGAGGACTGTGTGACAGCTTTTCCTGCTGCTCGTAGCGAACGGCTGAAAGGGAGTGAACACGGCAGCTTGTAATGCAAACTCAACCCGAGGCAAACATATGTACTACTGAGTGGTCATTGGACGGGACTGTGAAGACTCTTCTCAGTTTGGGCTGTGCAACGTATTGATACCATCAGCTCTGGACTAAACTTCCCAAGAAGTCTGATGAAGCGTGTGATGCTGTAGGAGAACAACTTTGAGATTTTTATGTGGTGAGTTTCTGACTTTTTATTTAGTGATGTTACTTGGTACAACTTTAGTAAACCTGTTGCACTGAGAGATGTTCTCTAATGATATTCAATGCAACAACAAAAAAAGAAAAAAATTGTTGTTTTGTTTTTCAGCAAAAATATCTAAATCCTTAAAACAAGTTTACTTGAGAAGCAAACTAGTCTAACACTTTTTTTAATTTTAGAAAACATCAAATAAATTTTAATTTTGTATCATTATTGTTCTTGTTTTAAGCATAAACCTCCCTTCTATTACATATTATAATGTTTATTTATATATCATTTTAGACTTTATCACTGAAAAACAACACTAAGATACTATTATACAACTATTATATAACCACATCTTCATATAATTGATTTGTTTGTTTCTTTGGATATTTATTTATTATGAATGTGATGCTGAGTGTTGTTGATAGAACTCTGGCACACGTCACATCTGTATGAATTTGTTGACTCATATGCTCATATGCTCATGAATCATGTCCTGTAAAGTTATGATTTTTAAATCTTCCAATCAGAGATGTCATCTGTGCAGATGGAAGTTATTTTAGATCATTTTGCACTCATTAAGTGTGTGTGTGTGTGTGTGTCCCTTCATGAGAGTTCAAGTCCTGGACAGAAGCATTCTTAATTGAGTTGCGTTAGGGCAAGAGCTGCAGCTGTAAATTGGTTAATGTTTTATCATTATAAAAATAAACACCCAGGCTCATTGTGTGCTTATCTGCGGGAAGGTCAATAATAATGTAATGTGACCAGGCAGTTGAGGTGAGGGATTCATGCATGACTGATGTGTTTCTTCAAACAAAAAGGGGTTTCCTGTACAAGAGCCAAGTGAGTAGTTAAAAGCCCCTGTGTTTGCATGCCACACCTTTCTAGTTATAAAATAAACCATTTAAATATACCTTTGACACGAACGTCTATTCAAAGGCTCGCACTTTTGAACAGCTGATTGTTAAAGTCTTTGTTTGTTTTGGCGTGCAATGTAAGTTTGATTTATATCCCGATAGAGAGATGTGCAAAACTCGCAGCTGCTTTTTGTTTAGAGATGGATGACTTGTGTTCAAATCCGTTCAACCCTGCTCTGAGCATCTGCTCTCCTCCGCAAACTCTCTCTATCGTTGTTCAGTGAGCCACCTTATCTTCTTGAGTTAACGGTCTGTAGATTTGGAGGGAGGTCAGAGGTCAACCTCTGCTCTGACTGCCTTGTCCTGTTGTATCCACATTTCTGAGATGGAAAGATGGACTAACACACATATACACAAAATATAGCGCTAATTCTGAATAATCATAGAAAGTATAATAAAAGTGTCATTAAAGTGATTTCTATGGCTTTTGACATTATCATATGATATGATAAATTATAGTCTTCTTAAAGGGTTAGTTCACCCAAAAATGATTATTAGCCCATGATTTACTCACCCTGAAGTCATCCAAGGTGTATATGACATTCCTTTTTTCAGACGAATAAAATCAGAGTTATATTAAAAATGTCCTGGCTCTTCCAAGCTTTATAATGGCAGTGACTTCCATAAAAGTCCATAAAAGTGCATCTATCTATCATATAACTGCTCCACACGGCTCCGGGGGGTTAATAAAGGCCTTCTGAAGCAAAGCATTTGTATAAGAAAAATATCCATATTTAAAACTTTATAAAGTAAAATATTTAGCTTCCGCTAGATCGGAAAAAAACTTAACTGGTGTGCAATGTCGTCAGACGTAGCGTAAGTATTTTGAACTACGAGAAGCACTACACTTATACACAGAAGGCGATCTGGTGGAAGCTATTTACTTTATAAAGTTTTAAATATTGATATTTTTCTTAGACAAACACATCGCTTTGCTTCAGAAGGCCTTTATTAACCCCCCTGAGCAGTGTGGAGCAGTTATATGATGGATAGATGCACTTTTATGGACTTCAAAAACGAAGCAACAATTCACTGCCATTATAAAGCTTGGAAAAGCCAGGACTTTTTAAATATAACTCAGATTTTATTCGTCTGAAAGAAGAATGTCATATACACCTAGGATGACTTGAGGGTGAGTAAATAATGGGCTAATTTTCATTTTTGGGTGAACTAACCCTTTAAGACCTGAACGGATATTTGACCCAAAAATGAAAATTCTGTCTTCATTCACTCACCCTCAAGTTGTTCCAAACCTGTATAAATGTCTTTGTTCTGCTGTACAGAAAGGAAGATATTTGTAAGAACAAACATGTTGTTACAAACATTCTTCCTTTGTGTACAGCAGAATATAGTACAGGTTTGTACAGGTTTGGAACAACTTGAGGGTGAATAAATTATGACATAGTTTTCATGTTGACTATCCCTTTAAGCTTTATGAAAGGAACAGACCAAAATCTATCACATCACATCACTATAACATTTATTATTATTATTAAATTCACTGATTACCTTTCCTTCCACTCTTAAATCAAATGGCACTGAGTGATTGTGTTGTTATTTTATGTCAATGTCATTGGCCACAATTGTCAATGGCATCCACATGCATTTTTGTAATCTGAATTGACCTCCTCTGAAGCTCTAAAATGGACATAATTTTCATATATAAAGCAATTACTACACCTTTAGCCCTCAAACGAGTCAGCTCTGCCCTAAAGACAGAGAATATGGAAGGATTTGGGCTCTACTATGCCTTATCTGAGTTTGATTGATTCATAGGAATATTTACACTGAAACTCCTTTTGCTCTGAGGGATTGAAATGTTTAATGACTATGTCAGTCTGTGCTTTTAAACACCTCCCAAACATTCTTTCTCTCCCCCATCTCTGTTTTTATGAGCTTGTGGATTTTGATTGAGGGAATAAATCCCCAAATCCAAATAATACAGCAAACCCCAGATAATATAGCACAAAATCTCATTTAAGTGGAATGCATTCGTACAGTGAATGCCATTGGCTTGATTTACAAACACACAATCTCATTTTATGTAGCAATAATACAGCTAAAGGGAGTTAGTAAAGCCACTGAAATCAGACTGAACATGGGTGTATGCTCTTCTAATTGGCATTTATCAAAGCATTTAGTACACATCAATCCTAACCTGAATACTTGTGCTAAATCTCTATAGGCAGGATGGGGTTAACAATGCCCACCCACCCATGGGAAAGATGGACCACATGTTTTGTGTCGTACAGTAATCAGAGGGCCTGCGTAATGGATCCAGCATGTTTCTAGGGATCTGCAAAGGCCTCCAGGCTCAGATCGATCTGCAGATGAGATCATTGCTCTATTTGTGGAGCTTTGGAACTGGGATCACCTGAGGGTTAGTCGGCCCATCACCCACACACTCTCTGTGCTTTCACACTGAACCCAAGCAAGCAGAAACAAGGCTGCAGATGCACGGGATTAATTAAATCGAAATAACTCCCACTCTCATTTTCAAAATAGGTCTCCTTAGGGTTTTAAAACGAAAGCAAGTCTTAATTGCTTTTATTTTAGAATTTAAGGAATGGGTAGAGATTGTGTTGTGTTCTCACACGGTACATTCCCATGTTGAGTGTTTTGACCCGGTTGACCCTAATGGTGGATGGAGGCCGAAGATTAGGGTACATGAAAAGTGTTTTTCTACTCTGCATTTGCATCGAAAACTATTGAGGATCTTTGGCTCCATTGACACACACACATCTGGTCCATATTAACACCCAAGAGCGCAGCCCTCAGCCACAAAACCCCCACTGACACCATGGGCTGGCAAATACTCCCTCTCTTATATTAAGATCATTGAATGGTACTAAAAACCAAACATGAAATAATCTGACAAAGGGACTTTTAACTTTTAGCAGCATTATTGAAGATTCTGACAAGTCATATACTGTGTATACAGTACAGTACTATAGTACTAGTAATGAGGAATGTACTTTTAAGTATTATGTATACAGTTTTGTAAGTGTTGTATTGGCACTGGCCAAAAGATGCATGTCATAAAAATGCATCTTATTAGCATTACGCTAAATTCATTAGCCTTATTTTACTTTTCGGGTTAACGCGTTTAAAAACTGTTATACATTTAAAACGCTCTATAATATTTGAGAAGTGAAGAGAGAACCTCAGACTTTTTCATAGTAGTATTGGGCTGGTCATGTGATCTCAGAACATGTCCGATGAACATGACTGGTCTCCTATGAAAAATAAAATGTATATGCTGAATTGATGCTTAAGAAATAATATTTTTGTGGAAACCATGATCACTTTTTTTCGGGATTCTTTGATTAATAGAAAGTTCAAAAGAACAGCATTATTATAATGCTGTTAGTTTTGCATCCTTTGTTGAATAATTATTAATTTATTTTAAAAGATCTTTTTGATCATACATTTTTGAACAGTAGTGTATGTATTATACTTGGCTATTGATATGACTGGAGTGATATATTTATCAGAAGAACTATTTAATTAGTTTAGATTGGTAAAACTTTTTAATGAGGAAAAATGACCATTATACAGTGAGGTTTGTGCAGAGAGATTTGTGCACTTGAGGAAATTCAGCATAGGAGCTTGTGTGGTGTTCATTTAGTCTCCTCTTTCTCGGCTGGCATGCATCTTTAGGGTCAACTCCACATTTGATGCAGGGGTCAAGAATCTGATGGCAACCACATGTATGACTTGGCTCCAAATTAAATATCCCCCTCGGTAAGAGCTACTGGCAGGAAACAGTCCAAATGAGTTTCACAGTTTAATCCGCTAGATTCTCTCTTCAAGAGAAACAAGAAAGAAAGACACTCCACACTGTTTTGGACTGTTTGATGGTGAGATCCAGGCCTGTAAAGGAGCTCAAGCTATTTCACATAGGGAATGCTTTTACCACGCCACCCTCCTGAGCAGTTTAACAGGCCACACAGCCGGTAGAAATGTGTCCAAGTTTATTGGTTGGACCGGTTACCCTCTCCTCAGAGGTTTTGGAACTTACATTGAGCTGCTACCTTTGATTTGTTGAGACAATTCTGGACAGTGTTGGTGTTCAGGTGAATCTGGCTGATGGGAGAAATGAGACCCGAGGGGTACATGCTGACTGAGAGATTGAATAGTCAGCACAAAAATGCAAGATTATGAGGACGTTGGGGTTGTAACGTTCTGCCAAACGCAAAAAAAAGAGCAATGTTTCAAATGTCCTTTCAGGGACACATTAGACCCCCCCTCCCCCACCCCTCATTCCTTTTTCTAACATAGTTGTTTATGAGATAATAGGAACACATTTTCTTTCTCCCTTTTGTAGTGAACTTTTCATTATAGAAGCACAGACAGTCCTCGAAGCAACTCCAGTCAAGATAAAGATGTTTTCTACTGAGGCTGACAGCATAAAATAGTCATTTAAGAGTGTTTTGTATATTGAGACTGCCTCCTCTAGGCTGTCCATAGTTTAGCAAGACAAAGAAACCCAATTAAATTTAGATTCAAAGTTCTGTATCAGTCACCAAGCCCGTTGCCAAGAAGACCACAAGTAGTTCAACCACTATGCCAGGAAATTCCAGTGGCTGAAAGAACATTTCTAAGTATCAAAAATATCCATCTGTTTGTTTTGGCTGGCGGTGTGTCATATGAACGAAAAGGCTGCACTGGCTGCTCAAGCTATGTTTTTCTTTTGATATTGGAGGATTCAATTATAGCCTTTAATGTCATGGAGTAAATTCCGTTCATGCTTTGTGATGATATTTTTGAGTGCTTTACAATCAAGCAGTCGCTCAGTCAGGTTGTTTATGACTGATGTTTTTTTCCCCCTCATGGTCAAGTCTATAGCTTCTGTTCAACGATTAGCAGAAAGAGGAATCGCTCCACAGGTCTTTGTCCTGTCACTTTGCCCCCCACAAATCATCCACTTACACTCTTTATTCGGACAGACAACTTAATGTGAAAAACAGAGGAACAAATCAGGGGATGTTGTTTAGGTCGGATGGAGACTGATCCAGGGGAAGGAAATGCTATTGTGGTCTTCTTATTGTGGAAAAGACGAGAGTTATCACCAGATATGACAGTGTCTGGATTCCCTCCGTCTTTCCCATTTCTTTAAACAAACAACATCTAGTTTAAAATTAGAATTTCTGGCCTTTTCCCAGGATTTGAGATATGGGCACAAAGTTTGTATTGGCATTCGTTTGCACTTTCTTTATTAAATCAACTATTAAGTGTAGTGCTAAAAATTGTTTCTAAATCATATTAATGCATGGTTGCTTTATCTGGAATTCTACAGCATTTTTTCTCTCTAAAAATGATACTGTGTATGATCTGTGTGCTTTTCCAATCTATACAGCAAGTTTAAGCCTGAGCAATGGACTCTAGTCAGGGTAGACACCATATTTTATATGAATTAGAAGTAAAGGGATCATGACATGGATTGTAGTTATTATTTGAATGTTCCTCGAGGTTCATTTATTATGTTAATAAAGTTTTTTGCACAATATATACACAATATATACACAATATGTATACAAATTTTCAGCTTTGCGTTCGGACACGTGTCCTTCGGCGCATGCACTCAAAAAGCTAAAGTAACAATTTTTTTTAAACATTTGATTACAGCTTAATTGTGTTCAATCAACCTAATATATTTAAAACTATTGTTTACTTCATTAATTTGTGTTAAAACTACATTTTTGTTCACAACTAACTGGGCAGTGGATCTGTAGTTCCCAGCATGCTTTGCAAAGGGACTGCATTAGGAGAGTAAATTTAGGGATTAAAGGTGCACTGTGTAAATTTTAGTGGCATATAGCGGTGAGATTGCGAATTGCAACTGCAACTGCTCACCGCTCACCCCATCACCACCATTTTATCAATTTCGTTTAAACTGCATTTGGTAAAACTGAGTTGGACCAACTCAATTTTGGCCCAAACCGAGTCTCAATAAAATTAAGTTAGATCAACCAAAAAAAATAATTAAAAAAACAAAAAAAAAATTGGCCCAAAATGAGTTAAACTCAATTAAATTAAGTCACGGTGCATCAAGGTGCCCCCAACTTTTGTTGTTTGTTTTTCTTTCTCCACTCATATTTTAATATTCATTTATCTGTCAGTGTGTTAGTGATGTCACAGATCCCACAATATCAAAATGAGCCGTTTTTTTTGGAGCTTGATTAAATAGATGCTTTGTTTATAATGAGGCGGATGTTTTATGAAACAACTATGAAACTTGCAGGTACAAATACCTCTCAAGGCAAATTAGATTTTTCATGTCATGACAACTTTAAATACATCTTTTATGTTCCACAGAAGAAAGGAAGTCATATGGGCTTGCGATGACAGTGTGAATAAATGATGAACATTTTCGAAAATGATCTCTTTAATATATTATGGTACAATATAAATAGGGCTGAACGATTTTGGGAAAAAATCTAATTGCGATTTTTTTAACCAATATTGCGATTGCGATTTAATATGCGATTATTTTTTGTAACTCTTTATCTTCTGTATTATTCAACAATACATCATTGTATAGTAATGGTGGAAATCTTTAATTGGTACCTCACGATCCGATTCCGATTCTGGGAGTCACGATCCGATTCCAAAAGAATTCTTGAACTTTTTCCTAATTAATTAAGCTTATTAATTTATTAAAAACTTTTTTAAAAAAGTATTATGATATATGTAATTATAAGCTTTTTAAAATAACTAGGACATAGGCCTAAACTAATATAGCTGCAAAACATAAGCTAGTAAATCATAAAGAGGAACAAGAAAACATATTACAAGCAATGAACAAAGAGTGCTTTCAGTATTTAAGAGTGTCTGAACTGTGAGTGATTTTTCTCTCTCTCAGCTTTACTGTTGTTTGATTATTAATCATGACATCATCATAGACAGCGGGAGACCTGCGTTCACACTAATGCACAGATCTCTTTTGAAATATAAAATATTTTTGCCCTGTCTGTCTAATTCATTAAGACATTACTGACGGTGTTTACTATAACTTTGCGTCATAAAAGCATTTTGAGACTCACACAGACGCGTGCTCGCGAGCACTCTTCACAAAGCGCCGCGTGAGCATTTGAAATGGAAAGCCTTCTGTCAGTGAGTTACTTATTTTTTAATATACAAGCACACTGCATTCCTAACGACATGAATGAAGCCTTCGTTGAGCATTTGTAAGGAAAATACCGGCGGGCGAGCCGAGAACACACACTGCAAGCGTGACATCAAGCAAAGTTTCTCACAGCGAATATCCTGTGCAAAGAAGCCTGCGAATGTCATTACGACGTTCCGGACGTTATGAAATATTATTTTATGGTTCGTGTGTGTGTGTGTGTGTGTGTGTGTGTGTGTGTGTGTGTGTGTGTGTGTGTGTGTGTGTGTGTACATGTTTTTCTAGCCTGGTGGGGACTTCAACCTGACTGTAGACAGACTCATGGGGACTCGTGTCACGAGGTCCCCACGGGCACAAAAGCTTATAAATCATTCAGAATGAGTTTTTATGAAAATGTAAAAATGCAGAATGTCTCCTGTGAGGGTTAGGTTTAGGGGCAGGGGCAGTGTAAGGGGATAGAAAATACGGTTTGTACGGTATAAAAACCATTACGCCTATGGTGAGTCCCCAGAAGGATAGCGCACCAGACCGTTTGTGTGTGTGTGTGTGTGTGAAAGAGAAAGATAATGGAAGCAATCAGAATACGGCTGTTTCTAAAACACACAGCGCCACCGCGCACCTGCAGTTAAAATCTAAGCTCAGAATCGATCCAGAATCATTGGAGAGAGAATATTTTCTCCCACCTCTATTGTAGCCTATAGTATAGTATGAACAACACAATATTAGATAGATCAAACACAAACAGTTTTTTTCCCTTTTAGGCCAGGCATATATGTGTAACGTGCCAAGTTGCTTCTTCAGCAGACTTTACTCTCGCGTGTCACGTGACAAGACTGTAATCGCAGCCTTTGCAGTTAGGAAATCGTGTTTTATCATATCGCGATATTATCGCAAATGCAATTAATCGTTCAGCCCTAAATATAAATAACAGGTTTTATCCAACTCAAAGAACCTGACTACATAAGGCTGCACCAATAGAGTTATTTTTAAGGGTCAGATCAGGTAGAAAGAGCTCCTAAAAGAACACCTGCACATTTTCACTTCAAACATGTTCCTAGTTAGCTCCAACTAATAATGTTCCCTGAGCCCCAGATATCAGAACATAACATGCATTGGTATCTCCCCCTTTGCTTTGTCAAGTTTAAATGCAACATCTGCTTTGGAGGAGAACAAGAGGTCAGAGAAAGAAAACCGCTGGTGTTGGAGTGACAGGATTGCAGGGCAAGAGGCCTGCAAATAATTTCCTCCTCAGGGGAAAAACAAAACACAAACAAAACAACACGGCAGGTTAATGGGTGTTTAGATAGTCTTTAAACATGTCTCAAGCTGCCATTAGATTCCACTTAGACACGGCTGTAAGCGAAGGGTAACATTTCTATATTTCTACATCATTATCCTTATGGTGTTTATGCCACTCGGGCAATAGAATACTTATGTTCCTTTTATTTAAATGTATACAGTTGTATATACAGTACCTAATCTGTACACATGCCTTCTGCTAACTCCATCTAGATGTATAGTACTTTTTTGTTTGTTTTTTATCTTAATTCTACATGTTAAGAGTTTTCAAGAGTCAGCAAGATCCAAATCGGCACTGCAAACTAAGGGGCTTTACTAAACCAACTCAAACTTTCCCTCTGAAAGAAACCACCAGCTTTGCAAAATTGTTCACACTCTCTACCTATGAAATTTGAGCCCTATGTCTAGAATCATAGCTTTATAAGTAGCACAAACTAAATACTTTGTAGTGTATGAAGAAAGCTGTCAAAAATAAACACAGATGTTAATATCGAAACATTTATTCATGATGCTTCTGTTCAGGCAGTTCACACTGTGATTTATTCACTCAATTCACTAATGACTCATCCATCATGTGGATACCCATCTCAGATATGATTTATTGCATTTTCATTGGTGAAATGTTAATCTGTTTTAGGCTGTTCGATCTCAAGCTGACTTCCTGTGTGCACAGCGCAATCTTTCGCCTGTCATTTGTTTGCACTGCAAATGCCGCCAATGATTTTTGATGTGATATGGTTTGACATCTCTCTGTGTGTGTGTGTGTGTGTGTGTGTGTTTTCTTTTGTCATTGTATAGACGAAGACCCAAGATCTTCAGAGGACACAGGCAGAACCAGAGTGAGAAGCTTGATCCATCTGAAACAACAGTGCACCATGAGGAAGAACTGACTGCTTTATATGGTATAAGAAATCTTAGTGCATTTATTTTTAGGCTAGTTCTATCGGTTTTGCTTCACTCTAAAAAATGCTGGGTTAAAAACAACCCAAGTTGGGTTGAAAATGGACTAACCCAGCGGTTGGGTTAAATGTTTGCTTAGAATAACCCAATCGCTGGGTTAGTCCATTTTTAACCCAGCATTTTTAGAGTGTTTGCTTCGTTTAGTAAAGAAATATATATATTTTTAGTATAAAATTGTTAATCCTGCAATAATCACATTTTAGTTAATGTTTTAGAATTGATACTAAAGAATCTTTAAAGTATAGTTCACTCAGTTAAATTCTGAAAATGATTGTAAATTCCTGTATTTCTTACTTTTGTGAAACAAAAAGGGTGTTTCAAAGATATCAACATTTTCAGTGAAAACACTTCAAATTTGGTTTGTTCATCACAAAAAGTTATATGGCATGCTTTATTGATTTTGAAAAGTTAATCTTCTTAAGACCAAACTGTTATGATAATGAGTAATTTCTTAGTTATACAAGTGCATTTGAATCTCAATCATACAATGATGTCACAGACAGAGAACAATGGTGAGTGAGAAAAGCCAAAGTCAGCAGGAAGTTCTGTATGACTGTAGTGGATGGGATTAAAAAAAGAAGTGCGGTGGGTGGGGTGGGGTGGGGATTCCACAGGAAGTGTGGTAAGATCCGGCAGGCGCACATGACCCCAGGTCTTTGCGTTTTCTGTGGCGCCTGCTATCAGTGTGGATTGAGATGGGAACCAGGCGCAGAACTGTCATAGGGAGGATATATTTATTTGGGGTTGTAAATATAACCTCCTTAAACTCTTGCCCTCATACTGTACGTGAGGGTGTGGCAGTATTTGTTGAGCCTTGGAAATATGAGTCTTCCTTGGGAGTTCACAGTTAGAAGGGAAAACAGTCAGAGAGGAAATACACTACAGGAAAGGAAAAAGCTGCAGATGCATTTGGATGGACGTCATTAGGAAAGAGAATTGTATCATGCCCTTTATTCAGATACAAAACAGTCTGACTGTTGGCTACAATCCATTAAATGGAGAAGGAAATGGGCCCCATTAGCTGCTGGCAATACTGACCTTTCAACCTCACTTAAAGGGCTTACATGGATGGACTGTAGACTTTAAAGATGTTTAGACATGTTTACTGAATAGAATGGATATTTTTACTGAATATATACACCGATAAGGCATATCATTACGACCTGATAATATTGTGTTGGTCCCCCTTTTGCTGCCAAAACAGCCCTGACCCGTCGAGGCATGGACTTCACTAGACCTCCACTAGGTGTGCTGTGCTATCTGGCACCCAGATGTTAGCAGCAGATCCTTTAAGTCCTGTAAGTTGCGAGGTGGGGCCTTCATGGATCGGACTTGTTTGTCCAACACATCCCAACAGATGCTTGATTGGATTGAGATCTGGGGAATTTGGAGGCCAAGTCAACACCTCAAACTCGTTGTTCTGCTCCTCAAACCATTCCTGAACCATTTTTGCTTTGTGGCAGGGCGTGCAACAATGCTTAGGTAGGTGGTACATGGTCTGCAACAATGCTTAGGTAGGTGGTACGTGTCAAAGTAACATCCACATGGATGGCAGGACCCAAGGTTTCCCAGCAGAACATTGCCCAAAGCATCACACTGCCTCTGTCAGGTTGCCTTCTTCCCATAGTGCATCCGGGTGCCATGTGTTCCCCAGGTAAATGACGCACACGCACCCGGCAATCCACGTGATTTAAAAGGCCACCTTCTTCCATTGTTCCGTGGTCCAGTTCTGATGCTCACTGTTGCCACTTTTGGCGGTGAATAGGGGTCAGCATGGGCACCCTGACTGGTCTGCGGCTATGCAGCCCCATACCCAACAAACTGCAATGCACTGTGTATGTGTATATATATATATGACACCTTTCTATCAGAACCAGCATTAACAACTTGAGCAATTTGAGCTACAGTAGCTTGTCTGTTTGATCGGACCACATGGGCCAGCCTTCACTCCCCACGTGCATCAATGAGCCTTGGCCGCCCATGACCCTGTCGCCGGTTCACCACTCTTCCTTCCTTGAACCACTTTTGATAGATAATGACCACTGCACTCCGGGAACACCCCACGAGAGCTGCAGTTTTGGAGATGCTCTGACCCAGTCGTCTAGCCATCACAATTTGGCCCTTGTCAAACTCGCTCAAATCCTTACGCTTGCCCATTTTTCCTGCTTCTAACACATCAACATTGAGGACAAATGTTCACTTGCTGCCTAATATATCCCACCCACTAACAGGTGCCGTGATGAAGAATTGTAGTAGCTATGTAATTGTCCCAAAAGTGAAAGTATCTGAATAGTTAAACTCAGCATTTTATCCAAAGAGGCTTGCTTGACCTTTGGCCTAGTTTTTGTTTGGTCTGAAATTCTTTTTGAGTTTTTGAGAATCAATATTTTTTTTTTTTAAACTTACTGCAATTTTATGATATGAATATTTACAGCTAATTTTACCTCTGAAAAATCTGATTTAAAAAAAAATAATCTAGAAAATACACCACAAAAATGTCAATTAAAAAAACCTAAAAACATTACTGAT
The DNA here is from genome assembly GCF_949357685.1 of Gobio gobio. Classification (NCBI taxonomy): domain Eukaryota; kingdom Metazoa; phylum Chordata; class Actinopteri; order Cypriniformes; family Gobionidae; genus Gobio; species Gobio gobio. The sequence continues at coordinate 38,370,945 of NC_137108.1, forward strand.
TAAAAAATTTATTCTTTGTAGTGTTTTGACTTGGGACAGTCAGAAAACACCCAGAATATATTAGCAATGCCCTAGCAAGCACTGCTCACATTTAACAATATAATTTTTTCACCTTTGTTTTTATCCGGTAGGTTTGGAAACACAGGACAAAGCCAGGATGAATGTGAAAAGGAAGGAGATGGATTTCTTGAGCAACACTATTGCTGCTTATGCTCACATTAAAGGTCAGTGCTTTTCCCTTGTTTAATATTTTTAAAGAGCAGCAAATCGATATGGAGATACTCCAATTACTAAACCCGACTTGTTTCCCGCTCTATCCAGCAAATCCAGAGAGTTTCGGCCTTTACTTCGTCATCGGCGTCTGTTTCGGCCTGGTGCTCACTCTCTGCCTCCTGGTCATCCGGATTTCCTGCAAGCCTCGTACCACTGCGGCGCCCTCCACGCCGGAGAAAAAACAGCTAAAAGACTACAGTGAGGAGGAGGAAGACGAGGAAAGTGATGAGGAGGAGGAAGATGCAGGAGGCCTGGAGTCCTCCGTCCGGCACAGTGCCACAGAGATCCCCATGAGCAACCACCTCATCACGCCGGATGGGACTCTGAGCAGGAACGTGTTCACCTCAGCCGAGGAGCTGGAGCGGGCACAGCGATTGGAGGAAAGGGAGAGGATCATCAGGGAAATCTGGAGAAACGGACAGCCGGATATCTTGGGAACAGGGACGGGCACTATTGGAAGAGTGCACTACTACTAACGCTCCCAGAGACTCCTGGACATAAACTCAAGCCATTTCACTGCTTTAGTGCAGTACTTTGAAAGACTGTTAATGGACGGTGTTTCCATGTTTTTTTTTATACGTTGGACTGATGTTATTGTAATCCTACAGACCATGGGTACAGCTGTTTTGTATGCAGCATTTGGACTGGGCAAGCTGCTGTCAGTCCCCAAGTCATGGTGCTTCTTGAAAAGTCATTCCGACTTTGATGTCTGTAAGTATTTGTGAATTGTAGGTGATAATTAGAAGCTCACAGAAAGCAAATGCACTTTTGCACTATTCCATTTATTGCTTGTTTCCATCAGTTATTTTTGTAATTAAAAAAAGAAATCCCCCATCAAGCCTTAACTCAAAAAGTCACATGGCAATATAAATAGGGATGCACAGATATTAAAATTCAACATCGACAAGACAATTATTATTTTCATGAAATAATATAAATAGATTAAATATAAAACACAAAGTCAAATCAGTCATCTTAAATGCTACAAAGTGTAGTGTACAATATGAAAAAAGGATATGTACTTTGATATTTGCGCAATATTACATTGTTAAAGGTACATTATCTAACTTTTTTTTTTCAAAATTAACCACATTTAAATAAGCACATACATAATCAATCCTTCTTCCAAATGTTTTTGCCTTATGGTAATCCTATTATGTGTTCATATTTTTAGTCGGGATGGTTTTCGCTGGAAATTGCATATATACATCACTCGCCCGTGCGTGTCTCCTCATATCCATAAATAGAGAAACGTTTCTCTGGCTACTTTGACGCATGTATTGTGCAGGATAACCATATTCATCCGCACAATCACGCAGAGCCGAAGCACAACCAAAGCAATGTTCTTCCGCAAAATGCCTGCAGTTTTGTTTTTTAATAGGGCCGAAAGTTACATAGTGTACCTTCTATGTTTTTAAGTTGAGCGTTAATGAATAATGGTAAAATGTAAAAGTAAAAAAAGAGGCAAATGAGCATAAACGAATGAAACACTCAATACTGACCAATATCAATAAATAAATAAAAAAATTATGTCAACTTTGTGCATTCCTAAATATAGCCCAAAAACATGCTCAACATTGGTCATGCTCTCAGGATCTCAAGTATCAGGGTTATAGCAATCAGCAGATGGGTTGATTTTCCAATCCGTCTTTTATGATAAAACTCTCATATACGTCTATATGAGTATATATGGATGACAAATATCAAATGACATAATTGCACACCTGATTATTCAGATCTTCCTATGCATTTTACAATCAATTTCAGGACTGTTTTGGCATTACCATCAGTCATCTACGATTAGCACTTTTGTCATAAAAAGAATATGGTAAAAAAAAAAATGCAACAGTGCTAAATAGAGCAAAATCAATGTTTTGTGGGCACCTTGTCTTTCGCTTTTCATCAAGTGAATGATATTGTATAATTGTTTCATTTTCAGTTCCAGTTAATTTTGATTTAATTATTGAGCTTTACATCGGAAATGAAACATTGTTTACATTTATGAAGTACATTCTGATATAAAAATGTTATGAAGATATTTAAACTTATAATATGACGCCTAATATGTATAGAATCCATATAACATTTAGGACAAGCCCAAAAAAGGAAAGAATGCGAGTACATCCTGATTGATGGTATATGTCATCACTGAACCTGAAAACCTTACAAACATACAGTATTTCTATTTTGAATTACTCTCCATGTCATTAAAAATAGTCCATTCCAAATGACTAGTCAGACTATGAAGAGCTAATGAATTCCACATGGTTTCCAGATCCGTCTCAGTCTTATGCTAATCTAAAAATGGAATTCATGCCATTCACAAAGGAACTTTTAAATAGCATTCACAGGGTTATAATTGGTCGAAAATAACATTGTGTCATTTAATCAGACCACTGGGGTTATGGGAAAAAAATGCTTTTATTTGATTACTTTATGTTAAAGGTTGCTTGCACTTAGATACTAGTTCTGTATTTGATATCTTCGAATCACAAAATAAAGCCATCTTGTTTCATAGTCATAACACAGATAAAACGTTTATGTAGTTGCATTCAAAAAAGACATCAACTCATGTTTATAATTAAAGTCTCTGGGTAAATCAGGTTTGGACCATCATCAGTGGAAGTATTTATTGATTTATTTTCTACAGAATACCACAAAACAGAAATATATTATTAATAGAAAGTGTGTTAATACATTTAAATATGGCATAGTAACCCTGAATATCCATGAAAAAAAAAAGATATTCATTATTTGATATTTACACATTTCAAAATACACATGTATGTCTTAAGAAACGAGTGGAGAGGACTCCCACAACCAAGTGAGCTGACAAGCAGTATTTAAAAAACCAAACGTCTTTTTGGAGTTCTGCTCTCTGAATGGAGCTCAGCCTTTTGGTCCACTTAATTAGGAATTATTCAACAAGTCGCAAGTGCTGGATTTCCATATCGGTCTGCACACTCCATAATTGTCTTTCTGTAGCCTTTATGTCCATGTCCCAGAAAAGGATCACTTGGGATTGTGAAATACTTCTGGTGTTCAATGGACACTATTTTTTCCTCAGAGCCTCCACTTGATCCTATAAATATTAAAATATTGTTTAACAAGTTGTACTTAGCATTAAGGGAAGACTAGCATTAAGGTGAGACTATATTAAATTCCACAATGTAAACATGGCAAAACATCTGAATCAGGGTAGAAGAGATAAAGCCAATTTTGAATTTTTTTTTTAACTGCCAGGTATATATTTGGCTATTTCAAAGGTTGTTTATGGATAACATGGGTATCCTTTATGACAACAGTTATGTGATGCAGATGTTTGGAGGTTCTATCAGGTTGAACAGGTTGCATTTTTAACTCACTGCTGCTCTCTTGGGGATGAAGGCGGTACTGAACACACAATGTGGCCTTATGTCTTGCTCTGAATGTGGAAGTGTAGGTGTAAACAGAAGTGACGGTTCAGTATGTACCTTGGTTTTGGGGCCACGTTTCGATACGAGTTGGGTGCAACACAAAAAAAGCAAACAATCCCCAATGCTAGGTTTCTTGCATAGGTCATATTTTTTTTGTAGGGCTGATAAAAAAAACTAAACGTATTTGGTCACAATCAGCAACAAAACTGAAAAGCATCTGTTGTGTTATAAAGGAACAAAATAGAATAATGAAAAATAAACCTTATGCAGAGATTACTTTTATTTGCGCACGAGTTCATTAACATGCGGTGACAATGGCGGATGCACAAAGTTCAATATTACACTTTTTCAAAAAATCACGGAAAGATGAGCAAGAAGGAGAAAAAGTGCCATCTACATCTGAGCCTTCTTCACCTTTCCACAAGGAGACAGTGGGTGAAGCGGCACCTGAGGCTTCCCATTTCCAGGACACGCATATTTCATCACTGGACTGTAGGGGGACTTGACACAAATCAGCACAAGGCCAAAGATTTTGTCTCATTATAACAGCGGAAACGACTTAAAATACTCATTTATGGCATAAATTATGGTCATAAGATATCAATCGAAACTGCCAAGAGTCTTTTTTCATGCGTGTACACTACACTCACAAACATTGTGCTTTTGTAAAATAAAGAAAACAAACAGGATGCCGCTTTCTGTTGTCCCGTTTTCCTTTCCGTGAAGTTAGTGGAGCGCGTCACAAAAATGTGTCGAAACTCAGCAGCATATAGGCTACTAGCAAGGTCTTGCGTGCCATCTGAACTCTTGTTTTGGGTTGCTGCATGGTCCCAAATCAGTTCAATGGAAACTCTGCCCAGCAGCCGATTCTTAAGATTTTATTGGTCATGTCAATCACAGTGCTGATGTCCTACACCAAACACTGATCCCTAAACCTACGAATCATCGCTGTAAGCTTAACCAATGAATTTAGCTGCAGGGCGGGTATTCTGGTGAAGTGCTTTTAGAAAAATTGCACATAGATTGCCAGGGTTGCCAACTCTCACGCATTTGGCGTGATACTCGCGCTTTCAGGCTCAGTCTCACGCTCTCACGCTGCCCAACTTAATCTCAAGCCAAATGGCCAAACCTGCTTTTGATATTAAACAAAGTCTAAGCTTTTACATTTTTTTTTAAGTTTTAATGCGAAATTTAAACAATAAATAGCGTTTTGGCATAACAGTTAAAGCCAGAGTGTTGAAAAACGGAGTTGCGACATGCTCTCTCATCTCCCGGCGGCGCGCGGTCACGTGCTTCACGGAGCTCTCAATACTTCTAGCGCTGTGTCAATTCATTTGAATGGCTTGCTACACAACAGCTCCACTTTACAGGTGTTTGCAGCAAGTTTTGGTAAACAGTACAGCATAGTGTGCATTGATTATTAGGTCAACCATACAGGATCGTTTTATAATGGAGAGTGATGGAGATGCAACAATGTTAACATTAATGTTAATGTTTTTTATTGTATTTAGCCCTCAGGTATTCCTTACTAATTGCTCACACTCATACTCATTGATGGTCAAATGTGACCATACACCTTAACTATTTTTCAATTTAATAAAATGTTCTATATTTTAGTTCAATAATATTTATTGAATATTTTGAGATATTTTGGTACCAAATACTATTTGTGCAATAATTATGGTCCATTAATGACCAATTTTTCTTCCAATATTTGTATTATTTATATTACAATTAGTATAGTAATTAAGATTAAATTAGAGAATTCTTATTCAAAGAGGCAAATTAAAGTCATTTTGTGACTCGAAAAATAATAATTTCCATTTGTAATGCCATGACCCACTGGTGCCTTTATGGCTCTTTAATCAATAAACATGTATCTAATCTAGTTGCTCAAAAAAGTATTGCAGTTTTGCATTTTAATAAATATTTATATATGATCAAACACTAGATTTCTTTAAATGTGAAATTTTAAAATGTTAATAACGTACATATCCTTATTTCCTTATATGTACAGCAGGCTATGAATTGATACTGAAATCGAAATCAATATACCGTCATCTGACTGTATGCACTGAACCGTGACAGTTTGGGATGAATAGATGTACCGTTACACCCCTAGTAGTTAGTGCTCTTCTGATTTTAGGTTTAAACAACTTAGCCTTTATATGCCATTGGCAGCTAGATTTCATTTGCAATACGGTATTTATTTAACTGGATTTATTTAAGTGTTATTTTGAGTGCGTTTACATACATTCTTAACCCGATTACCCTCAATAACCTGACAATGCACGTGATCATGTAAACGTGTTGACCCGACTTCCTTTATTGGAGTAAGTTAATAAACGGCTTAAGCATAAACCGATCATCACAGCTCGCTTTTTGCCCCTTATGCTGTAAACGCATTTTAACCTGCTTTCTGTCGGCTTATTGAAGTGCGCATGTGTGATAGCCAACAGGAACGAGTCCTTAGTGTGGATTAAATGCATCCAGACAGAGCGAGTGTTTTGCATTAAAGGAGTAAATACACAAATTATTACGGTTTGACGTCACTACCGATAAAAAAACGGATATATTGATAAAGTCTTGTAGACCCTACGTTGTAGGGTCATTGGTTTCGGTAAGATTATATTTTTTTGTTATCAGTGTACTGGTGTGCATGTAAACATGCTCATTGATATAACTGAATGATTTTTTTCTCTTTTACAAGTCCATTTTAGATATGAGACTTTACTATCTTCACAGAATAGACTCAAATCTCATCACTCACCTGTAATCTCATCCGTTTTTCCGTCTCGTCCTTCAGTTCATCTTTAAGCTCCTTTATGTCTCTCCTGGTCAAGAAAGGCAAAGATGAATATTGCAATAAAAGAAATGTGTGATATGATCATTCAGATGTGGTAGTCAGAGGTTTATACTCACTCATGCTGTGCTTTGAGGAGATCCAGTGACATGCGGAGATCTTTGAGTTCTGTCAGCACAGAGGCCAGTGATGCAGTCTCCTCCTGTGTCTTGGGCGGTGAAGAGCTCTTAGTTGCCTGGTCTGTCTTGGCGGGAGAAGCTGACTGAGGCTCTGTAACCTGTGAAAAAATACCAGCAGCTGAGCAACTGAGAGGGATATAAATCCTAGGACATGAGGATAACAAATGGTTGTACACTACAGTTCAAAAGTTTGGGGTCAATACTTTTTTGTTGTTGAAAGAAATAGATACTTTTATTCAGCAGAGGCATTAATTTGATCAAAAGTGCCCCTCTCCGTCCAATAAATGCTCAAATTTAATTATTTTAAACTTTTCCATTCAATCAAAGAATCTACTGTTTCCACACACACACACACACACACACACACACACACACACAAAAAAAGCAGCACAAATATTCTTAACATTGAAAATAATATGAAATTCTTAAGTACCAAAAAAGCATTATCGGAATGATTTCTGAAGGAACATGTGACACTGAACACTGGAGTGATGCTGAAAATAAAGCTTTGCCATAACAAGAATAAACTACATTTTAAATTGTAATAATATTTCACAATATTACTGTTGTACTGTATTTTTGATCAAATAAATGCACTCTTGGTGAGCATAAGTGACTTCTTTCAAAAACATCTTACCAAAAGTTTGAGCGGTGGTATATATCAGATGTTTAAGGAGATATTTTAAAGAATAATTCCGTAATGTAATATCATTAATTTTACAACCTTTGGTAACACTTTAGAACAACCTTCATTAATAGGCCCTTAAAACATTATATAATGCTTGACAGATCAATAGTTCATGTACATTCAAATATGAATATTTATGATAATACTATTTGCACTTTCATATATGAGGTACATGAGGTATTCTGATCTGTGAAGCATTATACAATGTAATAATATTATTAATGAAAGTTACTATAAAGAGTTATCCAAACCTCTGGAATATTTTGTGGTAATCCATCTTTCTCTTCTGAAGTTTCATTGTGGTCAGTTTCATCTGGAACCTTTATGAAAAACAGATGTTATTTAGATTATTTTAAGACATTAAACTGAATAATTTAGCTTATTTAAAATAATCATACGTTATTAAATAATCATGGTAAATTATTTTAATTGATAGACATCCCTAATTTTAATTGATTGACAGCCCTTTTTGATTTTCCTCATTTTTATCATCATTCTCCATGCACCTCCCCAGACATACTTTGGCTTGAGTGTGGTCTTAAGCTTTGATTTAATTAAATTTAATTAAATTAAACATTTTTAGGTTTGATTCATTAAATTGAAAGCAGTCTGTTGTTGCAAGTAATCTCTTAAAGTCCCCCTGTGGTGAAAATCAAGTTTTTAATGTTGTTTGTGGTGTTTTTAATAAGCTTTAAGAGAAACCATGTGCAAAATCGTCATCAAGTCAACCCCATTGCTGAGTATTTTCTACTTTAGCCCTGGACACACCAAGCCAACAAGGCTGGCCACACACAAAGATTTTAAGCCTGATTTTGAGCCTGATTTGCACCCCCAAGCGATCGGGGGACGTGGACCGATTCGATGCAAAAAACGTTTTGTTTGATTATTTTACTGCTCCCGCACAATCCCAAATCGTAAATATCAAACATGTTTGATATTTACAACTCTTGATCGGGTTGCCTCTGAAGTGATGCCTGCGATAGCCAATGAGAGCAAGCAAGCTTCATCAGCCGGATGTTGCGTGCTTCTATAGCTGAAACTTGGCAGCAACAAACATGCCACGAAAGTGGAGTATTGAGAAAGAAGATCAGCCATATTCTTTTTCTCCTTTGTTAACAAAACTGACATTGGGAGAAATTCCTTCCACTTCCTCCATTTGTTTTCCTTCTCAAGTCACGTTTGGTCTCGCGAGTCTCTGTGAGATCTCGTCTCACTGTGAAAATGTTACTATAATCAACAGGTGTGTGGTCTGTCGGTCCGGACGAATCTTCTAGTGTGTGCATTCGGAGGATTAATGCTAAAATTCGGTTGAAACTGCCCTTATGTCTGTGGTATCCCACAGTTTCACAGTCCCACAGAAAATCGTCTTCTGTGTCCCAGGCCTTAGTTTTTTCATTGTGTTCTGCACCATTGGCTCTAGTGGGACGCTATCAGGTTTTTTTGGTGTTTTTTCAGTATGTAGAATCGGCATCGGGCCATTGTTGAGAGAGAGAGAGAGAGAGAACTCTGATTGGCTGTTCAGTTTAGTGAATGAGTCAGTGCACAAGAATAATAGCAAAACAGCAAGCAAAGTTGTCAAAATGGTATAGACAGAATTCTGTTCTAATTTTATCTCATCTTACCTCAGTGTTCCTAGGAAAATATTTGAATATTAACATGCGCGGAATGGAATAAAGAAAGTGATCAGCAGGATTGATATTCAAAATGTAAGAACACGCTGGTTTTTGTATCTGCAGCCTGAACGGTTTACCTTTTTGAATGACTAATAAAGACAAATCCATATCTGCAGAAATAGACAGTTTTGACATTAACATGCAGGTGTAGAACACGCATGCTAGTTGACAGTCGGCTGTAGTTCTCTCTGTGTGTTCAAGTGCAGCTTTTTTGCCCCAATGCAGCGCTAGTTCTTTCCCGTTGGTTTGGTGTGTCGAAAAGATGGCAAATGGGAACATGGTTTGTGTAACATTAGCAACACACAATTAGCTGTTTGATAACATGGTCAAGCCAATGGCTAATCATATCAATTACCGTTATGCGTCCGACGTAGAGAGCAATACATAAGACGCATTGCCATTCAGATATATCGACTTGTCGACGAGCCTGTATAATTTACTCTTCCACTTCTTCTTCTGAGTAAGTTTCTGGTTCAAATATACATGACTGAATTAAACCTACAGGGGGACTTTAACCTAAAAGCCAATCAACTCAAATCCTGAAGCGTTTATGAGTGTCACATCTGTGCGTTTGTGTTAAGCTCACTTGTACGACAGGGGCAAGGGCTGTTGGTGGTCTTCTCTGTGGAGGTTTAGCTCTGCTGGCCGTGGGATGGCTCAGTTTCTCTGAGGACACGTCCACACCGTCAAACTGGTCAGGGGTCTTATCTTTAACATCCTTATTGTCTTTAAACTCTTTCTGTACTGGCGAGGCAGGGGGCTGTTGTTTCGGTGAGACAGGTTGTGGCTCTTCAACATTTCTAAGAGCGGGAAAATATGCATTATGCATATTACACATACAATATATTAAAATACATTTCAGAAACGTTACAGTACTTAACATACACAGGTACAAAGCAAGCAGAAAACACTCATTTTCTCTGCACTAAAATTAAAATAAACTTTTGGCTATAAAATTGTGTCTGTGTCAAAATTTTGCAAGCGTTTTTTTAAACAACACATTACTTTGATTTGTTTTAGAAAATATTAGATTATCTGTTAATTGACTGCAATGTCTTAGTTTGTGCATGCAATTCTGTCAGCTTTCTGTAAGCTCTGCACATGGCAGTTTCAGTTTTTTATATGCTCACTCAGAAAAACAGGAAACAGGCAGTTTGAGTTTGTTTAGTCCCTCAGCAACTCATAAAATTTCCATCGCTCTTTACAAGACTGAACATTCACAGGCCCTTTAGAATAACACATAATGCTAAATGATTATCTAGTGAGGGGGAATTCAGTCCCTCAGGAAAATAACTGACCAATGGAAGGGGGTTTTATTTAGTGAAAAACATTTGTGCTTTAGATTTCCTATATATTTGGTGTTACTTGTAATGAGAGTCTCATGAAAAGCATCACAAGTTTATATGCTCTAACATGATTTGCTGAGGCATCACTTACTTTGGTACTAGTTTTATGGGCTTGTCTTTGGTGGGTGGTGGAGGAACAGGTGGTTTGTGTAGACCAGGCAACTTGATTTTGCCAGGTGGGTCACTTCGAAAGTCTTTAGTGTCTGGTTTCTCACCTGTGTGCAAAGACAAGATTGGGAGAATTTTTTCTTAGATAGCAGTGCTTATAAATGAGTTCAAATATTTATTGAAGTAATAAATGTTAGACATTAATTTCACAAAATAAATAAATAGTTTTAAGGTGTGTTCACAATCACATTTGTAGTTAGGTTCTCCCAGTTCTTTTAGACCAGACCAAGAATGAAAATGATACATTTAGTCCTGGTTCACTTAGTGTTCACACTTTTATGGCGTCACAATGGAGTCAAAACAGCGACATTAATTCTTCTGTTGCGCACAAATCTACTGCGAGAAGACGCGGTTCAGATACCTCCAAACTGTAAAGGGCAACATCGTAACTATGACGAGAAGAACCAGGTATGCTTGAGCATTCTGTCCTTTTAGGGTCGCATCTTGAGACATATAACGTCCTGTTTTTGGTTCGTGTTGCATTCATATTTCATTCAAACCGCACCAAAGTTTGAGGGGTCTTTCAGGGGTCTCTGTTTGCTTGTTTGGTGCGCATCATGATTCGGATGGCAGCATTCACAGTTATTCAAATGAACTGCAACTAACAAATCAATTGCACCAGAGTTCGTTTTAATCAAACCAAACCTGTGAAGTGTGAACACACCCTTAGATGACCAGATGTTGTACTTTTAAAGGCTATTTATAGGTGTGTTCAGAATGATTACTTTTAGTCTCTGTCTTTGGTTTCGTATCAGAGCTGTTCTGGTCCATCACTGGCATCTGATTCCCTGAGATATAAAAAGATACAATAATTAGTCGGTTTTTTTTCCATCAATGCAACAAACATATGTAACTGTCACTGTTGCTTCTTCTTCTAAATGTTAATGAAAACTGAATGTTGACACTCCCTCCCATAAACAGAAAAGCCCAAGGGACTTGCGTGGGGTGTATATTATTAAAAAGGATTTATAGGGATGTTAGTTTAAAAATGGTCACCCAGATGAAGGCTCTGTTGCAATGTGTTGGTTGTGTTTTTTAATAAAACAGTCCTATTTTAATAAAGCCTTTTTAATAACAAACCCCACACGAGAGGACATCTTGACTGCTATCGCCTGTCTAAAGAGTGCCAGAGAAGGCCAGCCAGAACCCTTGAAGCAATTTTGGCTACCATTCTCTTTACACACTTTTAAAATAACAGCACAAAATAAACATCACTTTGAAGCATTCTCACAACTAAACAGGACACATGCTGGAGGTCTCAGTGGCATGGGAACTTGTAACTTTCCCTGACAAATGAGCAACGGAGATGGCCTGCTGTTTCCTGTGGCTACACAAAAAATTCTCATGGGTTCCCTGAATAAACCCGAATCAAAAGTAATTAAACGGTATCTCGGTCCTCATTCAGAATTAGTCTTGCAGTCATCAAACAAGATATTAAAGTTTAATATAAGTCAAAATCAAATGCATGCATGCATGGATCTTGCCGGAGCCATAAATATCACATGCAATTATTTTGAATAAACATCCACTCTCATACAGAACATTGTTTCACATCCCATCGATCCAGGGCTCCAGAGTGCGACTAAATGGTCGCATTTTGCGACTAAAATTTGAGAGTGTGCGACTGAATTTTACGTCCAGTCGCACGTGTGCGCCCCAGTAAATTTGCCTGCTGTCGGTACTGGAGAAATTAAGAAAATACACTTACTAATTATAATTGATAGACGTTATGTCTGGCAAATTCTATCTTTGCCAGCCGTTTCTATATGAGATAATATTAAATAATTAGTCCGTGATGCATTTTTGCCATTCGCAATCCAGAAGAGAGAGAGAGAGAGAGAGAGAGAGAGAGAGAGAGAGAGAGAGAGAGAGAGAGAGAGAGAAAGCGAGCGAGCTCTCACGTGGAGCTACAGCGAACACAACACCACAGTCAGCTTTAATGAGTGACGATGGCCAAGAGAACTACACAGAAGTTTAGTCTGCTTAAACTTTAGGGATGTGCTGTGATATTAATCTAATTTTATTTTCGATTTTGGCTTCCAAGAATTATAAAAAGAAGATATATGAGGTAAAACTATTCCTATAGCCGTGTTCCGTCGAGCTCATCCTTCCTTTCACAGCTGAGCTGTCATTTCTCCCTAAACCTAATCGTCAGAATCAGTGATTGTTGTAAACTGCAGTCTCTACTGTTGCTAAACTGCGGGATGTGTTTGATAATAAAGAGCTATTAAATGCACAATAATCCGCGCAAGAGATGCTGTTTCCAACTTCAAGGCGGCTTATGTGTGTGTGCTGCGAAATGGAGCGGCTTGCACTTAATATTGTAGGCTTCGTGTGCGCGTCTATTTTTTTACGGTCTATGGTCTAAACCATCAAATAAACAACAAATAGCCGGTGTCAAATTGACCGGATTGGAGAGAAGTTATTTTTAACAGTTTATATCTTAAATGGGCGTAAATAGTTTGGAGAAATAGGAGAATATGATATTATTAGTTCTACATTCGATCGGTCTTAAAGGGGCAGCGTCTAATAAACCTGACGATTGAGCCATTGATTCGAATCGAACAAAAGACAAATAGAAAATATTCACATCTCTTGAATTAATAACTTTAGCTTTTATAAGCATTAATCTATCAATTTATACAGTGAAAACTATGCAGTGTTATTTTACATTTCATTACTTTATAAGATTTCTTTGTAGGTTTGTTCTTTACTGTAATATTGATGTTAGTGCCCAAACTTTGCGGTTTCTTTTGCTATATATATTTTACTTTTCAGATTATAAAGCCATGTTAATTATGTTCTAAATTATGTTTTGTTTTTTGTTTTTTTTATAAAAAAAAAAAAGTATAATAAAAAGAACCGGTAAGAATACTGTTAAAGTACCGGATCGATAAGCAGTATGGGTAAGAGTAGTAATACCATTAAAACCTTAACGATACCCATCCCTATTAGTAATACAGTGGAAATTAGTAGATTTGATTAGCATGTTGATTTACGGTGTGCGCCACTAAAATTTCTGGTTGTGCCCCTAAAATTTTCAGTTGGGGGCCACTGTGCTCCTAGTGAAAAAAGTTAGTCTGGAGCCCTGCGATCATATGACAAGATCTTTTCTTTTGAAACCAAATCTTTAAAAAAAACATTCTATGACTTTTCTAATTGACAAGTGATACTACAAATAAAGAATAAAATAAGAATAACGAATAAATATAGTCTTTACATACCCTGTCAGTTTTGTCAGTTTTTCAACAACCCTATGTTCAAATGGAAAATTAAGGCGTATATATAGAGAGCAGATGGGTGCTCTGCTCTTGCCTTCCTCTAGAGTCTGCTCACATGACTCTATATGGCCTACACAACAACTTCCTGTCACAGCCCCACACAGCTGCATCAGTGTTTCTTAGAGCGGTTTGTGGTAATGTGTTATATGTATGAAGTCAGATTTAAAACTTCAGCACAAAACAGAGATTTCTGAACTACATTTCCAGGCTTTTAACACCACTTTAACACTGTGACAGAGAGAATTCCACAGCAAAACACATATGATCATCCAGAGGGAAAACGGCAGAGTGTGTTCGCGCTTGAGTGCAAAACAAAACATGAGATAAGCAACTACTTCCTGTCCTAGAAATGAGTTGTCGATAACAGGTGCAGAAACTGCATTTTACAGTTTGTAGTTTTCATCTTTTTGGGAGCTACCAAACATAAACTAACTTAATTCCTCAGAAAAGTCAAGCTGAATAAAATAGAGTCAAATAGCATAATAATAAGGGCTGTCAAGCACTGTATAGCAGTGTCATAAAACAAGTTTATAGCACAGTCATAAAACATAAAAGTCTTGCATGATGTACAAAAATTATAATAGTAATAAAAGTAAAAAACTTGAACTTCCTCTAGTTAATAATATTCTTGGTGACGTCTAAGATTGTGTCTTATTTCAAATAAGGGAAGTATGTGACCACTGCGGGTGAGACAATGATGACTTATCCTTCATTAAAATCACAACTCAATTGGAATTGTGTATATATATGTAGTATTTTTGTCCTTTGATGAAATATATACTTATTTGATGAAGACATCGGAGTTGTTATTAAAGACACAAAAGCCTATACTCTTTTATAGTGTATAACTTTGAATGGGCTTTTGCATGTTGATTTATTGATACTATAATACATATATTTTCACATAAAGTCTCCCCATGCAGGAAACAAACCAACAACCTTTCGATTCAACCATTTAAAAATATGACAGTAACGAGTGCTTCAAAGACGGCCTGACATGTGCCACTATGTTTTCCATCTAATCAAACCAGCTCACACGCACGCCCCCTATAATCTTTTAATGCAGCTATTTCCAGCAACATTTCTAGCTACCGCACGTTCGATATAATCTGAAGAATCTTGTCGAACCAGCCCTGCCGCTATGGCTAATGTGCTGATGTCTTACCTGCGGGTTTCTGAGAGCCACGTCTCACCGGTGTCTGGCCTGCATTCCCAGTCTGGGTCAGAAACAAGAAATTGTTAACCGAATATGAATTAGTCCTTTTGAGCAGGATAAAGCTCACGCTCTTTTCATGTAGGAAGAATCAAGTCACCGTTTTTAGTGTTCCTCTCCTCTAATGGAAACCTCTGAGTCAATCTCTTTTAATAAGTCCAAAGTTACAGGAAGAAAATACAGTCATTTACAAACCAGTTAGCTGTCTTGTATAATCACGGACAGGATCAAGGTATTAAAAACAGGTTTATAACCTCCAGTCTGTTCCACCTTAAAACAAGTTAAACTATTTGTAAACTAGAATGAACGTCCTTGGCCTTCAATCAGTTTTCTGAGCCAACGCATTAGTAAAAGCCCAGAGCAGTGTTGACAAAAGGGAGACTCCCATTCTCTAACAACACACAAATAGGCCAATCATGAGAACATTTCTCAGTCCACACTCACATGAAGAGTATCCGCAGGGATCACCATGACGAAGTTATCAGGAAAAAAGCCCCTGTGTCCGTTAAGTTCCCCCTCCCACCAGCCATCATCCTCAGTGGCCTTCGGGGAAAAAGGGAAAAAGAAAAGAAAAACACAAAGCTGACTCACTCTAACTTGTATATGGGTATAAACAAACAAATGAATACGTTGTCTGTTATTAATACACATATGATAATCACTCCATTCTCATTTTGTTTCATATTAAACTACCTAGAAAAGTTTGGGTTCAACAAGATTTCGTTTTCAAATAAATTAATATTTGTTTATTGAGCAAGAATGCATTAAATTAATCAAAAGTGACAGTACAGACATTTATAATGTAGATTTCTATTGTTCTGAACCTTCTATTCATCAAATAACCCTGGAAAATATGTATCCCATTTTCCACAAAAATATTGAGCAGCATCAAATCGGGATATTAGAATGATTTCTGAATGATCATGTGGCACTGAAGACTGGAATAATGGCTGATGAAAATTCAGCTTTGCCATCACATAAATAAATTACATTACAATTACATTACAATTTGTATTGTATTTTTGATCTAATAAATGTAGCCTTGGTAAGCATAAGAGACTTTTTTCAATAAATAGTCATGTAATAAGTGAAATATTGTACAGCCATGTGATCATATGCAGTCAAAATACACCCCTTCAGAATGATACAAGATACAATTATGCATTTTGTGTTACTGTGTGTATTTGTGCATACTGATCACCTTGTTAGGGTTAATTATTTTGTGGAATTTCAGCTGACTGTACATTATCCTTTACAAATCTGGTGAGTTAACATTGTTTTTCTTTAGAAAATATACTGCGTGCCGTATAAATAGAAAGTAGTCTGTTGGTCACCAATGACACACCTTGTTGATAATTGTTATGACGTCTCCCTTCTTCAGGTTCAACTCGTCTTCGGCAACAGCGGTGTAGTCGAACATCGCCTGACAACATTCTTTTACTGTGGAGGAATTAAACATGTATTCAGTGACCTCAAATTTACTGCCATTGTGATTCAACTTATTAGCACGTTTTCCTTAACGAATATGCTCTGGCAGGTTTGGTGGGTGAATCTGAAAGCACATGTTCAAAGCACAGCTCTTCTGGTATGAAACCCACAAGGAAGTCCTTGAAGAATAGACCATTTCGTTCACTGATAACAACATTAGCATTGTCTTAAGACTATGTGTTTCCTTTGTCACTGTCTATTAAAGGAATAGTGTTCAGTTCCCTTCAAGTTGAAGAGTGCAACCTCAAGAACCAGCTAAACAGCATTTTAATTAAAATTATTTGGCATGTTTTTAGACATCTCACCGCTTGTTTTTCTCCGTAAACTTGGTCTTTGTTGTCCTTTTCCCTGTAAGAAAAAAGTATAATATAATTAATATAAAATAATATAATATAATATAATTAATATAATATAATATAATATAATATAATATAATATATAATATAATATAATATATAATATAATATAATATAATATAATATAATATATAATATAATATAATATAATATAATATAATATAATATAATATAATATAATATAATATAATATAATATAATATAATATAATATAATATAATATAATTAATATAATATAATATAATATAATATAATCACCTCTTTATTGAAGACTGCTTCAGAGAGTTTCGGCCTGGCTTTGGCTTCAGTTATCTTGCCATCTGCAGAACATTACGAGGGATCAGAAACACAGTAGCAAACAAAGGGAGTAATGTGACGTTTGACACCGAGGCTTCGAAGCTTCGAAACATCTCACAGGGATGCATGGAGCTTGATTCATTTTGCCATAACCACGTGATCTGTGATGTCCGAAGATTCATTTTCACACACAACCACATGATTGCTTCGTATTCTGATTCAAATAACGCAAACTTCTTGCGCCGTTTCAAGTGTAATTCGCTTTTTTTGATAAGAATAAATCTTAATACGAAATTATGATTCAATATTTAAATGTGTAGTTTTCTATTAATTCCCAGTTCACAGGCACAGTTCATTCTATAATGATCTTTTATTTTGCTCAGATGCCTACATGAGACTTGCCTATTTTTTTTCACAAATTTATTCATACATTGTGTAAGTACAAGGACATGTGAAAGACTTATTTATATAGATTTTATTTGCTTTATACGGTTTTCATAGCACAAATTATATGAAACTGTCCAAAATGGCTGGGACGCAAAGGCAGCTTTTTCAACTTTTGACCATGTGCACCGTGTTGAAAAGCTTTGAGTACGATAGAGTTGAGGGGAAAGCCTCAGAACTTCGCAAAGCTTAAATTTCACCATCACTAAACATAGGGACTGTTCACACAGAACCGCAGGCAGTAGAAATGGGCAAAAAACAAGGTCACAAGACGTGTTTTTTTAAGTTGAACTTCCATGTTTTTAGAAAGCCATGTGTGAGACGCTGCAAAAGATGCAAACGCAAGGGTCAAACACGTCCATCTAGCGCACGTTTACATAGAGCAACAATGGAAAAGTGGTGCAGTGGAATGGAAAAACATTGTTCTGTGTGAACTGGACCATACAGTGCCCTCCACTTTTTTTTTTTACTTTATTAGATTTTATTAAATAGTATTTTAATACAATTTGGTTTCACCATGGAGATTACTACACATTTTATACATAGTCCCATTTCAGGACACTACAATGTTTAGAATCAAAGGCTTTGTAGATTACTCCACTGTCATTTTCTGCATAGATGTGAAGTTTGATCTTGTTTTAAAGAAGACACTTAGCAGAAATAAATTATGAAAGTTAAACAGAAAAAAAGTTATAGAAGTTTAAGTTTATGAAAATGAAAAATGTAATATAAATGTAAATTTTATATTTTAAATCAAATATATATTTTACAAAACATGTTTTACTCTAAAACTGCAAGAAAATTAAAGCCAAGAATCGGAACAAGTTGCGTTCCAAATTTTAGGTTGACATCTCAAAAAATGAGCTTTCAGTAAGATTTTGTTTGGCCACAGAATCAAACATTTCCACAAGATGACATCCAGGCTCCATTACGGACCATATGAGGGGCCATCATTTTCATACATTTCCATCATTTTCATACAATTTATGAAGTAGACATCCTGTTCAGAAGTAGTATGGGCAGTCTGGCAGCATTTTATTAAAATTCAACCACTAACAAACACATACAAGACGTGAAAATAACACAGGCGTGTGTTGCCGCATCACAAATGGAGAATCTGTTTTTTCTTTATTTAAAACTCAGTTCCCTTACGAGAGTACTCTCGTATTGCGTTTTGCTAAAACGCAAGGGGGAATTCCTTTCCTCGAGATATTGAAGCAAATTTTTATCCAAAAATACCTTTTATACGCAGTGCAGCTGCACAACTCTCAGCAGGAAGCAGCTGCGTGCTGATTGGCTGTGCTGCTGCAACTGCAGCAACCTATAGCGAGACCGTGGGGCGGGACGGACCAATCAGGTCCTTCCAAATTCCCGCCACAAGGGTATATAAGACCCACTCTCGCAAGGTTAGTCAGATTAATTCTTCTTCAGCGACTTGCAATCGTTGAGCTCTGGATCGAAGCCTGCCGTCGACACGCACCCAGCGGAACACTGCAGCCTGAGGACGTCGGATTCTCCGCCTTCAGCCTGCCTTCCAGCTGCGCCATCCGGCACTATATCCTTTTCATACCTTACTGTGTTTTACACATTCAAAAAGAGCCGAGACGTTTCAAATGTCTCGTTCCTGCGCCTCGTGCAGAGGTTTTATCGCGGACGAGGATCGGCACATCATCTGCGTGTCATGTCTCGGACGAGACCACACGCAGGCTGCACTCAACCAGGGCGGCTGCCCGGAGTGCGATGAGCTGACACTGCAGACCCTTCGGGCTCGGCTCGCCAGTTTCGGCTTGGATCCCGTCCCTTGCTCCCAGCCTCTCGAGCCACGGAAGAAAAAACGTCGCGACCAGAGGCCACCAGAGCGCTCTGACGAGCACACGCTGGGCATGTCCCCGCGTGCCTCGCCATCGCCCGTGTTGTTCGTCGAGGAACAGCACAGCTCCCCTCGCATGGCGGCTGCTGCTATTTCCTTCGGCGGACCGGAGGAGGAAGAGGATGACAGCCTTTCCCTTGCTGCATCCGGAAGCGGGTGGTCGGATGCCGCCTCGGAGCACGCCACTTCGACGCGGACGGCTAGCTGGGAACGCCACATTCACAGCCAACGAGCCCGCAAGCAAGCGCGCTCGCCTGTACACAAACGCTGTTTTCACGGCGACCCATATGAGTCACAAAAAGAGCTTTTTCTCTGTAGGCAGTGTGCCAGCATTAAAGCATGTATCCTTACACTCAAGCACTCCCCCATGTTCCCCAGCCCCCTGCACTCAGGTGGCTGGAAACATTATTCTCACAGTCAACGAGCCCGCACTCAAACGCGCTCGCCTGTACACAAGCACCAATACTCTATGTTCCCCGGCCCCCTGCACTCAGGGAAACATTTCCCTCATAAGCGCCAACTTAGCGCAAGGTTATCGGGCCACCGAGTCCCTGTCACTCAGCGACTCGCCCCACAGATTAATTCAGCCCCTGGCTTCGAAGGCCGAGGCCAGTCAGAGATAAAGTTATTAAACCACAGATCTTGGCTTCTCAACCATTTACAATGCTTGGGACTCAGAATCAACGTGGCAAAGAGTTTATTGTCTCCCACACAGAAAGTTTCGTTTCTGGGAACAGTTTTGGACTCACTGCAGATGCACTCTGTTCGGAACCGAGCGGTTTCCCTCAGGTCCGGTGCACGCATTCCTCTCAAACACTTTCAGAGGATGTTGGGTCTCATGGCCTCGGCGGTGCCAGTTCTCAGACTGGGTCTGTTGCACATGCGCCCCCTACAGCGCTGGCTGAATCGCCGCGTTCCAGCTCATGCATGGCTTTCGGGCCGATTACGAATCAAGGTAGACCACAGCTGTGTGTTAGCTCTGGCTCCTTGGAAAAATCCCGTCTGGTACAAGACGGGCGTGAGTGTGGGCACTGTTACGAAGTGGAAAGTTATCTCGACAGATGCATCCAACCTAGGTTGGGGAGCCCTTCACGAGGGCAGGCCTATCTCCGGTCTCTGGTCAGACTCGGAGAAGAGCCTTCATATAAACTGTCTAGAGATGAAAGCGGTCACGATATCGCTAAGAGCTTTCCTTCCGTACATAAAACACCACCATGTCCTGATCCGAACGGACAGCAGGTCGGTGGTAGCCTATATAAATCGCCAAGGCAGTCTGAGATCTATCGATCTGCACTCAATGGCGGAGGAAGCCCTAATATGGGCAGAGCACAATCTGAGCTCGCTGAGAGCGACTCACGTGCCAGGCATTCTGAATTTGGGTCCGGACATGCTGTCCAGGGGCAGAGTGTCCCCTGCAGAGTGGTCTCTTCACCCAAATATAATTCAGACAATTTGGGGCAAGTTTGGAGAGGCAAAAGTGGATCTTTTCGCCTCACAAGACAATGCTCAATGCCGAATATATTTCTCCAAGCACGAAGATGCGTTGGCCCACGAATGGCCCAACCTTCCTCTTTATGCTTTTCCCCCAATCTCAATGTTACCTCAGGTCATAGAGAGGATCAGGGAGAGCAATTGCGCTGTGCTTTTAATAGCCCCGCTTTGGAGAAATCAACCTTGGTTCTCACTGCTGAGTCAGATGTCAGATGCAGCTCCGTGGCCGATCCCGCTGAGGAGAGACCTCCTCATGCAGGCGGAACGGCAGATCTGGCATCCCCGTCCCGATCTATGGGCGCTTCATGTTTGGCCCATCAACGGGTACATGAGAACCTTTCTGAAAGCGTAAAGAATACTATTACTGAAGCTAGAGCCCCCACGACTAGGCGGCTCTATTCAGGCAAATGGTCAGTCTTTTCAGACTGGTGTAAAGCACGAAGTCTGACCCCACATGATTGTGCAGTGTCAGAGGTGCTTACATTTTTACAAGAGCTTCTGGACGCGGGTCGCTCCCCCTCCACGCTCAAAGTTTATTTGGCTGCTATAGCAGCGTATCACATTCAAGTGAACGGACTGTCACTAGGAAAGAACGATCTCATCGTTCGCTTCCTTAAAGGGGCTAGAAGGCTTCACCCACCTCGCCCCCCTTCAGTCCCTATATGGGACCTGTCCACGGTCCTGGATGCCATGAAGAGCTCTGCATTTGAGCCTCTGCATTCAGTGAGCTTAAAGCTTCTGTCACTAAAGACCGCTTTTCTGCTAGCGATCGCATCAGTTAAGCGAGCGGGTGATCTGCATGCGCTCTCTGTGAGCGCCTCGTGTCTGGAATTTGGGCCAAACGACTCCAAAGTCGTCCTCAAACCAAGACATGGTTACGTACCTAAAGTGCTTTCAACTCCGTTCAGAGCACAGGTCATTTCACTTTCGACACTTTCATCACAGTTAGATGAAATAGATGCTAATTTGCTCTGTCCTGTCAGAGCGCTGAGAATATACATAGAGCGTTCCGCTGCTTACAGGCAAACTGAACAGCTCTTTGTATGCTTTGGCGGCCGCACCCGAGGGTGCGCGGTTACAAAGCAGACCTTGTCACGTTGGATAGTGGATGCTATCTCACTGGCC
This sequence comes from Gobio gobio, assembly GCF_949357685.1. Classification (NCBI taxonomy): domain Eukaryota; kingdom Metazoa; phylum Chordata; class Actinopteri; order Cypriniformes; family Gobionidae; genus Gobio; species Gobio gobio. The sequence continues at coordinate 38,393,056 of NC_137108.1, forward strand.
TATGAGTCTAAAGATCTCAGCTGCCCCTTAGGCATTAAAGCCCATTCTACTAGAGGCATGGCCACTTCGTGGGCTTGGTCTACTGGCATTTCTCTGAATGATATCTGTGCGGCGGCAGGCTGGGCCTCCCCGTCCACTTTTATCAGATTCTATAATTTAGATGTTCCGGCTTTACAAGCTGGGCTTCTTGCTGTGTAAACAGATTTAACCCCTTAAGGCTCGATGAGTCTGGCCTGGGTTGAATATTGTATAAGTCATAAGCATATTCCTTATACGGCTCGAATTATCTGGCCACTCATTATTCCTGACCCGACTATGTCTGGTCTATTCTTATTATTGCACGTATATCGTGTTTATTCTCATTAGGGCCCGACTCAGGTCTGGCTCATTCTGAATTATTGATATCATATTACGGGCCCACCTAGGTTGGCCTGGGTTTGGTGTCGTCGGCTTTAGAGCCATTAAGCAAGCACAGCGTTTTGCATTGGTCCCCCTTGCGTTTTAGCAAAGCGCAATACGAGAGTACTCTCGTAAGGGAACGCTTCGGTTACTAACGTAACCTCGGTTCCCTAAGAAGAGGGAACGAGTATTGCGTTTTGCTTGCCGTGCTTGCTCAGGAGTCGCTTCAGTCGATTAACCTGACTAACCTTGCGAGAGTGGGTCTTATATACCCTTGGCTATGCAAATTCTGTTGCCCCACGGTCTCGCTATAGGTTGCTGCAGTTGCAGCAGCACAGCCAATCAGCACGCAGCTGCTTCCTGCTGAGAGTTGTGCAGCTGCACTGCGTATAAAAGGTATTTTTGGATAAAAATTTGCTTCAATATCTCGAGGAAAGGAATTCCCCCTTGCGTTTTAGCAAAACGCAATACTCGTTCCCTCTTCTTAGGGAACCGAGGTTACGTTAGTAACCGAAACGTTTTCACTTCAAAAAATTGAATGGATATTAACTTTTGAACTAAAAACATTGAGGTTTCTACCAATATTTCATGATTTTTCATGGTCATTGCTCTACATGCCTTATGAGTATGAAAATATTTTTGCTAATTAATAAATTACGGCTCCTCTGTCATACTATAGTTTGTAAGCTTTCAAATGATATATAGTTTGTCAATATTACTTTAGGTTTAATATCTATTACTAAGATATTATTGTTTTAAATATATAATGGCAAAAGCCCCACATGGGATGGTGACAATTAAGAGGTGCTTCCTGCAGGTATAAGAGATTTTCCGCATTTAGTCATTGTTCTAGGCTACTGATAAACTGGACTCGTAATGAAATCTAATTTCCTTTTGTCAACATGAGGACCAGAGCTGTACCAGTAAAAGTTAAGAAGCCATTGTAATGCTGGGCAGCAAGAATAAAACAATAAGAGACATCAGTCAAACCTTGGGCTAACCAAAATAACAAAACAAAAAACAATAAAAAAACCTGATATTTCCTATATTGCAAGATCCAAATATTGATTCATCACAAAAATAGGATGGCCAAGTAACAGTTTGCTGTGTCTTTATCCCAAAAATTACATTATCTCTAAATTATAGATTTAAGATTATGATCATTATGTAAAAAATTTAAATCCTTACAGCTCTAGTTTTAGTGTACAAACTCACCTTTTGAAGGGACAAAAATTTCCTTCACAAAATTTGATGGAAAGGCTCCTATATGGTTATTTTTCTTTCCCATCCACCACCCATCTTCGATCTACAAGACAAAAAAGAATGCAGATTAACTAAAAAAACACAGTGATTCAAATATAAAATCTGATTTTGAAGCCAAAACATTTCCAACCATTATATATACACACATTAAAACAAACTTTTCTGATCCCAGACATTTGAACAGTAATGTCTCAACTCAAATCAATATTTCATTTTTTTCACATATATTTACAATTTTTACATTTATTTGTAAAGCAGTCGTGTGTAAAAAGCAAAATAATATACTGTCAGACAGCCATTATTATAATTTATCACAAAAAAAAACACAAAAAAATGGTGATGCAATATATTTTTATGTAGGTGCTCTGATCACCTTGTTAGGGTTTAGCCTATTATTTTACTATAATGACAGCTGACTGTCTACATACAAATAAAGTGAGGTAACATATACATCATAATTTGAAATCAATAATTAAATAATTTGGATAGGAGCAGTGAACATTATACCCAAAGAAAAATAATATAATTTTGGAAAGACCTGAGGGTGACTAAATTGTTTATCATTATTATTTTGATTAAATATTCAAGTTAACAAGGATGATGAGACTACACTTCTGCAAGTATGTAGTAAAACATGCTATACGTGACCATATACGTAACATCTACTTAGTATCATGAAAGTTTTGCGTTTATAGATATGTGGGGTATACCTCTCTGATAATCTCGATGGTCTCCCCGAGAACCAGCTCCAGCTCGTCCTCATGCGTGGGGTTATAGGGAAAAGCCACCTCGCATTTCCTTGTCTGCACCTTTGGTTTCTTCGCTGGAGCATTAAAATAAGTAGAAAACATATGGAACATGTCAGCACGTTAAAATGTGAGAACAAACTGAACTGAACCGAGCTAGACTAGACTGCAAAAAGCATTTCTAGCTTTCACTTTTACAAGTACTTTTATGACAAGCACTGTTTTATGGCGGATATAGGGCAGTCCTAGCCTATGGATTTTTCTGGGTATAATTTGAGACCGGATGTGGAGGCACAAACCTTTCATTAGCCTACTAATTTTAGTCTGCCAAGTTGAGATGCTTTGGAGAACTTCAGACACTTACGCTTGTGATTCTAATGTAACAGTTTTTGAATCTGCCACTGAAACACTCATCTATCACAGATCTGGATATTTACGACGGAACGTCTTCTTGTTGGGGACTTTGATTTATCGAAGTTCATTAAAAAAGTTTCGTTCAGATTTGCTCACCTCTTCAGCTGGTAACAAGTACACGAGTGTGTCTCGTGGCCATCTTGTGAATGAAAAAGCAGACCGATCGATGAATGACATCAAAATATCGCGAGAGGGATTCGAAATCATACAGATCCGTCTGCTCTCTAATCGCTCTCGCGATACTTTTATGTCTTGCACCTTTCGTCTGACCAGCCGAACACACATCATCATTGAATCATTGACATAACCGATTCGTTCAAAAATACTACTTATGTCCTATGCTTATGTCTCAATATTTGCACAACTTTTATCAAACTATATAAGATATACAAACAATCATACACAATTTGTAATATGTCAATTTAATTATATTTGGACATCAGCAATGTTCATAATAATTACCCCCCATCTTGTTTATAGAGATGGGTATAGAGAACTTGTTCCATTTTTAGAACCGGTCCCTAAAATTTCCAAGAACCGGTGATTCAATAAGAAACGCGCATTTCGATTCCGCTTATCAGTTCCTGTGTGCGCATTTTAAATATATATATAAAAAAAACATTCAAGCACAAGAATACTTTTCTATAATAACGTTTTTCTATAGCCAAAAATTGTTAATCAAACAACAAAAGATTCACTCGCTGTTCTTGACTGAATCATTTTTAGTAACTATCATTCGATCCAGCTTCTGCACAGCTCGCACTCAAATCTCATTATATTGTCCAGGGGTGTCCAAAGTCCGGTCCGTGAGATAAATTTCAAACGGCCCGCAGCCTGTCTATTAAAATATATTATATGAATGTGGGCCGCCGCCACGCATAATTTACAAATCAAGCAGTTTCACAATGTCAACACAAGGTGGCAGTACTAGATTTTACGGGCCAAAAGCGGATCGAAACAGAGCTACTTGTGCGCACTGCACAGCGCGCGATTCACGAGCTCACAAATTTGTTTACTTGCTGACAGTCAGTGAGAAGTGTTCGAGTTCGGCATAGAGGTCTCCGGTACAAGCTGCAAATCTCTCGGTGATTTAATTTAGTTTAAAGCCAGCTGAAACAGCGCTGGCTTAATCAACAACACTAACGTGCAAATCAGAAGAAACATTGAGCCGATCCAGGTAGAATACTTTTCAATCAACAATTCACTATCATGGATTTACTGTAGTAACACTAACTGTAACCGTGGTATTTTGTCGATGTAGGTTAATATCTCATTTTATATATATATTTTTTAATCTAGACATGTATTAAATGAGTAATTAAGGCCAAATTACAGACTATTTTTTTACTAAAGCCATTCCAGATATACAGTAGAAACAGTATTTTTACTTTTTACCAGTGAAGTGCCATGTGTGGTTTTACTTGTGGTGATCTAAATAGAGTAACGTTACTCGTTAATTTAAATAGGAACAGAATTCCAACTCACTAATCATATTTACATTTCACCCTTTAAAAACAAGGTTGTTAAAAGTTTTACAGATATTGTTTGTGTGTTAAATTTACATCTGTGTCCTATCTCAAGCTACTCTACTGTCAGTTCAAGCTTTTGTCAAATCTGTCATGTTTCCAAGAAACAAAACATATAATGTATATAATTACCCCCAGGTGTGTCCACAACATCGAATGGACACCCCGGCTAAAGTCGGACTTTGAAGTCAAGACAGTCACACATAGACTTCTAAATGTTTGATTTGTTCACTTAAAGGCACTATATGTAAGATTTTTCGATTTCCAAAGAGGCTTTAATATATTATGTGTTTTATTAGACAGGTGAGCAACTGTTTGGATATATTCATCGACAGAAAACTAATAATATAGCTCAACACACTTAGTCTTATTGTTAAATCTCGTTTTCTTTTACCGTATTTTACCATGCCTAATATTGATCTAGCTTACTGCAGTGTGAAACAAGTGTCTCATTGTAGCCGCTGAGCGAACGCACAGAGTAGCATTATAACATAACTTTCAACGCACTCAAATATACGTATCTAATATGATAAAACGGGAATAAGGGGAAGCGGTCGTCTGCGGCATATTAAAAGCTCCACTGCTCTCGAGCGTGTGTCGCATTTGTCTCTCATTAGCAATCGCTCCAGCGGCCTCGTTCCGCTCAAATAGCTTCCAGCCCCACCCTGCTTCATACTACAGTGACATTAATACATCTTTAATACATTAGCTCATCCATTAATATAATTTCTGCCCAAGTGAATATGATTTCTGATAAGCGACCACTAGCGGTGAAAATTACATATTGTGCTTTTAAAAAATGTATGAATGAATGAAAAACCACCATGGTATTTTTTTTTTTATGTTTATCCTTTTTTGTTATTTAACTTATAATTGAGACTTACGTTTCCTCATGCTTCTTGGCTCTCTGTTGCTATCCCCTATTAAGTAAACCGGCACTTCCTGTGGGGAGAGAAGAGCTATTTTGAAAATGACCATTATAGGAACTAGGCGAGCCATGGCAAGGCTTAAACATGACCATTGAGAGAGTACTCTAACAGATCCAGACCTTGACGAAGTTGCCAGGGAACATGCCTCTCTTTCCTCTCACTTCTCCCTCCAGCCATCCTTCTTCTTTGGCCTTTGAGACATTCTTTACCACGTCCCCTACACACACCGTTAACTCATCTGGCATCGTCGCCTCAAAGTCTAGAAGCACAAGCACCTCTAGAATAGACAAAAGAAAGGTGAAGCCATTAGGGGTTAGTAAATTGGAGTGTTTATACAATGTTTTGGCTTAGCTTTTCAACTACCCATAAGTAGGAAACACGTTTTAACACATTTCTATTTATTCCACAGAATTTCCCTTAAAATCAATGCAAAACAATCTGCAGATTTCATCCAGGCCAGGTAAGATTGTTACTTAGTTGCACTTTGTCAGTCTAAGCCTCATCTTTAATGAAATACTTACCCTAAAGATAAATGTGTCAAATTATGTGAAAGGCATGAAAAAACATGCTAAAGAGATAGAAGAGATAGGATTTATGTGCCTCTCAAGTGCAACACTGGAGCTGGACAACCATGAGCAATGTGTTTCAACAGGCCTACAGGTATGCGAGTTGAACCTGAGTTACTTGAACTCAAGAATGTATATCCGTACAAAGAGCACTGTGCATGATTCACAACGGTATTGTATACACTTGAATTCCAGTAAGAAACCTTTTGATTGTATGATTGGTCAATCTAAAGGTCAAGTCTCAATGACAAGTAGTTTATGATCGGGATAAACTCATAAAACAGCCTTAAAATGAGATTCGTGTCTGCAAATTTGATGGCATAAACTGCCATCTCAAGTTTATTTACCAAATATGGAGGGTCGATGAAGACTTAATGTCTGTAATATATATATTTTCCTTAAATAATAATATAGGGTAACATGAAAATGCATGCAGAGTAAATCAGTGAATAAATAAATACACTCATTCTGTACATACATACACACATACATTTTAGTAAAATATTAAATATACTACAAAAAGCAGCTCATTAAACCACCTGTCACTTATTTGTAACTTACTGCAAACGTATACAAATTCTATTACATTTCCCATGAATGTTAGCTACCTACCGTACCCAAATATCACAAACACTACAACTTAGTGTAACAAACCATAACAAGACATTATGTAGAAACAAGGCTTAAAAACTCACCCATCTCTCCTTTAAAGCTGTGCTCAGAGCACCAAGTCAGACAATGTAGATTCTGTTTCGTTCTCAAAGTGTCATGAAATCCCTGTGAATTACACAATCCAAAAACAGCAAAGGCTTTCTTGGACCGCCTTCTTTCTAGTCAAACATTAGCATTGTTGAAAAAGAATTCCCACCTAGTCAAGACACGTTATACCCTGAGAGAGATAGAGAGTGCGTGTAACAGGTGAGACAGGTTTGTGTCGGTATGAGCCTCCTGGTGTCATGTGACAAAAATTACTGATAGTAGGTGTACTCACTTGGAAGGAATTTAAGGGAAAACCTGATGTTTAAATATAACTATGATTTTATAGGAGTGTAATCTTTGTAATAAAAGTGTTTTTTTTATTGCACTGTTATTGAACAGATAGCAGATATATGAGTGTACCGAGACTAGCGCTTTTATTTAGAGCCTGTTAGGCCAGTTTACACGGAAATAATAAAGCATTTCTTAAGAGACCATTCAAATAGGTGTAGTTCACTTAGTTTCTTCTTGACACAAAAACACTCAGTGCAAATTTGTTGCATTTTTTTTATTCTTTCTGAGTATATAAATGCAAGTCAAATGTATATATCAGACACAGTGCAAATCAGAACCCAGACAACTTAAATCCAATGTTGAATATGAATGTAAATTATTCACATCCCCCCTATATTATTTTACTTTAACTCTTAAAAAAAAAAAAATCCCCCATTTTATTAAAATATCTAAGTGTCAAATTGATTACTCCATCTAAAGAATGTGCTTAGCCAATAGAAAAAAGGCATACAATTTGAAGACAAGACACGCATTAGAAAACCCATAATAAAATATGCACACACACATTGTCAAAACCTTGCAAAAGTTTGTTAACAGTCTTCCAAACATTTGTAAGTACATTGCAACTACTTTTTTCTGTAGGATGTTTGTCCAGTTTTAAAGTTGACAACTTTGACTAGCAGTTGGATGAATGTAAATCTGTTATACCCCCACGTGTCATTCACTGGGACATTAATGTCTACCTGCTGTAGTTTGGTCCCATAGCGAGACTGGGTCATTCATATAAGTCATTAAATCATGATCTTCGTTTCTATTGGTAGACACACAAGGGTCTGAAAGAGTTTCATTAAAGCCCACAAAATGTCAATATGTACATCTATTTTTTCTTCAACAATGATAATGTCCTTTCTTAAGGTAAAAACAGAGAACATAACCAGCTATAGCTCTATAGTGGCAAGCTACACTTTAGGCACTATGGCACATCTTAGGCACCTAACATTTGAACTAGTGGTCAGCCAAAGCGGAATACATTTGTATGCCCGATATAAACATCTAAAAAGTAGAGTATCCGATGACCGATATATACGTACATTGGACGATATGAGTTGTACTGCATTTGTAACATTTAATCATAATTCACACACACACACACACACGCAAACAAAAGTTCTTACTATTCATATACAAAGTTGTCAGTAGAATTTGAAACCGAAACAGTGGGGAGATAAAAAGATATGGTAAAATGTCCAAGTATCAGCCACTCAATTGGCCTAGCCTATATATCGTTCTATCGCTACATCAAAACTTAAATATTATATTCTGCGTATTTTATGTTCGCATGTTTCAAAAGTCTTGTGCAAAAAAGGAGACAGGATTCGCAATGGCGCTTGAGCACCAATTCTTCCAGAGATTTAAGGATAGAAAATAAATGTGAAGTTGGAGCAGGTGCTTTTAATATTGTCTGTCATGATTGAACATGTTCCTATAAAAAATTTGTTTAAACTTCAAAATATATGTTTTTCTATGAAGGTGTGCTCATTTGAAAAACAAAAAAATTCACCAAGCTGACACAGCCATCCTCATGAAAATAGGAAATAAAACAATACAATAAAGAAGCCTCTTCCCTATCAAAAAGATTTGGATGCAGATATTATATCCATTCTTGACAGTGTGAAGGCCGGCAAGTCTTATCCCAGGGTTTGAAGCTTGACGATGGATCTCCTTGTTCTCAAAGGTCCAGTCAAAGTGCTCACTGGTCCTGTTCTACATCACCTCCTTGCTGTTCGCCCTCATCATCTGTGGCCTGGAATTTATCATGGGCCCATTTAGGGCTCGTATTATTGGTGTTGTTGGCATTTGTGGCCCTCCGGAGGATGAAACGTCCCTTTGCACGAACAACGTTACCGCGACCAAACCCCCGTGTGTTCATCTGCTTTCTCTCACCTTGACCATCTCTTTCACTGTGCTGCAAAGACAGAAGAAAGGCTTACAAAAAATATGGACTTCAATTATATAACATACAGTATATAGTTGTAAGTGGGACTGATTTCCTTGATGGAGACTTGGTATGTAATGAAAACATCTAATTTGTCTCCAACCTAACTGATTATTATAATTAAAAGGTTTGGAATGATTACTCAGTTTAAGCATAATCGCCTGTTATGTTAATTATGCTTTATTTTACATTGTCATAATATACAGAGACGGCCCAAGGCATAAGCAAACTAAGCGGCTGCTTAGGGCCCCCTTGGGCCCTAATATATTGTCTGGCATGCTGCATGTTTTGGACAGAGTAGACAGCATAGCTTCCAGTTTCTCCCTAGAAATTATAAGTTGTGTAGCCTACATTTTGGAAGTTTTTATTTAGAAAATAAAAAGGTTCTTTCTACACAGTCGAATGGAATACAAAAAATACAATTTTATTTCCGCCAAAATAAAAGCTCTGTTTAATGTTTGAAAGAAATCAACATTTCTTGTTTTTAAAATAAGCCTCTTCTCGCCAAGGCTGTATTTATTTGATAAAAAATACAGTAAAAACAGAAATATTGTGAAATAATAGGATAATGTAAAACAGCTGTGAATATATAGTAAAGTGTAATTTATTCCTGTGATCAAAGCTGAATTTATCATCCTTACTCCAGTCTTCAGTGTCATATGATCCTTCACAAATCATTCTAATATGATGATTTGATGCTCAACAAATATCTATGATTATCAGTGTTGAACAATGTTTTTAGGATTTTTTTGAAAGCTTTCTATTTCAGAGAAAAATGCTGTTCTTTTGAACCTTCTATTCATCAAAGAATCCTGGGGAAAAGTGAGCATATTCAGCATAAGAGACTACTTAAAAAAAGTACATATCCCAGTGTGAACTGTAGTACTGTAAGACTTACTGTAAGACTTTGAATATTAACACCTGATCACTCTTGTGGGTTTGCTACTGTTACAATTAAAAACCGTATAAGGGTAAAAACTTGACAGGCAGATATGATGTAAGCAACACAGCTACAACTAATAAAATTTATACTGGGTGTGCGAATTATCAAGAATTGACAATAGTCAATCGTATTGGTGGCACAGAGGGGCCCCCAAATAAAATTCTGCTTTTAGGGCCCCATAAGGGCTTGGGCCGGCACTGATAATATAACATGTACAGACCATGAATGTAACAGATGTGATGCATGGATGGAGCATAAGTCTATCTTTGTTGTTCTTGTTGTTCATATTATATTAAAGTGCCCCTATTATGGTTTTTCAAATATATTACAGACTGGGCCGTCTGGCCGATCAGAGCAGAGTAGATCATGGAAAGGAGGGATTTAAAGAGACTGATTCATCCGTCGAGTCGTTTGAGAATAATTGAAAAATTTGATGATGTGCAATGGTTATTATGAGAAAATTTAATGTTTTTTGACCTTTGACGCATGTAAACCTTTTGTTGAGACATCCAAAACAAAATTAGAGCCTTTATAATAGCATAACAGGGGCATTTTAATCTTTTTTTAAAAAAATGTTTTGGTTGTTGTCGAGAAACTGCATTAGAAAGGTGCTTCAGAATAGGTGTTTATAACGATCACAACATACTAGGAAGTATTTCTTGCTCTTGGGAGTGTATTCTTGATCCCAGTCTTCATTCTTTGCTGACATGTTCGTCTGTGAATCACCGTTGCTGTTTCCATGGAAATTTCCTCGGTTCCAACTTCTACCACGTATGCTAAGCTGCTAAAAAACAGCAAATGGTAACCATAACTATTCAAGCATTAAACAAATATCTTCATTTTTCAAAACCACCCAACTTACAAAGCCTCCTCGTGCTCTTCCTCTCTCCACGGGCTCTCCATACTCTCTAAACCCCAGCTGGACTCTGGATAAACCTTCTGGCTTTATCTCAGTCTCTTCTTCATGGTAAACCGAGGAAGATGAGGAAGTTGACTGAGAACGCTCTCGTTTCTTCTTGCTTTTCCTTAGGAATGAAATAACATTCAAATCAGACATTGTTGATCAATGTAAAGAGGTCTCAAAAATCGACTGGATCAGCGATATCCTTTAACATGTTTTTTGAACACGTTCAACGTGACTTTATCAGGTTATTTGGTTGTCCACTTACCAAAAATCTTTACCTGTACCTGAAGTCGAAGCAAATCAGGACATTTTCTAACTCAGCCTTTTTTCAACATATTCAAAATATCCAACTGACCAGAAAGACCAAAAGATGCGTTCACACTGACAATGATGTAATAGCTGAAGGTGACCAAGTTGCTGTTTTATTGGGCACAGTAGGAGTTCCTACTTGAATATAGTACACAACTGTGTCAGGGGGTCAATCATTTGAGCTCTGCTCCCATTGGCATTTGATGCATCGTATTGCATGTTCAATATGCAAGGTCAATAGCTCAACATTCGCTCTGCCCAATGCTTTCTGTCACTCATGTCGCCTCACATCACCAACTCTCATTGAAAATGACTTCTTGTTGCGGCAGACTGCTGACAGTGTGAACGCATCTTCAGGACATTTTTTTTTTTTCAATTATTGCAGGCCTCCTGAGAGGCTCAATATATTGAATGTTGAAGCAAGTTAATTCTGATATCACAAATTGTATAATGGTTGATCAAAACTGCAGTTTTCAACTATATTTAGGGAAGTTATTATCACCAAGGAACTTTTTCACTTGAGGGGTTACAATAAGCCCAAACAAAAATATATCTGTTAGCTTCCTAGCAAGCAATTTTGCATTTAAAAGACATCTAATAGCCGTCCACACACAGCCCTGACGTCTAGGCTAAAACAAGGGAACATTTGGGCTGGCAGTGAATATTTAATAGACGTCTAGCCATCTAGAAAATTAACGTCAAAGAAATGAAACCAAACACCTTGTAATCACTGTTGACTTTGCTTACATGATGAAATATCATACATCTCGCAAGTTATTTAGGCAAAAACGACATGTAACCAAATTCAAGGTTATTTTAGCTAGACTTGGGTTACTCATAGCCGGACTATATCGACACAGTGAAATGATGGCTATTGCTGGTTTATTAGTTGGGTAAAATAATTATTTAAAGCTGTTTTCTATAAGTGAACGTCTGTATTCACGATGACATATCTATGGAGCATCTTTTCCCATGCAGCTTACTTTGTTTTTTTGTGGTTCTTTGAGGCTTTCTCTGTGGATGTTTCCTTTCTTGATTCGGGAGATTCCCCCGATACTCTTCCTCCATACTCTTCCTCTCTGTGCTCTCTCTCTCCACTCAAGTATTTCTTTCTGCGCTCAATATCCAGCCGAAGGTCCACTGATTCACCTTTAGATTTTTTACCATCAACCTGCCGTGAGGAGAAAGAGAGATGTTGTGGCCAGATGTGGGTTAGCGGCGTGATCTATTAGCTTTCATGCAGCATTGTATGGGGCGGGACCAAAACGAAAAACACGGCAACAGCAGACTTGAAACAATCATGCAAATGGATGAGAGGGAGAGGCCTTCTCTAATATCATTTTATGTAGCATTTTGGCTTCTTACAGTCTTTCAACACGCTCATTAAGCAGTATTTCTCAGAAATGGGAAATAACGTTTTGATTTCCTCTCACTTGCTCACCGAAATCCAGAAACATATTAAAATAAACGTAACAACATAGTACTAAAGGCAACATTATAGGACCACAGCAGAAATACTTTCATTGGTGCTCATGAAAGTATGTTGTTTTTACTTGGCCTAAACACCTCACTTTTCTTTGCAGGCTTTGAAGAGGAATACTTACTATGCCTTCTGTTTAGAGTCCTTTGAATGGATTTGACATGGGAACAACTGGCCACTTCCATTTCTGACCTCTGATTTCTTGCCTCAACTGCCTTAGGAAGGCTTGTAAAAGGTTACCATCAAACGTTGAGGGGGCATTTACAACACAACAACCTGAATGCACCTCTTTTTGCATCTCACTTTTTGGACTTTATGCCTCTCTCATCAGAAACAAGAGTTTTTAGAGAGAGAAGGAAGCCTAAGAATGCTCTGGCCCCATCACTCGCACAGCATTCTTTTCCAAAATACGTCATATTTCAAAATTTTTGGTCACCTTGAAGCTGTTTTCCATGGTGCTTTTCATCTCATCAAACAGAAGAGAGTGCCTCTTAAAAGCACTGGGAGAAACATCAATTCTCCTGTGAAAAAAAGAGAGGTGAAGAGAGGAATATTTTGATATATGTTGATCCTCCTTTCTTAAAGTCTTAGAAATTGTCAAAACAAATAAATTGCTCATACGTGCATGAGAAACCAGCATGGGAAGTCCCTGAATTTTTATACCTGTGTATCTCTGGACTCTTTCTCTGCTTAATGAGTTCTTTCTCAGCAGCTCTTCTCTGGTACATGGCAAAGCGGTCATGTAGGGTCAGTCCAGAAGAAGGGAAATATTGAGCTGTGGGCAGGAAAACAAACAACTAATTTTTAGCAAGTGAAAAAAGTAATTAAATCTTTATCATATACTACACAAATACAAAAAAAACCAAAAGATTTAAAGGAGCATTTACATGACACTGTTTTCAACTAAAAACAGAAACTTTTTATCCGTTTTGGTCATTTACACAACAATGGCGTTTTGGGGGCCTGAAAAAGCGAACTTTTGAAAATGATACCATCATCATCTCCATGTAAACTACAAAAACGTGAATTTGTGAAAAAGGTGACATCATGTGCATACGTATTACTCTTTCTACCAAAACAACAATTATGGACCACAGGACTGTGTTGGTGCAGCTCAAGATACTGAGTTTATTACCACTACTACAGCAAAAACTAGATTTACTGTACCTCTACTGCAACCAGCGGAGATGCATTATTTACATACGTAAAAGAATGCATATGTGCGCAAACACGTGTTTCTTTACAAAGTGACATTGCCAACCACTGGCCTTGCAGCATAATACAGCGTTTTTAGTCGTTTTTACGGATCCGATTTGACAAGTTGTCGTCCTTTCAAAAACGCAAAGTAAAAATGTTTCTGTTGTGATTGCGGACAAATGTGTTATTAGTTTAACACATTTGTCCTCTTATGAATGACTAGATTAAATAAATAAATAAATATAAATAACATTCAATATTAAATAATGGTCCTATCATTTTTACAGAGGGGTGATGGAACAATACAAATACTACAACCCTCTCACAACCTTAGCTATACAAGATAGAGAGATTTCAGTCACCTTTAATGTGATGGACAATTGAAACTATGTGTTGGGCAAACAGCTCAGATGGGCTTCTGGGTGACTGCTGAGCTTGAAGATGCTGAAGGACAGATTGAAACTCCCAATCCTTTTTATCAAGATGCACAAAATCCAGAAGATTCCTTCTTTCAGAGGTCAAAACAGATGCTCTGTCAAATAGAACAATGGTGACAAAAGATCAAATGAAATGTATTTAATATGTGATGGTCAGTCATATGCACAGCGATGCAATGTTTTGTGAAGATGCAAGTAGAAGCAAAAGGTCATTTCTGAGATCTTGGAGGGAAACGACAATCATTTACCTTGCAAGGTCATCACTGAGAGAATCCACCCTTACATTGAATTCACTTCCTCTTTTCATGGAAGCTCTTGGTGGGGATTCCTCGTTCATAACCACAAACATCTCTTGCTCACGGCTCTCAGAACTCCTCCTAGGAAGCAGTGTGGCTTTCTCTTTTCGTTTCACATTCGAGAGCTTTTCAGGAGAGGGATCCTTGAGCATGCCACTCTTAGAGAGAGCAGATAGGATATTCGCTGCTCTTTCCTGTTTATGGGAGAGCAGGAGAGCTTCCAGCTCATCATCCCATGCCATGTCCTGCATCTTCCTGATACGCTTCTCGAACATTTCACGAGCAGACAGCGTGACTTTGCTTTTGCTTTTGCTTTTGGAGGGATTGTTTTCCACATCCCTCACCATATCAGAGATCTCCCTTTCTTCTTCATCATCGTCCTCACCATCCTCGCACAGAAATGTTGGGCCGTTTCGTGGACCCATTTTAGGGGTGCTTATGGATAACTTGTTACCATCACCACTCTTTGCAGGTTTGCATTTCTCCTTCTCTCCTGCGTTGTCATGATCTACAGTGCGAGACAACTCAATGCCCTTTTCAAAGGTTCCTCCATTTTCTTTATCACATACTAAGTCTCCGTTACTTTTCCCTTTGTGTGTTTTGTTCTCCCAAGCAGAGGCCTCTTTTTTAACATTTTGCTCCTCCAGGAATCTGGTCAACGAGAAAAAGAGATTTATAGTTCATTATTACTTTCAATAATTGGCTCAGATGCATCTGTTGTCATTTTGACATGACCAAGGACTGCTGCTTCATGTCGAATTGACAGAACTATGCATAAACTGTAATGGATTTGGATCGTTTTACCGTAAAACAAATGAATGGCTTCCAGTCTGAAACAGGTAAACAAGTGTGTGTGTGCACTGCAGCTGGGAATATTTCACTTCTTCCATTTGCAAAGTGCAAATATAAACCTTTTAGACCTTTTAGCACATCTAAATTACAGACTGCGAGCTGATATTTGTAAACAAGGCATATCTAGCTCTTCATGTGTTGGCTCTTTCTTCAACAGCTCTTTTGATTCATTTGAAGGGAAGATTGCAAACCAAATGTGCAATCTTACTTTTTGTCTGGCACGCACACAGGATTTATTGTGTTACTTCCACTCTTATAACTGACTAAAATAAAGGTAAAAAAGAAAATAGAAAGCAATATTCAAATGCATATAGTCCATCAAATGTATGAACATCTGTCATCAACATAGCTTGAAAGGCTTGAGAACAATACCCAGCCCTAGGACAAACAAGTAAAATAATATAAACTACCGGTCAAAAGTTTGCAATGATTTAGATTTATTCATGATTTTGAAAAGTCAAGGCTGCATTTATTTGATCAAAAATGCAATAGAAAACATATATTGTGAAATATTATACGAATTTAAAATAAGTATTTTCTTATTATATTTTAAAATGTAATTTATTCATGTGATGGCAAAGCTGAATTTTCAGCAGCCATTATTCCAGTCTTTTTATTCCAGTCACATGATCCATCAGAAATTATTCTAATATGATGATTTGGTGCTCAATTTGATCAATTATTCATAATGTTTCTTATTATTATCAATTTTGTTAACAGTTATTGCTGCTTAATATTTTTGTGGAAACTGAGATGCATGTGAAATATAAATCTTTCATAAAAAGACATTATGAATGTCTTTACTGTCACTTTTGATTAATTGAATGTGTCCTTGCTGAATAAAAGTATGAATATTTTTATCTTACTTACCCAAAATTGTTGAATGATAGTGTATCATGGTTTCCACAAAAATATTACGCAGCAACAATGTTTTCTTGAGCACCAAATCAGCATATTATTGTGATTTTGATGACACTTCAGCTTTACAAGAATAAATTACATTTTAAAATATATTTAAATAGAAAACAGTTATTTTAAATTGTAATAATATTTCACAAAAGTAATGTTTTATTGTATTTTTGATCAAATAAATGGATCCTTGGTGAGCATAAGAGACTCAAAAACATTTTAAAAAAATTATTCCAAACTTTTGACCAGTAGTGTAAAAATGGATAAATGAACAACATATATATTTTCTTCTAAAAGATAGCCGACTTACTTCAAAAATGCAGCGGAGATAGCAATTCTATCATCTGTCTGTTGGTCAATATTTGTAAAGAGCCCAAAACCATTGAAAATTGGGCTAAGTCTTTTCTTTATGGGGCTGTTGTTTGAAGGTGCAGTTGCAACTTTCTGCCAGCCGGTGGCACCTTTATTCTGAGTATTTGAACTCTTATGAGCAGGACTTGTCTCGTTGTTTGCAGAGTCAATCGGTTCGTCATTAGTGACAGAGGAGCAAACCTGTGGATTTGTCCTTTTAGGACTAGTGTCATTGTTCGTCAAAACCTGAGAGTTTTCCAAAGTGCTGTCACCATCAGCATTCCCTTCAGCCGAAGAACAGCCTCCCACCTGCTCTGCCAGAGCCCCATCTCCACCTCGAGTTTCTTCGGGCACTGAGACGTCCTCTCTTACATCTTTGCAAGTGCGTTTGGCAGACCCAGAGTTGGACGAGGAAGAATGGTGTGACTGTGGCGATCTCCCCGAGGATGACCTGTCAGAACGGCGGGAATGGCTGCGGGTTTGCGGGCTGCTCAACTGCTTCTTGGGAGAGCGTGAACGGCCCCTCTTGGGGCTGTTGGGGTGGTACTGCTTCTGTTGCTGCTGAGGGTACTGCCGGAAGTTTTGCCAGTTTTTGTGACGGTAGTTGTTATATCCACCCCTTCCACCACGCTGAAAGCGACCACGGAAAAAGCCCTGACCTCTGCCTCGGAAATAATATGGCCTCCGGAAGCCTCTGTAGTTGCCTCGAAACTCTCGTTGGTTCTGGTACTCCCGTGTGTGGTTCCGTTCGCGGTTGTGGGGCGGGGAATGGGATCTTGATCGAGAGCGAGACCTAGAGCTTGAAGACAACAAGAGGAAAGATTGAGCCAACAAAACTCCTTGGGATATAGAAAATGACATGCATACACCATACAACTAGAGGTCATAGTGATCATGGGCTTTGAAACTCAAAAAACTAAAAAAGTAGTCCATACAATTTCTTCTGGAGCCTTACATCTCTGCGTGAGGAGCAATAAACCAAAGATTTATCTTCACCACCACTGCGGCTCTCAAATCAAATGCCATTCAAATGTAATTTGGTTATGATGCCAAGAGATTTGGTTATGAGACACTTGAAAATGAATATGTTTGATGCTATTAAGACATAATTCAGACTGACACAAAATACTTCCTCACACAAAAGCTAAAGCTACAATGACAATCAATAAAGCCTTAATATTAAAACTTAATATTAAACTACTTAAGATCAATAATTTGTGTAACAGTATGTCAAAGAATTCTTTAAGGTAGCAAACACTGCTGTGCTGAAGAAGTATAACAATTAAAAGCTCTTGCTGCAAGGTCAACTGTAGCCATACGGTGGCCCTGTTGTTCTTTTTATAAACAGATCTAAGTAGTTCTGGTCTCTTTAAGCCAGTCCCTTTTAGCATGTCTTAACATATCACAAACACTGATAATCAACTAAAACATTTGCACATGCAAGTACATTAAACTATGCATTGCACTCTGTTCTATAGAATTTTGAATATAATCTCATTGGAAAACACTGAAACGTGTTATGCACACATCGACTGTATTGGACTAAACAATCATAGAAGTCATGCAATTTTGTGAAGCATTATATTAAAACCTGCTATTCTAGTACAGTGGAATTTTTTCATCATTTGGAAAGTGAAACAAAGCCTCGCAAATGATTATCCAAGTAAAGCAAACTGCAACCAACTCCAAACCAAAATCCAGCAAACAACTCCAAACATAATGACAGACACACCAATCTACAGCTTCGGCTGGTTTTCTACTCACCTGTTGCGTTTTTTCATTGGAATACAGAGTAAAAAGGTAGTGCACAGAGCAACATGATACTCTCACAGTGAGCAAAAGGGACTTTGCATCTCCTCTAGTGAGCGCGGATGGAAAGACTCAGTCACATGGGTCATATGGGAAAGATTTCTACTCTCTTTCTATGAAGCAAAGAGGAGGTTCTCATCCTGCCAGTTACAACACATTAGCTTTGCACAGACAGTCGACTCTAACTGAAGGTAACAATTACAATTGAAAAGCTATTTATCCACTTAACTTTAAAGTTAAAATGAAAATTCTGTAATTATTTAGTCACTCATGCTGTTTCAAACCCATATCATTTTCTTTCTTCTGGGAAACACAAAAGCAGACGTTTGAATTTAACTGGTTGCACTTTTTACTTATGTTGTTAACATAACCACGGGTTATGTTTTGGCTGAAATCGTAAGCAGGTCGATAACAGTTTTTAAAAGACATAAAGGGGTATAAGAAGTCGCCCGGGCCGTACCATAGACTGGTACCGCGGGTACAAGCGAAGCGTGCCCAATACAGGGGAGGGCTCATTGAGGGCTATGGTGTAGGCACCACCTCTACAGGGGCACGTCGCACTGGACGTATATCTGGGGCGATCAAGTGGCACCGCAAACCTTATCGGTCTCTTCCAAATTCAGACAGGGGCATCCCGAAGTTAGAGAAACAGGCAGTGTGTGTGTGTGTGTATATTTTTTTTTTTATATATATATATTATTTATATTATTATTATTATTATAATTTTTTTAATTCTCTTATGAATATTTGAATTCTATTTCTCTTTAAAGCACTTTGAATTGCCACTGTGTATGAAATGTGCTATATAAATAAACTTTAAACTTTTTTAAACTTTTATAATAAACTTTTGCTTTATTCATTGTAGGCAAGGCAGAGACTTCAAAAATGCTACAAATGCAGCATAAAAGTAGACTATGAATCGTATGCATTGAATGGCAAAACTTCTGAAGTCATACATCTAAGTAATTATTATTATCTCCTATAGCTCTCCTTGAGGTTCATGAGAGAAGAGCAGATAACCGATTTGTGACTGACTCAAAATTTAGAGTAAGATCTTTTCAGTGAGTTCTCAAAACTGGTCTGAATGATTCATTTATGAATCAGACTGATTCATTTCTCATGTCTACTCACTGACTCAATTATCCGGTCACAGCGGCCAACTCACAAGATTCTCACTGAAATCTCTGTTTGTTTGTCACACAAAGCTATTATATGACTTAGTGGAAAATTCATATTGATGACTTTTACACTCATTTTAAAGCTTGAAACCTTTAGTCCTTTAGAACAGCATGAGGGTGAGTAATTGACAATTTTCTTTCTTTCTTTTTTCCCCCATTTTTTTATTTATGAATATAATTTCACATCCTGACACTCAAGACCAGATACCCATGAGTTTTATTTGGACAGTTTGACTTCATTCAGAACCGTGCTGCATGATATACGTGCGTCAAGATTTTTCCAGCTGCTGCATCCCTGCTCTGAAACTGGTCAGCAATGAAAGGTCAGGCTCACAAGATTTCCCTTGCAAATAACGTACATCAGATTTTGCCCATTTGCATGAAAAATCAACAAAGTACTTCACTCCGACTCGGCTCAAAGTACACTGTCAACCACACAGGAAAAAGGATCCATGCTTATGGGAAAAAAAAAAAGATGTATCCTTAAAAAAATTAAAACCAGAGTACCACAAGTATGTATCCATTTTTGTCTAAAACAGTGCAGCAGTTTGGCAGGGACAGCTTACATTTGGCTACCTCTGTGCTGTAAGCACAAAACCAGCAGTCCTAACAGAATGTGCAGGGCAGTACAATTTTAGCATGAGAAATAAGAAAGTGTGGTGAGCCTTTCCAAAGCCGCAGCCCTTCCCAAATATCAGATTTTACGCAATGCTGACGAATACATGGAGAGTAAAATCACAGTGACTGAGCAGCCCCTTTTCAACAAGAGAGGAAGCCAAAGGCTTTAGGGTACTTTTATTTATGTACAGAGGTGTACCTTCCATAACTTTGGCCTGGCAACTGCGGCTAGATGGCTGACACTGGCACTGAAATATTGATTTTAATTTAAAATGAGTCATGGATGGGAAACTGAGCGTGAGTCACATGGTGTGTGTTTAAATTGAAGTTCCATCGTGTGTTTACGTGCAAAGTGAGAAGTTAACAGTTTCCAACCAACTCCGTCCATAAGCACATCTGTCAAAACACCGTAAGCCTTATTGTGTTTAAATTTGTGCATTGTAGTATGGTCAGAATGAGTAGTTAAAGTCCATTGTTTATCAAGCACAAGATTAAAGGCAGACCCAGATGGAATATGAACACACATTTGCATTCATTTACGTAGTATTGTGTACTGATTCCATCTGGTCCTGATTGTAAGACCGAAAAATAGGCTAAATAAATCAGCGTGAATGACTCAATAGTCAGTAAAAGGGAAATGATTACAGCAAAGTGATAATTTCATTAGTTTTTCCTCTTAGAAATTATATTACAAAATGTCCCTACTTTCCTATTCATTCTGTTATGTATTTAAATACACAACACGTCACTGAAAGTGATGACTGAAACTTGAAAGTACAAAATCGGATTCAAAACTGAAATCAAAAATCGAAACCAACTCCCCTTCATCCCACATCTGCACATACCAGCTTTGTACTGCGCAGTAAAGTGTGACTCTCTCATTTTTCATTTACAGTACATTTTGCATGTCATAATGATGAGCAAAGCCAGTAGATGCTTTTTAATTATCATAATGGACACTTACTCATATCTGCGCTTTCTTGATCTAGATCTGGAGCTGGAGCGGGAGCGGGAATAAGAAGGGGATCTTGATCTGGAGGCCGATCGAGAGTGCGACCTGGACTCTGATTTCTGTGTCTTAGACATTGTCGTTCGTGGTCTCTCTCATATGTGCCTGTAACAAAACAAGAAGCATTCAGACAAGCAAATTACTAAAAAGTATTTACTAATCATTAAGTACTAAAAACTACTTGTATAAAGGGGTTTTGTATTTTATTAAATCAATTATTCTTTCAGCAAAATAGCTAGTAGTGTTTATATATAGTGTTACAAGGGCTGAACTTAACAAATTGTATGTAAATCACCACTCATCCATCTACACTGAGAGGTTTCTCTCCAGGACATTAAGAAGGCTTTGGCTGGGCACCATTAAAGTTTCCATATCTCTAAATCACAGTTTGTCAGGTTAAAACAGTAAAGGTTTGTTTAAAGGACAGCAGGAATTGATTGAGAAATAAGGAGAAAATGTCATTCTACCAGGCTGTTCTTAAAGTTCATGAGTAAAAAACCAACAGTAGTCAGTCATTATTGTGAACAATAATTTACGGTCGGTTTATTTTGTGATAACACTGGCTAAAACTGTACATTATCCTGCCAATTGCACAGCTACCCATCAAATAAATAAATAAATAAATACGTGATAAAACAATTATCTTACCTATATATCATCTTCAAGTTTCCACCCAGAAAAATAAGTCATTACAACGTGCAAAAGAATAATAGAAAAAGAAAGTATACGTCAAGTTAATTTTATGAAGTATTATATTTTTAAGTATACTGAATGGAGTAAGTATACTAATATCAATGTAGTAGTAGTAAACTTGAAAGTGCATTTCAATACTGCTTTCAAATTGGCCCACATTTTAGTATGTAAAAGTATACATTTAAGTGTGCTATAAGTGTAACAGTACTAATCTTTAAGTGCGCAACTAGTTCACAACTACGTTTCTCATTTGTACTGCATCTGTACTACAAGTGAACTTGTAGTTTACCATTTTAATACTTGTAGTAATTTTTTTTAGTTTATGAAAGTACACATTGAAGTATACTCTCTTAGTAAACTACTAGTAGTTTTAAACTGCAGGAAGGCTATTCTGGAAGCTCATTGTGTTGTTTTACATTTGCGTCGTGCACATATGTGCACTGCCAGTGGACTAGCCTACACAAAAAACACAAAAATTCAGATACTCAGTATTAGGAACATATCTGTTTTCTTTATAAATCAATATTTTCAAACAATGTACATTTATAAGACTGTAAAGGCTATGTAAAACTAGTATTTAATGGGCTTCTCAATCAAAAGATTAAACAAAACTACAAGCCAAGTATACTTAGAATATCTAATTATACATTTAAGTATATCTTCTCAATCAAAATATTGAGTTCATGAATAGTCCAAATATATATTGTAAGTCAAGTTGGCCTACAGTATACTTAAGTGCACTTTTAAGTATATTTAAGTAGACTTTCTTATTTTTAGTTTAAAATAAGTATACTAATAGCACACTTGAATAAACTTAGGGTATAGATAGCAATAAGATACAACATTATTATATAACAACTTCCGTTTTATGCCGACTTGAAGTCTTGTACCTTTGTCTTTTATGCTTTTCAAATACTTTTTTGCTTCAAATCAATGTTTGTAATGTTGTGATTCATCACGTTGCAGGTTTGATTCATGGCTTATTACTTCTAAACAAAGGCTTTTTAAAAATCCATATGGAAAAACACTTCCAGAACCAAAGCTTCGGAAAAAGGGGACGGGCACTGTTGCACTCTATTAGGAAGTATCAGAGTGCTGAATATCGCAATTGACCAATAGGAATCAAGTATGTTAGAGTGCTAAAACAGTTTATGTAATCTTTAAAGCTGCAGTGTTTAATTTCTGTATCAAAAGGAATTGGGAAAACAATGACTAATCAATCTAATGAGATAGGAGAAAGCATTTCAACAATTAAAAAATATACACTTCAGTTTGAATTAATCTGACGTTCTTCAAACCCAAGAAATTTAAATACACACCATATGTGTTGAGTCTACTGACATGGACAAATGTGAGGAAACACGACAGGTTTGGCAGGACAGATGTAAAGTGATGCCACATTAGCATGAAGGCGAGAGTGATTTACTGGCTCTTTAATGTTACCCCCAATGTATTTAAAGAGGTGTTGAAAGGTGATTCTGTCTATTGTCCGTCGTCTTTACCCTCCACGATTGCCCCCAACTGGTTAGCTGGACTCACACCTGGGTTTTTACCATAGGGAACACTGGTGATCAAAGAGAGACAACACTGTGGCTCAAAATAGACTTGCACCAGAGATAAAGCGAGAGCTTTTGAGTTGACTGCGGTGGCTGCAAATATCCATATTATAAGCTGGACCTTGACTGCTTGTCATCATACCTGTCACGACCCTAATCATGGATGCACATTACAACAGATCTGTGTTGGAACAACAACAACAATAAAAGAAGGAACTGTAAGCATGTTATATGGTAATACTATTAATTAAAGTAACTAAACATAGATTCAATTTATTTGCCAACTTTGCTCTCATAACTATGACACCATAAACTATTCTTTCACTGTGTCATGTGAGCGAAGCTCCATGGTCCAGTTCTGATGCTCATTACCACTGTTGGGCACCCTGACTGGTCTGCGGCTATGCAGCCCCATATGCAAAAAACTTCAATGCACTGTGTGTGTGTGTGTGTATATATGTATATATGACACCTTTCTATCACAACCAGCATTAACTTCTTCAGAAATTTGAGCTACAGCTCGTGTGTTTGATCGGACCACATGGGCCAGCTTCGCTCCCCACGTGCATCAATGAGCCTTGGCCGCCCATGACCCTGTCGCCTGTTCACCACTGTTCTTTCCTTGGACCGCTTTTGATAGAAACTGACCACTGCACACCGGGAACACCCCACAAGAGCTGCAGTTTTGGAGATGCTCTGACCCCGTCGTCTAGCCATCACAATTTGGCCCTTGTCAAACTCGCTCAATTCCTTACGCTTTCTCATTTTTCCTGCTTCTAACACGTCAACTTTGAGGACAAACTGTTCACTTGCTGCCTAATATATCCCACCCACTAACAGGTGCCATGATGAAGAGATAATCAGTGTTATTCACTTCACCTGTCAGTGGTCAATGGTAATGTTATGCCTGATCTGTGTATATTAGCATCCACGGCAAAGGACGATAACATTCTGTTTACTCTAAGTGAAGGATGAACTTGCATCATCTGCCGCTTTAACTGCTCAAGCTCTTTAAAGCCAGCTGGACTCTGATTGGCTTTCGATTGTTTTTATTGTTCATCAGCTGGAAAAAATTCACTATGAAAGTGATTCCAACAATGTTGTTTTCTTTTTGTTGTTAAAGTCGCGGCGTGGATTGCACAATTCTCTTAGAGTTAGAGTGATTTTTTTGTAACTTTATAGTTATCGTTCTTTGTGTGAATGGCCATTTTTGGTGTTGCATGACATCCTAGACCTTCTCTGCACTGCTAGCAAATAAAAAAGCCTCAAGACTTACTGGTATTTTTCCTGTTAACCTAGTTCAGCCCGGCACTCCCGGAAAGTTGTCTGAGCGTTTCCTTTTTGAGCCTCATCAGAAGTAGCTTTGCACACAGGAAATTGCAGTCTGAATGCTTAAGCTACAATTCAGTGTGGTATCTTTGTGTATAGCATGCTAGTCTGAGTAGATGTGTGCTGCTGCAAACACAGAAATTAACCTAAAGCCTCCTTTTTGTATTCCTTTTGACTGCTTGTTGGTTTTGGCCAGCAGTCCATAATTTCCTGCAGCCTCCAGACATCCAGATATCTGGCTTACTGTGCAAAGTTTCTAAATTAGGCTACTTTATTTCTGCTGTATATTGAAGAACTATGGGAACATACTCCAAAGTTTAACCATTAAATTAATGTCGAAATTACTACATTCTAGTCAAAAAGGTTGACTACTGATAAATATGTTTTTTTTATGTTTTTGAAAGTCTCTTATATTCACCAAAGGCTGCATTTATTTGATCAAAAATACAGTAAAACAGTTATCTTGTGGAATATTATTACATTTTAAAATAACGGTTTTCTATTAAAAATACATTTTCAAATGTAATTTATTCCTGTGATAGCAAAGTTGAATTTTCAGCGTCATTACTTCAGTCATCAGAAATCATTCTAATATGCTGATATGGTGCTAATTTTTTATCAATTATTAATAATGTTTCTTATTATTATCAATGTTGTAAACAGGTTTTGCTGCTTAATGTTTTTGTGAAAATGTGATAATTTTTTTTAGGATTCTTTGATAAATAGAAAGTTCTAAAGAACAACATTTATTTGAAATACAAATATTATAAAGGTCTTTATACTGCATTTTTTAATCAATTTAAATTAATGTATTTTTTATTTTACTCCATACTTTTGAATGGTAGGGGGAAAACAGGGGGAGTAATGGTCACAGATATATAAGAATACATTACATTTTGAAATGTAAAACAGTTCTTTAAAATTTTAATAATTTTTCACAATATTACTGCTTTTACTGTATTTTTGGTCAAATAAATTCAGCCTTAGTGAGCATAAGAGACTTCTTTTAAAAACATGAACCAAAACTTTTGAAAGGTATGTAGCACGCCAACTAATACATTTGGTGCTGAACAACCCAACAGCAACAGTTTCTCATTCTCAGCACCTGTCTTTAGAGATTAGCAAAGTTAGTTTCAGATGCTTAAAATAGAGATCACAAGAAAATAACGTCATCTGACACTTTCATCTGTAAACATACTACCCTTCTGCAAATGGGGTCTATCTAATTGACTCATAAGGCTGGAGGAGTCTGATCATGACACATTTATGATAATGAAGGCATCTTCGCAGGGGTTAAGAAAGTTCGAGGGATTCACTTTAAAGCATAGTATAATAGAGCAGCTGTTTGTAATCCTCATTTAGCTGATCCTCAATTTTCCTGAGAGGATCAATATATCTACGAGTCTAGTTGGCTATCTGGGAGTCGAGTGTGGTCCGGCCTAATCAAAAGGCTTTGATAGCTAAAAATGTTTGTGTCAAACATCTCTGGTGGTCATACCCTTGTGCTGTCATTACAATACATGCGCACACATCAGTGACAGCTGCATCTGGAACTTCTCACCTGTTCGATTAAGGGGGAAATGTTTATTTAAACAATGTTGCAACCCGACACGACCGCAACACTCAATCAGCCGCTCTATCAGTGAGACCACAGATGCGACAACAGCAGCACCAAAATCCCATTTGTTATCTGCATTAGCCAATGAGGCAAAAGAGACACTTATCAATAGCCACAGCAAATGCCACATTCTTCCAGAGACTCCACATATGTGGAAAACCTCTTTTGAAGTTTACAGATGCATGACTTTTGGAGCCTACAGCTTCTGAGGTAAACGTCTGATTGATTGTGGAGTTTCGAATCAATCTCTTCAGCAACTCTATTAATAAATGAAATACGGGTCTGTTGCATGACATCATACGGACTTGAGAGGCTCTATACTTTTTCCAAAAATGAAAATCATATTGTTTTCCATTCAAAGAAAGCAACCTAGAAGCTCCAAAAATTTTAAAAGCACCATAAAAGTATCATAACAGTAGTTAGTTAATACAATTTGAGTGCTCTGTAAAGTCAAACGATAACTTTGTGTCGGGAATGACTTTTGGTTGTGAAAAATACTACAGAAAAGAGCAGTGTGAACATTCTGCTAAACTTTTCATATAATTCAAAGCTATGAGAGTATGTGATGTGTATATGTATATAGAAGAATTTTTTTTTAGTTTTTCATTAATGCTGAGCCTTTAATACTCTCTCATTTTGTGATGACTTGTGTCTCATCTTGCTGTCATCGCTGCATCTGTTGATTTCACGAGGGAACTCATCAGTTGAAGGTCTTCTCTATTTTAGTCTAATGAGAATGATGTGAAATATCTAGAACTAGGTCTAATGATAACACAGATCTTCCTGTAGTATGTTTGACAAACCTGACCAAACTTCCCAAATGAAATATAGTGAGCTACTGAAAAGGCAAAAGGTTGGCCTGTTATTGTTCCAAGAGAAAGCTTCATGCAGCCAATTGTAACTGGATAGTCTTACACAATGTACAAACCCAAACACAAGTTGTGGCTGAATAGATTTGAGATTAGTCAAAGAAATGTGTAACACATGGTATGGCACGAAAATATAAAATCTGACAGACAAAATTATTTGTCACACGTCAATCATCATTCATTTAAAACAAACCCATTTCCCCTTTTAAACTTTGCCAAATGATGGATCTTACACATAAACTGTCAAACACTCAAAACAATTAGCATGTATGGTACAAAAAGAACAGTTCAATAATTAAAGTCATGCACAAGGAAAAAAAGAAGGCAAATGGATCACAACCATTAACACCAGAGATGAAATACTGACAAAGCTGATTGTAAACTGATGGTTTCAATTTGTATTCTGTAAATATTTAGAACATACTGTGTGGAACTTTTGTTTTTATTATAAGTAATTCTTTAAATTCTTATATCATGCTTGGTTTTTCTGTTTATTAATAAACAATACAAGCTTTAGCCTATATTTCAATAGGATACAAAACTATTATTTAAAAAAAATTACCATGATAATCTTTTACATTTCACTAGTCATTTTTACAACAATAAAACTGTGGTAGCTTGGCATCATCAACCAGTCATAAAACATTAATTAAACAATATGACAGACACTGTCTCAAACATGTTAAAGCAAATACCAGGGTCAATTTTGTCGCCCAAGTTTCTATTCTATTCAAGTTATAGTTATATATTCTTTAAAAACACTTACCTAGAATTCGATTTAGTCCAGAATGTTGCAGGTCAGTGAAATGGTCTCCTTCCGTTTTAGGGGAAAAAATCGTTATGCGTACAGTAAGTAACTTTTTTAATTATCCTGACAACAAAGACGGCAATATCCAGTTCGCGTCATGTGAAGTATCCGCATTCAAAACGTTCTTACTCGTAAGTTACAAACAAACGTTATGATTATATTTTAATTCCAAATGACAAACGTGTCATTTTAAGTCGTAACCAAACTGTAGGCTACCGTCACACGTGAATGCGGTGAACTATTCAAGTCAAATGATGTAAAGCAGCTTTATGTGCTCAGTCACAGTCTGGGGGTGTGTGTGCGAAGCAGCGTGGATACTACAGGGTCAAATTTCGCTCCTGCATTCTCCTGTCAATCAAATAAGAGCTGACAGCTAGCCACGCCCTAAATGAGTTAAAGGAACAGGCGCTCTTTTTGAGATTATGTACACAGTAAGATCTTTTTGTTATTGTTAGCATTATTTAAAACACACACACACACACACACACAGGCGATTTCGGATTCAGCCCCTGTTCCCCCTCGTCATCTCAGAGACAGACAGCTGCCTCTATCAGTATCCTTAGAAATCCTTTGACCAACTTAGAACGTCAGTGGAGAAAAGCAAGGCCTATAGTTCATCATCACAACATCGTAACATACATCATATACATAATTCACTCGCTATATTGCTAAATGTACCCCATTTTTCATATCAACAGAAAAATATACGGGGATAACCGGGCTCTCTCTCTCCACTGCTTCAGAGAATAGTTAATGATAAAGCCCACCTGGACGTTGACGTGATTTGTTACAAGGTAGTCAGAAACACCAGCGATTTCAAACAGCGTTTTTGAGACTGTGGTTCACTGCAGTTTAAAGGAGAAAATACTCAGCAATGGTGTTGACTTATTAATTTGCTCATGGTTTCTCTTAAAGCATGGATAATTGATAATGAATGGGGGGGAAGTCATGTGAGAGGAGGATATGATTGGTTATGGATTGGTTATGATTGGTTTGTGCGATAAATCCTGCCTCTTGTTTTGCGAATCGATGAATTAACAAAATTGTGACATTAATGGGAAAATAATAACTCATTTAAAAGTAAGTAAACAACTCAGCCAATTAGATATCACCACTTTATGTTACGTCAAAATCAAACTTTAAATGGCCTGAAATCATGATGACTGTGTGTGTTTTTTTTTTTTAAAGGAACACTCCACTTTTTTTGAAAATAGGCTCATTTTCGAACTACCCTAGAGTAAAACAGTTGTGTTTTACCATTTTCGAATCCATTCAGCCGATCTCTGGATCTGGCGGTAGCACTTTAAGCATAGCTTAGCATAGATCATTGAATCTGATTAGACCGTTAGCATCTCGCTCAAAAAAAATCCCCAAAGAATTTCTATATTTTTCCTATTTAAAACTTGACTCTTCTGTAGTTACATTGTGTACTAAGACAGACGGAAAATGAAATAACGCAGCACCTGAAAATAAGCGAACTTTCAGGCGCTGCGTATTATCATTGCGCCGCTGCACCCCCATGGTACGTTAGCAAAGTTCCTTGATTATTACGCAGGAATGAGAGTATAGTTCCTAGCCATATCGGTCTTGAAAATCACAACTTTTCATTTTCCATCGGTCTTAGTACACAATTACAGAAGTGTCAAGTTTTAAATAGGAAAAATATCGAAACTAAAATAGGGGAGTTGGAAAATGAGCCTATTTAAAAAAAAAAGAGGAGTGTTCCTTTAAGTGAGCAATCAGCTTGGTGAAATTAAAGGTATAATCAACATCTTCATGTCTGTGCCCAGTGTTTACCGAGATTGATGAAAATACGTTGAGTATTAAAAAGAACAGCTGAACATCAGTTCACAAATAAAATACATTGTTTAAATTGTCACTGCCTTTAGTTATTATTTTGGTATAAATGTAAACATGCTTGATTAGATTTATACTTTTTAATAAAAGAATATTAGTTAATGAATACATTTCTCTTTTTTGATTTAATAGTTATTTAACCAGGAAAATGTGACAACATTAATTGTAACTGGGACGTGAAATTACATTTGATTTATAAAAACCAAGACAAAAACAAAAACTGTGAGGACTTTGCCTCCTCATTTCAGAACACCACTGCACGACACTGGTTAACCACAGGCATGGTGTGATGTTACAAAAAACCCAGATATTTGACAGAGAATGTCATCATTTTAATGTAGAAATTTAGACAATGAAGAAATGCTGTGTAATTCAAAATCAACAGAAAAAATGCTTGTTTAAATTGAATTACCTAAATTAATGGTGTGGTATGTAGGATTGACAGCTATTGGTCGAAATGGGTACTGCAGTTCAAATTCAAAGTATTGGAGATCGTCCCCCCCCCCCCCCCCCCCCCGCAGGTTGCCAGCATGAGGATACACAACAGGAGCGAGCGCAATTGACAATGAAAGCCGAAGAGACTGTACGTTGATGAGTTGATTTATCCGCGTTTTAATATGCTCTCATTCATAGAGATTTTTAGATGGATGCCGAGGCGTTTTAGGTCGGGTAGAATCTGCAATCTCTGACCGAGTTAGTTCGCTGGCTTCAATGGCTGCTGCTATATTTTCCGCCAACTGTCAACCTGTGGTGTGGAAATATTATTGGGTAAACTGGCAGTGAGCGGGATCACACAGACCAAAATAAAAACAGACATTCCGACACGTAACGTACATTTCAAAGTAGAATAACTGGCTATTGGTTTTCTGAGAAACAAGTACGTGAATTTAGCATGTTTCCTAAATATCTGCAAACATATGATGGTATTTTTATGCTTTAGGAAAGTGAAAAACTTACATAAAGCACCTTTAAATGTTTACCAATTCAGTTGCCTATACAATTTACAGTAAAATAGTGTTGCACACATTTTACTAGGGTGCTTGAAACGCAATGCAAAAACTTTTTCAAAAAAATGAAAATATTTTGGTTTTATGACAGAGCGGTACAGCGATTATTTGACTATAGATAATCTCGCCTCATGTCAATGTCGGCCATGGCTTGTGTGTTGACCTGCCATTTCTAAACATATGACCTAAAGTTATAGCATAATATTAATCCAATTACTTACCGTTTATACATTCCCTCCCACCTAAATAGGAGAGAAGTCATGATGAATTGATGTCATGACTGAACAGCTAAAAAAACAATGCATGTGCATTATTTATTCTTATTATTAACTTTCTTGGTGTCATTCACCTTGACACTATAGACCTGTAAATTCAGAAAAATAAACATGTGAGGCCCAAGGGTTTTGCCAAATCCTCCTACTCCTACGTTTACTTTTGCAAAGGAAATATTTAGCCATGTGTGTTTGGAGGAGTAAATCAAATCAAATCATGTGTGGTCCTTAATTTTCAACAGATGATCACATTCAATCAAAAGAGAAAAGTACAAAAAAAGAATGTTATTTGTTTGTTCGTGATATACTGAATGGACTACTCAAAGCAATGGATGCACAAATTGTGATATTTTTTGACAGCAGCGTTATACCAACGTGTTCAATATTCTGTGGTTTGGAGGAGAATGACCAAATCTGTTTTATGTTTCACCATGATGAACCCAAAAATGAAACATGAATATCATTATACAGTAGGAATTGATTCAAGACTTAAACTTGAAAAACATTATCAGCCTTAACAAAAGCAGCGAATTTGCTCTTGCAAATTCTCTTTTTTCAAATGGAAAGTGAAAGTCTGCCAAACCCATCCATACAGCTGACATACATCAACAACCTGACCAAAGTTTAAACAGTGTGTGCAGTAGCTTTCAAATAGACTACGGTATGTTAATAAATATTGCCTTCACTGAATACATATGCTGAAAGTGTAAAAAAAAAAAAAAAAGTATGCATAATTCTTTAAATAGGCTGAATTTACCAGTGTCCAATGTCTTATAAATCTTAATATTAATTTGACTTGTGCTTAGCCCAGTTTTCTCCTCATTTTCGAACCTTATAAATCTTAATATTAATTTGACTTGTGCTTAGCCCAGTTTTCTCCTCATTTTCAAACCTCTTTAGCCTCCCACATTTTAAGGGAATGTGCTGTGTGTGTGTGAACTGAACATATGAAGCACATTAGCTCTCTTTATTTAAGATGGGATGGAGAATACTCTCTCACTGACACCTACTTTGTATATATAAACAGATGACTGTACATTATCACATTATGCAAATGCTTCTTATTATGCAAACTGATAGTGTTTGACTAAGTTCATGAAGGTCCATGTGGTTTTGACAGTTGTGGTGACGGCGCAAATGGAGACTTTGAGCTGTCAGTTTCACTGTTTTTACTGAATCTTTGAGCCTAAGGACCAAACTTATTGGTTTAAGTAGCCTAATATATTATTAAAACCTGAACGGTTTTGCCTGTGACTCAGCAGAGGTCAAAACCAATTGATTTCCCTTCCTTCTTTCCACTCAGAATGTAGTTCAGCTGTCTGAGACATATGATAACTATTAAATCTGTGTGATTCAATACTGTCCTTAACAATAATCAGCGGAGATATTTTACAACACCTCAATGGACAAAGCATTTTGGTAGGAAGAGAGCTTTTGCGCCAGCTTTGTTTTCCCAGCACATTTTGATTTGTTACAGTCTTCCTTCGCCAGTGTTTTCAAGATTGTGGCTTTTATAGCATTTCTGACCATCTGTTAACTGTTACATCAGGTTGGTGTGATAGCCAACACAGAAATACACAAGGTCCCATTGTTTTTTGTTATGCGTCTTCAGTCACAAATGCACAAAATGTGTCTGTGTCTGTGGAAGTATCAGTTTCAGTGCACATCAACTGTTGATTGGCTTGTGGTTTTGGTGAATAATTAAATGTTTGCGTGTCTACATTTACATTGAGAAATTGCTTGAGAGATACATTATGATATCAAATCATGATATCAATGCAGAATAAAGATGCATGCTAGGGACAAACTGGAACAGTTTTTCATGCATCTGACAAGATGTACTGTTATTCTCTGTCTCAGAGGTGTCTTTTGTCTTTCTTTGGATAAGACTTCTTTAAAGAGAGTTTTGGAAAGGGAAAACTGGCATGATCCAAGCTGCTATTATGCAACACTACAAGAAGTTAACTGGGCTTAACGTATGGGGGAAAGGCATTTCGCACAGTATAGAGATGTAGAGAGAAATATTACCACATTAAAATGGTGGATGTCAAGCAGTTATGTACCACAGAATATTATGGCAATCGATATAATGCCAACAGGGAGTTCTGGAACGGGATTATAGGCCTCTTCTGTTCCTCTGGTTTTAGTCCAACCAGATGAAACTGTGAAGAGAGATTTCTTGGAGGCGAATTTTGTTTTACCCATGGAAAATATGGGCTTTCATGGGTTGCTTAATGAAAATCATATAATTTGAACACTGTTTTATATAGTTCACTGTTTGGTAGATCAGCTAAACTGCAACCTCCAACTATTTTGCATGCTGTTTGCAAAACAAGGAGTGAAACGGTCAAGCTTAACCCTCTGGGTGCTCTACGGTAATTTCTGACCGGAATTTTTTTTGTTTTGAAATGTTAAAAATCACTGCTTCATCGGAATGATATGAAACTTGGTGACTTTTCTTGCATTAGGTATATAAACACACAAAAAAATTGGGGTCCGGCCATAGGAAATTAATGGGAAATCGGCAAAAACACAAAAATTCACTGAATATTTGTGTGTACAATCTACAAATCGGCCACATTGCTGAAAAAAAGTGCACAGCAGTAAAGGGGTGACACTCTAAAACATCAAGAGTGTGATATTGACACATCCACTCACACACACCTATGAAAAACTGAGCCTATGAACCACATTTTGAACTTTTCTAAATCACCGCTTCATCGGGAAAAATATGAAACTTGGTGACTTTTTTAGCATTAGGTATGTTAACACACAAAAAAAATGAGGGCATGATTCGAGCATGCTAAGTGGTCGTAAAAAATTACTCCCACTTGTGCTCTTTGGTCAAAAATGACCCCCATAGGAAATTAATGGGAAATCTGCAAAAACACAAAAATTCACAGAATTTGTATGTGTACAATCTACAAATCGGCCACAATGCTGAAAAAAGTACACAGCAGTAAAGGGGTGACATAGCCTGACGTCGTCATACTCAATTCTAGTCAGAATATGAGTCTGAGACCGCTCCGTTGGGCTGTGATTATGGGGCGTGTTTCAACCGAACCAGGAAAGACCTCAATTGGATAGACCTACAACCAATCAGAGCAACGGAGCGACGCATAACGTTAGTTGTCAAATGTCAACAGAACTCAACTGCACTGTGTTGCCAAGTCCACGGGTTGAAGCGACCCCAATTATGTGATATACAAACCCAGGAATGCGATTTTTAGCTGCCAGCCCTGCCAAAATGACACATATTTTACCCCCCAAATGCCTTTTTTTTCCCCGGAGAACCCCCCCTGGAAAGCTATTGGGCTTGTTTTTGGCTAGTTTTGAGGAACGTTAGCAAGTGGGCGGGTTTTGTTGTAAAAACTTGGCAACCCTGTCTGCACGCACGCTGGAATAAGTAGCCTAACGTTAGAAGAACAAGATTAGTGTAAACGATCTTTGCCGGTGTTGTAAAAAAATAATTTAAGGATACACAGAGTACTTACCAACACAATCATCATTTCTGAGAGAAATAGTAAAGGTGAACGCACATACGAACAAGTTCTCCGTTTAGGATTAGAACAAATTCAACCCAAGCGGCTTTTGATGACGTGGATGATTACGTTACTGTTGATCATCTGTCCATCATCGTCTAAAGCCCGCCCTGACAATTTCATTGGTCCGAACACTTTCTGTTCGGGCATAATTACTTCTCTACCGATCAATTCCAGACCGAACTGCCCGAGTAAAAATGTTGTGGGCGGGGCTAAGTTCGGCTGGCATCCAGGCTAGGGGTGACACTCTAAAACATCAAGAATGTGATATTGACACATCCACTCACACACACACACACCTATGAAAAACTGAACCTATGAACCACATTTGGAATTTTAAAAAATCACAGCTTCATCAGAATGATATGAAACTTTGAGAAAAAATTGAGGGCATGATTCGAGCATGCTTAGTGGTCGTAAAAAAAATACTCCCACTTGTGCTCTTCGGTCAAAAATGACACCATAGGAAATGAATGGGAAATCTGCAAAAACACAAATTCACAGAAAAAAATCTATATTTCTAACAAAAAAAAAAAAAAATCTAAAACTTTATAATAAATAGTCTTTGAGATTTTTTAAATATATATTCAAATCCATCAAAAAAAATCATTAAATGTGTTCAAAACAGAACTAGGGAATTCTCCATAGAGACCTCTAGTAATTACACCCATGGTTGCATGATTTCTTAAATAATTCCAAAAGAGGGCGCTAATCTGCCTTCAAAAAATTTATTTTGAAGGCCTAGTCTCTATTTTAACCTGAAATACTGCAATAATTAAAAAAATAATAATAATAATTACAAAAATCAAATCATCTCAAAATACAAAATTAAAAAGAAAAAATATTATTGAAGAAAAATAAATTGCAATGGTTTTACTGGGGTGGAGGAAGTTGAATTTGTAGGTGTCTGGTCACTTATGACCGGGAAGACAACCAATGCAACCCCTAAACGAAGAGCACCAGAGGGTTAAAAAAGAAGCCAAAGCACCAGAAAAGTATCAAGTAATGGTCCACATAAATGTACACTATATTGCTAAAAGTATTGGGACACCCCTCCAAATCATTGAATTCAGGTGTTCCAATCATTTCCATGGCCACAGGTGTATAAAATCAAGCACCTAGGCATGTAAACATTTGTCTACAAACATTTGTGAAAGAATGGGTCACTCTCAGAAGCTCAGTGAATTCAAGCTTGGTACCATGGTAGGTTGCCATCCGTGCATTCATGAAAATGTCCTCACTACTAAATCTTCCATGGTCAAGTGGAAGCAATTGGGAACAACAGCAACTCAGCCACAAAGTGTGCCACGTAAAATCCCAGAGCGGGGGTGCATGCTGAGGCGCACAGTGCGCAGAAGTCACCAACTTTCTACATAGTCAATAACTACAGACCTCCAAACTTCTTGTGGCCTTCAGATTAGCTCAAGAACAGTGTGTTGAGAGCTTCATGGAATGGGTTTCCATGGCCGAGCAGCTGCATCCAAGCCTTACATCACCAAGTGCAATGCAAAGCGTCAGATGCAGTGAGATCTGTTCTCTGGAGTGACAAATCAAGCTTCTCTGTCTGGCAATCCGATGGACGAGTCTGGGTTTGGCGATTGCCAGAAGAACGGTACTACCCTGACTGCATTGTGCCAAGTGTAAAGTTTGGTGGAGGGGGGATTATGGTGTGAGAGTTGTTTTTCAGAGGTTGGGCTTGGCCCCTTAGTTCCAGTGGTTTCAGCA
The DNA here is from genome assembly GCF_949357685.1 of Gobio gobio. Taxonomy (NCBI): domain Eukaryota; kingdom Metazoa; phylum Chordata; class Actinopteri; order Cypriniformes; family Gobionidae; genus Gobio; species Gobio gobio. The sequence continues at coordinate 38,429,453 of NC_137108.1, forward strand.
TATCAAGACATTTTGGACAATATTATGCTCCCAACAGTTTGGGGATGGCCCCTTCCTGTTCCAACATGACTGCGCACCAGTGCACAAAGCAAGGTCCATAAAGACATGGATGAGTGAATTTGGTGTGGAGGAACTGGCATGGAGTCCTGACCTCAACCCGATAGAACACCTTTGGAATGAGTTAGAGCGGAGACTGCGAGCCAGGCCTTCTCCTCCAACATCAGTGCCTGACCTCACAAATGTGCTTCTAGAAGAACCAGAAGAGTTGAAGCTGGTATAACTGCAAAGGGTGGGCCAACTCCATATTAAACCCTATGGATTAAGAATGGGATGTCATTCAAGTGCATGTGCATGTAAAGGCAGACGTCCCAAAAAAGGTGTTTATGGTTGATGTCAAAGGTGACCATAAGGAAACCATATAATAAAACTACCAATAATAAACACTCAAAGCATATTTTCTACTTGTCTTATTATACTTATCCTATCTGTTCTGTTGTATTTACCGTGTGTCCTCAGTGACACATGACATATCAAAGCACATGACAATCATGGTAACCATTAAGTGTTCTCTCTTGCCCAGTAACTGCTGCCTATTGTGTTCAGCCTTTGTAGCACCTGTTTGCTAAAGAAACGATACTCGATAACAGGCCTGTGCATGCAAGCTTCCAAAACCTCCAAGATCGAGGAGGTCAACTTCAAAGTGTCGGCTTTGGAATTTTAAATGGGCTATATGGATTAACACGAGGGGATCATAAAAGGACAAGCATTTGATATGAACGGCCTTAATGTTATCGAGGTCTGCAAAGCATCATGGGAAATGCTACTCATCACATTTAGAATTATAATTTTATGAAGCATTTGTATTGGAATAATTATTTAAAGCATGATATATAACTAAGCTCATGATTATTTCAATGACCCAATTCAACTAAACTGTATCACCAATAATTATAAATACTGTATAACTCATAAGCTGGTACAGTTTAAATATTTCAGCTGCTCGCCAATACAAATCAAACAATATAGTAAATATTTAATGAGTGTACATATTTGTCAAATTGGGCTATTGCATTTATATAAACTGATGTCTTTCTTTGATTAAACAACTGAAGGTGATTTCTTAATCATGCATTAGCTACTCCATTAAACACTTTTATACTTTTACTATCTCTCTTTTTATGCAAACCACATTTTCCACGCATACAATTTATACTGTAGTTTTTGCTAGTATGAAAGCTGAAAGATTGCTCAATCTCATTTCATAATCTTGTTTCTTATCCATGACAATTGTAATGGACAAAAAAAGCCAGTGGCTATTTGCACTAAGTGAAAATAGTGATATAAAGTAGCTATTCTTTGCAATATGTGTAAATTGTAATTACAGATACATACCATTTGCACCTCAGTATTGTTGTACATTAACAGGATGCAGTAATAACATAGAGTGTAAAGGATTATATTTATTAAAATTATTAAATCGATGCTGCCGTAATGGGACAATAAAAGCATTCCCTACACCTATCCCTAACCCTACCCAATACATGTTTTTTATTATTATATAATATTTTCGTTAGGCATTTTATTTCCACTTTTAGAACATTTTCTTAATTTTTATTGAAAGTAAATGCCTTTCCAATGTGATATGTGATGGGAAAAGGGAGAAGAGCGAGCTCGGCAAGAGGCAAATTTGAACCCGGGTCGATCGCGTCAAACCTAGATTCTTAAGCCTTAAGCGCTACTGACTGCACTGAAGACATTGAAATACACATGTTGTTTTGATTTTTTTGTACACGTCACATCTTTTTTGGCCCAACCAGGCATTGTTAGGTGGAGCTAGTATGAATAGCACTTGCCAACAAGGCAAGCTATTTGCACTAGGTGTAAATAGACACTCCGAAAAAGATAAAGACTGTGGAACAACTATTTGCACAAGACATTAGAGGAGGTGACACAGCTACAGTTTTTTTTAAATCTATTACCCCGTTCAAGTCACTTCCACAGGGTATGAAACATGTCAGTCCACACTGGTTTGTGTCAGCACTGATGAAAGAAATCTGAGAGCGTGACTTTTTATTATCATGGTGTAATTAGAGTCATCGGGCCAGCGTGATGATGGGACAGATCAAACCGATACACGTTAGTTATATCTGATCCTTTATAATCAGAGAGGGTAAAATTGTATTTGTTTTTTGATGAAAATTGGAATGCAAGTACTGTTAGATGAGTGTTAGACATTTCTCATCATCAGTCTGTGCTGGAAACCATATGTTTTTGAAATCAAGATTTGTGAAAGTTCACAGCTCATTGCTGAAATTCAGCGTGTCGTGTAAGACTGCAAAGTGTGCCAAGACAAGCAATATTTCACCTGGAAATACACTGTTGCTAACAAACCTTCATCAAACATGTCTGTATCAATGAATATAATTGCAAATACTATATTTTACTGCTTTATTTAAAGGGATAGTTCACCCAAAAATTAAAATTCTATCATTATTTACTCACCCTCAAGTTGTTCCAAACCTGTATACATTTGTTTTGTTGAACACAAAGGAAGATATTTTTAAGAATGTGCCCCAAAGCGGCATGGGTTACAAACTTTCTTCAAAATATCTTCCTTTGTGTTCAGCGGAACAAAGACATTTATACAGGTTTGGAACAACTTGAGAGTGAGTAAATGAGGACAGAATTTTCATTGTGTGTGAAATGTTCCTTTAATATTCAAAGCCAATAAGCAAATAAGCAAACACCCCTCACATACATGCTCGGTATTGAGGCTGGAAAAAATAAAACAAAATGTTGCATACTAGACATGTAATTCTTTAAATCCAAAGGTTTTGCTATTTAAGAAATAGGAAAGCTACGACTGTGCCCAGGACTTTTCTATGTGTTTCATTGTTTCTGCAGAAAATCTGGAATTCTTCCAGCTGTATAAAACTCAAAGCAGAATGTGTAATATGTTGGTTCCTCCATGTCCTGGGTGTAGTTCATATTTGAAGTACAGCTCTCCATTTGCTTGTTCATATTTGAATACCTGTAACTGCAGCACAGCATCTTTATATTGGAGTCTTGGGAAAGACCAAAACAAATATTTGGATCACTGTTTGCTTTACCTTGTTCTTACCTGATTGGAAGCTTCACCTGTTTGTTCTATTAGAGAGAATGACTGCCAAGCAGCCTGTATTTCAACTCTGCTTGTCCAGGAACTGGAAAGTATTCATGAATCTATACTAGACAGTTGACATTCCTCACCAGCTTTACTTGTAAAGCTTTTTGTATTCAAACATTGACGTGAACAGGAATGATTGTGAGTCATTAAGTCAAGGTAAGAAGGGAGTGGATATCAGCCCGAAGCAGAGTATTCAACTGTTTCAGATTCCAGACAGTAAACAGTTTTCAGCACTCTTGGCATTGAAGACATATTCACATTGTTATTAGGGCAACTGTTTAAAGCATCTGTGTAATAAACGTTTTCCAAAGTCCAAAGACATGAAGATGACATCAAAAAGCCACAGACATTACATCTGGAAATGAATCATTTTAGTACTGTTGTGTAAATGTCCTGAAAACCAAAAAGAAAAATACTTTTTTGGCAAGTATCTTGCAAGTCTTGTTACATTTTACTGCTTTCTGTTAAGGACCGCAGCATTAGAAAAGAAAAAGGGCTTTGTGTCAGCCAGCACCTTTTCACCGAGGCAAACAGCCTTGTTTTGTCAACCTAAACGAAGCTGAACGAAAGAGAGTGAGCTCTCCCTAGACAGGCTTCTATCTCTGCCTATAAGTATGGGTCTTAAGCCTCTAGTTGCAGCTCCCTGCCAAAAATGCAGACCTAAATAGACTCCTAATATAATGCAATGCGTCCCACTCATAAAAGAAGAGCCCTCGCAGAGACGCACATAACAGGTGGGTCAGTTGGAGTTACTGGTAAAGAGCAACATTTGCGTCAAGAATAGACTCTACGGGGGAGGGGGCTTTGCAAGTGGATTTTTGATGAATCAGTATCTAAGGGATTTCAGGGGAAGCCTTGAGCTAAAACAGGGTCTTTGAAAATTTGACCCCACTGACCAACAGTCATTAAGAGTCAGTCTGCAGACAGATACAATTCCTTCAAAACGAAATGTTGGCTGAAAACAAATACCAAATCATGTAAAACTATGTATAAATGTAGTGAATTTGCACGACAAATGGAGAAATAAAGTCAATAGTCAAATGGAACAAGTAAAGTTGGACAGTCTTGGAAGTTGTCAATTTCATTGCAAATTCAAAGTATTTAAGAGTTCACTGCCAAACCACTTTTAGATAATAGTGTGCACATGTGCATTTTGCAAATACAGCAGCTGATGCATCATATTTTGTCCTGATGTTCTGTGTTTTCTCAAAAAATATGATTATGCTCTGCAAATAATCCAATAAAAACAGCTGATCCTGGTTAAAGTCAGGTACTGCTGATTGATTGAAGATGTGGCGTATGACTTCAATTGACAAAATTCTTAGCGCTTTGTCTCTCCACGTGTGCTTCATTCCACATAAGGATGATCTGGCACTTCGCAAAATAAACAGTAGAAAAATGACACCGCAAATATCTCAACGTTATCTGGGAAGAGCACCAGGAATGCTCATTAATCTTGCATTAGTGAAGAAGTTCGCTACGCTAACTCCACCATGCTATTGTTATTCCTTTTGACGGAGAGAGTATTTGACTCATAAATGTGTGCCCACAGGCACAGCATGTTGAAAAACATGGCCAAGCCAGCTGCCACCCTCTCTGAAGAGCACTCCCAGAGAGAGATGGTGAGTGCTTTTGAGACGAGACAGCAGCTGAGGCAGAAAACTGCCTCCAACTCCCCAGGCGCAGGTTAATCCACCTGGCTGCCGATGTACCCTACGGCCTTAATGCACGCTGGGAGTTTTGTGATCTGTTATTTCAATAAAGAAAGTTACAAGGAAGACCTCTCGAGCCACTGCAGTAAACAGAGTTCTTCACAAGCGAGGCAAAACAACTCGTTGAAAGCAAGCAGACAAATTTCAGATCTTCACAAACGTCCTTCTCAGTCCCAACCCCCTCAACACGAAAGGGTAAATTTAGCGCCTGTGCTAATCCATCCCTACCATATGCCATTTTCCTAGCACTGTCAGTCAATTTTTACAGCTTGTTAACAGTCTCACTTACAGTTAACTTTCCAGCATAGCCGTGATGATTCCACAGGGTGGTTGGCGCTGATTAGGTTCACATGATCGGTCAATCGTAGCATTCTGAAGTCAAATATTTTGTGTGTGACCCTTAAAACTACTTCCTTCACAGCTGTACTAGTTTCATGCCTGTCATATTATGTTTCTCACATAATACAATCTTTTCATCTCTATTACATGGTCATTTATTTGTTTATTAGCTCAGTAATTAGTGGGATAATGTACAAGTTAGCTGGTCATAATCGCAAAATAAACCCCTTCAGGGTGATATAAGACCCATATTGGGTGACTCTTACTGATGCAAATAGACGATTCTTCTATAAAAAGTAACTTTTTAATCTATTTAATCTTCAAAATTAACTAAATAAGTCACTAAATCATCAATCCTGCTTCCAAAACGTGTTTTTGTCTTACCCTGATTTACTGTGGTATTAAGCCTATTATAAGTGGGATGGTTTTCGTGGGAAATTGCAGACATAATGTACATCACCAGGGGCATTTACATGTATTCATTTTTAGCATTTAGTCATTTATTTTTAATAAACACTTTAAGTGGGCTATTAAAAAAGCGTTATTTATATGTTGAACCATGGGTGTCGGAAGCAAAAAAAATGTGGGTGGGTCCTCTCTCAGAAAAATGTTACTGGAGTAGATGGCATTTACATTAAGTACATATACCGCCTTGTTTGCTAAACGTCTGGTTGGGCAAGACAAAATGACGAAAATCACCATATCATTGAGAGTGGAAATAGTGTAGGGGTATAAGACGCAAGGCATAGTTTTGACGCAAATCGACCCGAGGTTCGAATCTGACTTTTGCCGAACTCACTCTATTCCCTTTTCCCATCACATATCAGATCGGAAAGGCATTTATTTTCAATAAAAATGAAGAATATATTAGAAAAGTGAAAATAAAGCGTCTAACGTGTTTAATAATAAGTGTTTATCGGTTAGGGGTAGGTAAACAGACATGTGCTGAATTAGAGACGATAAAAGTGAGTGGGTCCAATATCATTGATCGTAAAAAGCGTGAGGGTCTTGTCCCACCCACATACAATGCTTCTGACGCCCATGTGTCCAAGTGTGCACAGAAAAAAATTGTCCACATTCAGTGATGTGTAAGGTAGGCAGGGTTTTTTTGTAAAATGATTTTTGTGTGTGTGTGTGTGTGTGTGTGTGTTCACCTTTTATTTAAAGGATTAATTTATGTCCCATAGACCAGTCCATTGCATTACGATTGCAAGCAGTATCAATAATGTTAAAAATGTGATGTGCAGTCAAATGTTCCGGGGTTTATGCTGTTTAGAGTTTAAACGAGTGTTCTCACCGATACGCTTGTTGTGCTTTGTTGACGTGTTTTATAGACTCGATATTGTTTCTTATTCAAATATGGTGAAAAGAAACACATCACTTCCAACCTAAAACATCTCCACGCGCCCCTGTGCATCACTCGCCTCTGCATGTCTCAAATCTGTAAATAGGGAAAAGTTGTTCTCTACTTGGACGCATCTATGGTGTGGGAGTGGCATAGGTTGTTGACATGGAGCATGCAAAATCTCGAACCTCTGGAGTATCACCTTTAAAAAAAAAAAAGCACTGAACAGAGGAGAGTCTGCTGCTGGAAAAAGGAGAGCATAACAGAGCTTGTAATAAAACAAGAATCAACATTGGCTTGACTTTCGGAGATTCCAAGAAATGAGAGATTTGAATATTGTGATGGGTTATATTCATCCGCACAGTCCCGCAGAGCCGAAGCACAACCAAAACAATGTTCTTCCACAAAATGCATGCAGTTTTGTTTTGTTTTTGAACCGCTAGAGAGCCAAAAGTTGTATTTAATCTGTTCATCATATAAAGTGACCGTGTCTCTTCAGAACATGTTAAATTCATATGGTTTATTTGTACTGTCTCTTTATGAACTTTTTGAAGCGCCAACATGTAGCTGCCAATGCACTGTAAAAAAATATTGTTGGCTTAACTTAAAAAAGAAAGTAACCTGGTTGCCTTAAAAATTTTAGTTCATTGAAATTAAAAATAAATTTGAAACAAATACAATGAAGGAAATTGGTTTAATAAATAGAAACTCAAAATATTATTGTATCTGAACCACATAAATTAAAACAAAAATGTAATAAATCATGAAAATAGCACAATTTGGCTACTTCACTGCATTATTACAAATAAAACCCACAATTACGCAATATGCTTACAAAATCTTTTAATAATATTTGAAAAAAGGGTTATGTCGATTATGAGTATGTTTTTGAACCGCTAGAGAGCCAAAAGTTACATAATGTAGCTATATTTTCTTTGCGTTTAAAACCCCACTGTTCCAAATATCATCTCCTTTACCATAACTTGATATCAGCAATCAAAGAACGCTATTTATATGTGTCATGAACTCTAGACCTTGGCTTTGTAAACTCACTTTCAGTCCCACTGCAGGGACCATTTACAGCTCAGGTTACTGAGGGTGTTAAAGAGGGTGTCAAACCCTGCACTGCAAAGATTAGCTGTGACTCTTATAAACTCTGACGCCTAGAGTCTATTATAAAAACAATTCTGCACAAAACACAAACCACGGTATTATCCAACCATCAGCTTTACAAAAGCAAGCCTTAACAAGCCTTAAAACACTTTTCTGGATGCCACACAGACCATACGACAGTTGGTCATATTTTTGGAGTATTTAATTTTTATTATTGTATTTGACAGTAAGACTCTCTTAAATGTTGGACTCATCAACCCACTGTTACTCAAAAGGTAAGGCCAGAAACATACTTTACACAAGTAAGCAGACAACAGAGTGGTTGGTCAACGCACTGACATAGAGCATGTTTTACGCTAAAGATGTTCTCACGTGTGTGCCAGATTTAAATGGGTGGAGTGTCACCATGAAAGTAGTGCCATAAAAGTGCCACGTTTATGGATATTTTATGTGCTTTTCACAATCACTATCCTCTCATCGCGTATTCATCTCTTCCTTCACAGATGGAAAAAAATACAGGTTTGGAATGGCATGAGGCGAGTAAATGATATGAACTATTTCTTTAACATTGCACCAACGAAGTATGGTTTTTTTTATTTATTTTTAGATATTTTAAATAGTCTCTAATTAAAATAAATTTTTGCCATACATAAACTTTACACAAAATAACAGAAAAGTGTAGGCATTTTGACAAAAAGTAGAATGTTAAACACAAATAAAAATATAGTTAATAAAATCTGAGTGATTTCCGTCCCTCCATTGACAGCTAGGCAACTGCCACTTTGACGCTTCAAAAAGTTCATAGCGAGAACATAAAATTAATCCATATGAATTGAGTAGGTTAGTCCACATTTTCTGAAGAGTAACGATCGCTTTATGCAGATTTAATTTTGGCTTTTATTATATAAACATTCATCAACGCACACGTCAGTTATGATAAATGGAAGCTCAAGCTGTCACGGTTCTCTGGACTCTTTAGTTTCACTTTCATGGACTTTCAGTTTGTTTTCATCAGTCGTGTATCTTTGTCTTTGTTTCCCGCCACTCCTCAGTTCCCATGGACATGAATCCTCCACCACAGCTGCTCATCATTTAGTTCGTTATCTCTGTGTATTTAGTTCCACTGTCTTCAGTCTTTGTCAGTTGATGTTTGCGTGTTGTGTATGTTTGCCCATGTTTCACGCACCCACTGTTGAACCTTCTGTCTGTTCCTGTGTATATTTGTATTATCACTTCGTATTTGAACCCGTTTACCTTTGTCATCATCCGTCTTCATCTTGTGACAAAAACATGTTTGCTTGGCATGTGAGAACCAATGAGGTTAATTCGTGTATGTTACACAGCATGTTTGAACTTCCGCAAGAACCAATGAGGTTTGTTTTCACGTGTCAAGCAGGTTCGATTGAGCTTCTGTTTATGTTCACATGATCAATTTTTATATGTGAATAAAAAATGTATTTAATCTGTTCATCATATAAAGTGACCAAGGGCCCTATTTTAACGATCTGAAACGCAAGTGTCAAAGCGCGAAGCGCAAGTAACTTTGTGGGCGGGTCTCGGCACTGTTGCTATTTTCCCGGCGGGATAAATGGCTCTTGCGCCCGGCGCAAATCTAAAATGGGTTGGTCTGAAGTAGCTTCATTATTCATAGGTGTGGTTTGGGCGTAACGTGAATAAACCAATCCGAGCGTCATCCAACATTCCCTTTAAAAGCAGGTGCGCAAGTTCCATTATGGATTGCTATTATTATGGCGTATTTACCAGGCGCACGCCAGGAGCGGTTCACAGCCGAGGAGACTGATGTTCTTGTAAGAGCAGTGAAAGACAGAGAAGTGAAGTTGTAATGTTGTACATTATGGTAAAGGTGATTTCACAGTCTTTTTTTTTTTTCAGTCTTTCAGTTTTTTCAGTTTTTCAGTCGATTTTTTTTCCTGGTTCTTGACGGACAAACCAATTTGTCAGATGTCCTTATATACATATATGTCTTGCCACTATTGGGCAAACAGGTCTTATCCTTAATTATTACAATTAGCCTGAATCATTTGTAAGCTAGATTTATGCCTATTTTTTCACATCTTCGTGGCACACCACAATGATTTCCGTCATCTCATGTGTTAATATTTTTTTAGTGTAACAATTTATGATTTGCAAAAATAACTGTTGCATCTGTGTAGATTACATAAGCAAAGTGTATGCGCGTTGTGCACGCTATACATTATGGTCAAGCATGCGCCCTTAAAATAGCATAATGAACAACGCGCAACGCGCCACTGACTTTAGACTAGGTTTTTTCTGGTCAGTGGCGCAATTGTTTAATGGAACAGCAAAATAGCACCAGGGATTGTTTGCGCCGGAACACGCCTCCTTTTTTGCGCTGAACCGCCCAGGGAGCGCAAGTTCATTCACTAGTTTAGCGACGTGCTTCTGTGGAGGGAAAAGCGCGCTTTGCGCGGGTGCAAAATAGGAATAACACATGCGTCGGTGTACAAAGTCAATTGCGCTGGGTGCAAGATAGGGCCCCGTGTCTCTTCAGAACATGTTAAATTCATATGGTTTATTTGTACTGTCTCTTTATGAACTTTTTGAAGCGCCAACATGTAGCTGCCAATGCACTGTAAAAAAATATTGTTGGCTTAACTTAAAAAAGAAAGTAACCTGGTTGCCTTAAAAATTTTAGTTCATTGAAATTAAAAATGTGAAACAAATACAATGAAGGAAATTGGTTTAATAAATAGAAACTCAAAATATTATTGTATCTGAACCACATAAATTAAAACAAAAATGTAATAAATCATGAAAATAGCACAATTTGGCTACTTCACTGCATTATTACAAATAAAACTCACAATTACGCAATATGCTTACAAAATCTTTTAATAATATTTGAAAAAAGGGTTATGTCGATTCTCAAATGTTCATAGTATTAACTCATTTTTTTATTTCAATGAGCTCTAAATTTTAAGGCAACCAGGTTACTTACTTTTTATTTTTATTTTATTTTTCAGTGTGGAGAGTACAGAACTGGCTCAGATTTTATGAAAAAAAATCTTAATTTTTGTTCTGAAGATGAATGAAAGTCTTACGGGTTTAGAAGAACACAAGGGTGGAAAAATTATGAATTTTCATTTTTGGATTAACTAATCCTTTAAGTTTTTATTATACAATAAATCATAAATCAAAAAGTATAACAAAAGGGGGGGGGGAGTTTAAGGTTTGAAGGCATGTTTAAGAATGATTAACTTAATACACACGTTTAAAAATTCTGAAATGAAACAAATATCTTTTGTTTCGTGATCATTAACAAGATTCAGATGAAAACAACTGGATAATGTCCAAATGTCAAGCCCTCCTTGCAGGAGGCACCATTAATTAAATCAACAAATGCTTCAAAGATTTAGATTGTCAAAAACAATAAGAGAACGCAGATGTCCCGAAACAACTGCTGGCAGATACAGAGCTATAAAGAAGAGAAATAAAGTCATGGCATCAAATGGAATCATTATCTTCTTTATGAGTACGAGATCTTGAAGAGCTTATGTTCAGGAGAGGTTCAGGAGCAGGATGGTATGCATTTTGCAACCCACAATGACTCACTCATGATTGGTTCTCTAACCCAACCTCGACTAACATGCTTTTGGTGCAAAAAAAACATCTGGAGCTGGAGAGATGGAGAAAACTGTGGGAACAACAGGAAAATAAAACAACAGTTCTGTTATGTAGAACAACAATTATGCATTTAAAAGGCCGGATGAGAGAAAGACGATCATTTTAATTACTATGCAAAGAAACGAGGTTGTGGTGGGTGGCCGTCATCACTTTTGGGTTGTGACACTGATGTCCAACTCTGACATTTCAGCTGATGCTTTAGGCAACTGACATAGTTGTGGTGCAGCATTAGTAGGTTAAAGGAACAGGCTGTTCTTGACACTCGTTCCCTGTGATGGAGTGTAGTGGGAGGAACTGGGCACAGTCTACTTCCTGTGTAGACAGACTCTGCTGTGACGGGCCTTTAGAGCCAGAGAGACCCAATCATTGAGTCTGCCGCCATAGAGCAAGTATGGAAACTGTGAACCAGCACCAAATTTGGCAAAGTCGGGATGGTTAGACTGAAAGCTCCAAGAAGGCATTCAATGTCTGCCGACACATGCCTGTCTTGTGTTTCCTTGCCATCTCTTAATCATAGTCATATAGTAGATTTGGGGCAAGGAAAGAGTGAAATGCTAGTCTAGTGCTACTAAATGCTAGTAAAATTAAGCATCAGCTAGCAGGGGCGTAGACATCTTTTCAGACAGAAATGTCAGGTGTAATACCAGTTTTTTTCCCCTGACCTTTGTCTAATTGACAGATTTAATTTCTCTCATCTCTTGCTTTTAATTCGGTAAGATATCAAATACACTGCTGAACAATAACCACTAATATCTATAATATTTTCCCCTATATTTTATGCCAATTTTATGACTGGTTTATGTACTACAAACATTTGTGCATTAAGTGGGTTTTATAGTGCAAGTCGACTTGCGTACCGCTGACCGCCGGAAGCTAGTTATTTTAGTCTATAAAGTTTTATATTTTTCTTACACAAATGCGCCACTTCGCTTCAGAAGGCCTTTATTAACCCCCCGGAGCTGTGTGGAGCAGTTATATGATGGATAGACGCACTTTTATGGACTTCAAAAATTACCCAACAAGTCACTGCCTTTATAAAGCTTGGAAGATCCAGGGCACTTTTAATATAACTCTGATTGTATTCGTCTGAAAGAAGAATGTCATATACACCTAGGATGACTTGAGGGTGAGTAAATCATGGTCTAATTTTCATTTTTGGGTGAACTAACCCTTTAAAAAGGTTTTCATGAATCCGTTTTGGACTTTCTGTGAGAGAGCGCCCTCCAGCTTTGAGTATGAATAGAGTGTTGCACGAGAGTGTTATAGTGTTCAGATGGCCTCATTTTTGGATACGAATAAAATGACTGGTCATGCATAGATTATTTTGTGTCTTTGAATGTAAATCTAGATTTATTCACATTGGCTTCTACGTAAATACACTTGCCCGTGTAACAGACGTAGGCCAGCAAGAGCGGTGCGAGTAAACCTCCTCTCCCCTGACCTCAAGAGGCGTGCTATCGACTGATGTTAATGATTGCTGTCTTTAGCGTCCTTGTTAACGTGCCCACCTCCCACGCAGGAGACTCCGGTTCGAATCCCGCTCAGAGCGAGCCGACTAGGACCGGTGACTGTGAGACCCAGTAAAAGTGCGGGGGACACGTCCCCACCGTCCCACACGTAATCTACGCCCATGGCTACAAGGTTTCTCTGAACTCATGCAGAACCTTTTTATGATTGCTCATCAACTTTTTAATGGAAATCAAATGCAATCAAATGAAATCAAAGGTGTCTGAAAATAAATATAATATATACCCCTAAAAAGAGTATCAATAGAATACATGTAGAATATATATATATATATATATATATCGTGGTCACGACGCAAAGCGGGTGCATTATTTTCTAATAGCTAACGGACCGGAGTCAATTATTCTGCTTATACGCTTACTACACCCAGTCACGACATGGTTCAGATGTTGTATTTCCAGACATTTGTCAGAGATTAAGCGTGTCTGGTTGCAACACTTTCTCACTCCCAACTGAATTGCCTGAGTCTGTGCATCTCACAGTGTTTGGCAGCAGCGACTCTAATGGTGAAACTGTAAGTTTATCTGCTTCAAGAACAGTGCCGTTATTACCTCGCTAGTGAGAAATGTCATGTAGCTTTTAATTTGCTATTAAGTAACTATTTTACTGATAAAATCATCAGAGCAGCGCTGACAACATGTGTATTTGCGTTTGAGTAGGAGAGAGAGAGTGTGTGCTTTCCGTATATAATAAAACTTAATTTTATGGCAAAAAATGTATCCCATTGTTTACTAATTTGCTTGGTCAGTGTCGTTGTGGGTTTTGGTTCTTTTGCTGTTTTAGGCTGTAAGGACCTTTGAAATACGTAACTAACTGAAATCATTTGGTAACGCGATATCAAATGTAATTTGCAGGCAGGGTCATCTAGCAACTCTCCGTTAGCTTGCGAGCATGAAAAAAACAAACTCTAGTCAGGCCAATCACATCGTGTATAGAGTCGGTGGGCGGGCTTCACATAAAAGCTGCTGCTGCTGGCGAACAGTGGTCTTTTGAAACGGCTTTGGCCGCAACTCTGGAAGACAAAGAACGACACTAAAGTCATTCTTAAAAAAATGAAGATGTGTTCGGAGTTTTGCCAACCGGATACGGCAAAAGTTGAATCTATCAACTAGCTCCGCTGGTGGGAAAACGCATGGGACTCGGCCACAACCCGTTTGTGATTGTTGTCTCACCACTGATAGCGCTCTGGTCGGTTGTAGCGCTATCCTATTGCGTGCAGAGGGAATTTGAAAGACAACCGTTGATCCCGCCCCTCGTATTGAGCCCTGCCAATGGTGAGTTCCCAGACCCAACATCTTGATGTGAGTTTGGCTTGCCAGGCTACTTTAGCCGTGCTTTTCCCTAAAAATAATTGCACGCCTGAGAACGTTCGTCAACCAATCAGATTCAAGCATTCAACAGCCCTGTAGTATAAAGCATGGTAATAATTACAGTATATTCTACTTTTGCATGCAGAATATCATAACATGCTCACATCACAAGCAAACCTCAAGCCTTCCTACATTCATACCATTTTAAGTTATTACACACAAAATCCGGAGCACTCAAACAGTTTTTCTAGCAGTAGTGCATGTAAAACAAAACTTTCATTTTCACGGCCCGCATGCAAATATAAACAACTGTATTTCTCCAACATAAATACAACTGAAAATAACCACAGCGCAGCGCTACTCCTGTTCAGCTAGACATTTCACACAGAATATTGCAGAATTCGGAACAATTTAGTGTTCAGGGTTGGCTGCACCATGGTTGTTATACCACTGGGACAAGCTCTCCATGCATGTGAATGTAAACATTCAAAGGGTTGCCTTTTCCAGTCAAATATTGATGTTTCTAGGGCACATTTTAATTGGTAGGCTATACCATTGGGATAAGTAAACCCAGATGCTTTGCATTAATAACAAGTGGCTGCTCGGCTCACCACAATGACTCTCAGCCATTAAAAAACAATTAGAAGACAAGGCGCAGTTCAAGAATATAAGTAATGATATAAAGAATAATTAATGATCATAAAATGATTACATTGGCAATTATTAATTAGCTTGTATAATTTATTAGTTAGTTAGTGGTTAGAGTGTGTTTTGCACATATGCTTGGATAACTTTTATCACTAACTTGTAAGCTACGCTGCACAATTTGTGTCAACAGGTGAATATATATAGATACCTCACTTGGTCTCTAGAGAAACTAGAGGTTCTTGGTTCTCAGAATCTCATCAACTGTGAATTCACATGTGCACAATATTTGCTCTGTGGGTGTGCAGCTGCTCTGTATGGACTGGGTTTGTGCTTGTTGTGTGACTGATGCTTGGCGATATATTTAAAGTTCACACTTGATAATTGCAGGAATATATGAGCAAACATGCTGTGAAGCGGGAGACATACTATTCGGATTGCTGTAGTTTACAGCTGACATAAAAATAAAATAAAAATTTGGACAAATAAGCTTTGGCTGAGAAGCACAAACAAAATTTAAAGTCCAGTTTAAAAAACTTCAATCTTTCAATATTATCATATATAGCTACTGTACGACATTACCTTTCCCATAATGTAACACCCACTTAAAGATAATTAACAAAGTAAAACACTAATCATTTAATAAAACAGCAAATCTCAAAATCAATATATTTATACTGTACATTTTAATGTTGTGACATACATTTTAATAATGAATTAATAGTTTAATATCTTGTAACAGTATAGAATTTTAATATGGCCTATTTATCAATTAGCAGCCATAACATGAAAATTATTTTTGTCTTATCATTATCAGCTAGAATTATAATATCAGTGCATGTAATATCGCATGAATTTTACCATGACATAAACATAAAATGACCGTCTCTGTGATAAATATTAAGGTGCAGTCAGCTGTTCACTATTGCAAAATTAATTGGGTGATTAGGAAGGGTCTTTTATGACAGTTTAGCAATATTGATCAAAATACTTCCCAAAATAAATAGACATGAAATATTGATTTAAGATTGAGTGATATGAGAGACATGAAACCAGTACAGTGTAGGAGACTGGTTGCCAAAGACAGCTGTAAATTATACAGTTTAGACATCATTACACAAACATTGTTGACCACAGAAAGTCACAACTGACCAATCAGAACCATGTATTGTAGAAGAGCATGGTAATCATCTACTAATATACTGTACACTCTGCAAGTAATCAGTGTATAGTGAACCACACTGAAAACATAAAAAGACAATGAACCTTATTGTAGAAAGTATTTCCTTTTGGATCCTAGAATATATCACTCTGGGGGTAATACAACACCCCATGGGTTTACTACCATTACATTAAGAGAATGAAATGTACAAGTAAAAGCAGTTTTACATGAGCTTAATGTTTTATGTGGAGAGCCCATCTAGATAGTATCACATGTGTTGCATACAGACTTTATGCAAGATAAGTAATGAGACAATAAACCGCAGATTAGGGTGGCAGTGACTTGAATGAAGAGGTAAATCACTCTTATAATAATCAGAATGATATGCAAGCTATGCTCACAACTTTCACAGGCACATCTTCAGACAGATCAGTCACGTAACAGCAGAGATTTAACTACAAATGTTCTCCTTTCTCGCACACTCCCTTTGCTGTCACTGCTAGCCAAAACCCAACTATGGAAACAAAGTCCAAGAAGCCCATCTGGATTTTATTCCTGTTCACATTTGGTTACTTAACCAAAAATAATGGTTTCCCTCTCACTAGAACAGGCAAAAACTCAAAAAAACTCATACGGTTTTTATCAGATTATGTGCCATTATCGTCACGCTGCTGACAAAAGAAAAATCATGTTAATTAACACCTTGTTATTCAGACTATGTAGTAGATTCCATCCTGCTATTAGGGTTACATTCAGTAAATACACTCTTATATAATGCTATTGTATAGTAGTTTCATTATGTTTTACCACTGACAAAGTGTTCTTGAAAGTGTGAAACTGGCTTATTTTTTCACAGTGCTGTCAACGTTAAGGCAGTTAACATGCAATTATTTTCCGTTTAACAAATTAACAATATTTAAGGCAAGTAACACAGCATCTGGGTAACAATTCAGAATACTATTCCGTCGTTAATGAATAACTACACAGAAACACATGAGTAATGCAATATTAACAATCTAGTAACTACTATTAACTAACAATAAACTCTGATTAATGAATTGGTAAGTAATAGCGCTCAGGCGAATGTGGTACTTCACTATTAGCCAATCGATAACTACTACTTTTTTGATAACACCCAAAGGACTACTAAGAATTATACGTTCATAATTAACTTGAAAAATGCATAATGTATAATTATTTCTAAAGTAAAGGTGATGGTAACCCACTAGTAATGGGTCAAGTGTTACTACATCCTTCTAAAGGAATTACTAATTATTTGGATCAGTATTCTAAAGTGAAAAACACAATAACTCTGTAGTAATTACTGAACTTTTGAGGTTTTTGTAAGGTTTTGGATAGTAACACTTAAGGAATTACTAGTGGGTTACCATGAGCTTCAATTTAGAATAATGATCCAAATAATGGTAGCACTTTTAGCATAGCTTAGCATAGATCATTGAATCTGATTAGACCGTTAGCATCTTGCTCAAAAATGACCAAAGAGTTTCAATATTTTTCCTATTTAAAACTTGACTCTTCTGTAGTTACGTGTAATAAGGCCGACAGAAAATGAAAAGTTGTGATTTTCTTGGCCGATATGGCTAGGAACTATACCCTCATTCCTGCATAATAATCAAGGAACTTTGCTGCCGTACCATGGGTGCAGTGGCGCAATGATATTACCGGCCAGACCGGCCCGTCTGGCACCAACAACCATGCTACGCTCAAAATTGCTTAAATTACCTTTATTTCCCATTCTGACATTCAGTTTGGAATTCAGGAGATTGTCTTGACCAGGGCCACACCCCTAAATGCATTGAAGCAACTGCCATGTGATTGGTTGATTAGATAATTGCATTAATGAGAAATTGAACAGGTGTTCCTAATAATCCCTTAGGTGAGTGCATATATATATATATATATATATATATATATATATATATATATATATATATATATATATATATATATATATATATATATATATATAAGTTTATTTATATAGCACATTTCACACACAATGGCAATCCAAAGTGCTTTACACAGAAATTGAATTAAAATATTTAAATTAAAATAAGAAAATAATATATATATATATATATTATTTTCTTATTTTAATTTAAATATTTTAATTCAATTTCTGTGTAAAGCACTTTGGATGGCCATTGTGTGTGAAATGTGCTATATAAATAAACTTGCCTTGCTGAAGCCTAATCCTAGAATCTGATTGGTTAATAGAAAATTTGATCGAGGGACATGGGTGTCAAGGTTTGGGTGATGAAAGGAGAGAGGAATCAGATGCAGAAGTTTAAGGGTCTTTAATTAATTATACAAATAAAACAAAACAAACAAAAACTACCCCGTGGTAGAAAAAAAGACAGGCAGCAAGATTTGGCAGGGACAAAACACATGAAGGTTACCTTAGACCAGGGGTTTTCAAACTTTATGATGCCAAGGACCCCCAAATATGATGAATCTTTTATGAGGGACCCCCCTACCTAAAACATCTATATATTTTTATGTATAAAAAAAACATTTAAACTGTTAGATAAATAGTAAGAGTGACATATTGTTAATAATATTGTGACATATTGTTACATATTGTTAACTTAAATTGGCTAAACTTAATGTTGGATGTATAAAACCTGAAGAAGACATTTTCAATTAAAAATTATTTCTATCCGGTTGTTAAGTTTGACGTCAACACTTCCGGGTCCAAGTGCTCCATCTCATACCACAAGAAAAACAACAAACGGTGCTAATATACACACACAATGTGGTGTAATACTACAAAAAATATATAATCATAACCTTTATCTCCATACCAAAATTCCAGATGGCCAGACAGTGATTCATCTTTTATAAATCGATAAAATATTAATGTCTGTGACGCTGTGAGCACAGAGCCTGTTGTGTAGACTGTAAGTATTTAAAATGTTTAACTTTTTTAAATGTTTGATGTTTAAAATGAATAAATAGCGCTCATAAATGGCTGTCGATGGCATTCTCAAGTGAAACGAGTTGAGGCTTGGACCCAGAAACGACGTTCCGTACGTCACGACTTAACAAGCGGATAAGCAACTTTCACAATAAATGTACGTAAGCAGCTTACGTACTGCTTTAAGAATACTTACTGCCTTACAACCCCAGTGAGCAAGATAGAGGGCACTATAGTGAAAAAAACTCACGTGAAAGAAAAACATATACAATTCTGGAAAGTATGAATACAGCAATAAAGGAGAAACATTTAGAAATTAAACAGTTAGAATGTTCAGTAGACTTTGCTGTTTTTTTTTATTCTCTGAAAATTTCTGGGGACCCCTTAGAACATTCTGGAGGACCCCAGTTTGAAAACCGCTGCCTTGGACCAGTAGTTCTCAACCTTTTGTCCATGAAGCTCCCCCTCCATATATATAAGAAACTCTGAGGTGCTACCGAGTGAGGGAAAGAGTTGAGAAGAGAGGGGAAGAATTCTGGATTTTTTTTAAATAAAGTAGTTTTAACCATTTTTGCCACAGCACTCACAGCTGGTGTGAGCAAGCTTGCATCTTTTGCATCATTAAAATGTGATCGGTTTATGTGATCGGCAAGCCGAGAGACCCCGTATAGAGTCAAAGGAAGTAATTGTCAACATTTTCGGATAAGTGGCTGATCAGTTGGAGCATTCCTATAAATTATACGGAAAGGTTTTTCGTATTTATGTTTGACTTCAAAGCATATAAACACTCACGCACCCCCTGCAAACTGTGGTGCCCCCCTAAGTGGGGCGCAGACCCCAGGTTGGGAACCAATGCCTTAGACGACCAGCACAGGACACAAGGAGAATAAATAGGTAAGCAAACAAAAGAGGGTAACGAGAGAAGACAGGTGGGGCAAATGAACCAATAATCAGGAAACAAGATGGATGGGGTTAGACAATAGACAGGAGAGCACAAGGAAACAAATGACAAGCCATTTGCTCACACCAAACATGACAAACACAAGCACATGGCCAGCAAAGACAAATTACAGGCCATGTGCTCAACACAAAACAAACATGACATGATATGGAGATGACATGGAGACATGACAGCGCACGGCTCAAGCACACTCGAGACTGTACGCTCACACAACGACAAGACAAATACAGGAGTGTCAGGGCTCTCCCAAGAATAAACTATAAGTGAAAGAACCCTGAGTCTAAATGGCAAATTCACAGGTCTCCTAAACTAGACCTGGCTGGTAGGCTGGTCAGGCAATATGCACGGCAACTTTCTCCAATATGCATAAATACTGTGGTACTTTCTGGTACATTTTGTTAGTCCTGGACCAAAAACGAAAGTTTATAGGCTAGAACCCAGCATTTTCCACACCGTTGCTTTTGGCTTCACCAGGCCAAAGGTGCATGGAACAACGCAGGGTTCAGCGCACAAGGTGTTTCTTCAAATCCCCGTTCCTTAAGTAGAAAAAACATGGCATGGCTCTTTAATTTCCGTACAGCAACAACTGCAAAACAGAAAGGCTTCCGATTCAATTGGCTAAATCTCTATGATGATTAAAAGTAAAAAATGTTTGAGCTCAAATGTAATTAAAACTGACCAAGTAAAAAAAAAATGTATTTATATTTTGTTCATCTTCGCTCAAACACAACTCAATGATCTCATTTTCTACCCTTTAAAAATGGTGCCAGGGCAAATTATTGGTTTGAATGGGTGCACTGTTCTGCTTTAGTCTCCGTTTCACCAGTTCCATATTTGCGCTTCTCGCTATTTGTTGCCTTCCAAAGTTAAGCAAATGAAGTGCTACCATTCTGTCTCCCGCACATCTCGTCTTACATACACGAATCACAAACATTCACACTAGACAACCCCCAGCAAACACATGCACACGGCATACACAAACATGCAACATATTTGACGGCTCTGATTTCAAATGCATTCACCTAATTTCCATTTGACTCTTGGCACCCGCTTACAGTGGGGCAAGCGGAGAGAGGATGGTGGCCGTCCCTAAAATATGGAGCGCAAAGCTCCCATCTTTCCAAAGCAGCTGGGCAGACAAGTGACACCATTGTCAAATCATAAGGCTCTTTCACATAAAACGTTGTTAAACCCTGCATGAAGGTTTGACCCTGGGTTTGGTCAAAAGTAATTTCCCCCATAACACATTACACCCCTTTTCTTCCTTTCCTTTCTTAATCCGAACCTTTGAATCGAGCCGTTCATATCTTTTCTATATAATTGTCCTTTGGTGAACTGCAAAAGAACCTACTGCGGAAGTTTAAAGCAAAGAAAAATACCCTTTTGAAAACATGGCATGGTTGCCAAAGTCAAGTTGGATGAGAATCAATAAACCAAATTACTTGCACGTAAAGGAACCACATAGGCAGCAGAGAAGTCCCCACTGAACTCTCGGTCATAAATTATATTAGAAGCTGATCATATTTTAGTAATGCGCACACATGCAATGGTTTGAATTAGCCTGCAGAGTCACAGTCTTGCATTGCATTCATGTGGTTCATCTACTGTATATATTTTAGACGGTTTGGTATGGTAGGCAAATTTAGTTTTGTTTGTGGATGGTGAGTCCTATGAACAAAAATGAGTGTAAATATTTGCAGCAGTGACCCTCTGATCTGATGTCCAGAATTGATATTACATCACTTCATTTGAACAGACTGATCCAGTTTCAGACCTCCTCGGAGATGGCAGAATCATTCTGGATATGTGACAGGCTCACTCCTGGATTGAATAAAGTATACATTACAGAAAAATAAACTTTTGCACAGCATCATGTACACGTCAACTATTACTTTTACTGTATTCTGTGCCAGTTACTGTATATAAAATAGTTTTTTTTGAGTAGGTTCATATTACAGTGTTAAAGTGCCCATATTATGCTATCTTCAAAGCTTGTTTTGGAGGTCTCCTACAACAGGTTTACATGCATCAAAGTTTCATTTTCTCATAATAGCCATTGCACATCACCACATTTTTCAATGATTCTCAAACAACTCGTCAAATGAATCAATCTCTCTAAATCCCTTCTTTTCCAAGAGCCTAATCTGCTTTAAATTGGCCAGACGGCGCAGTCTATTGTGCTAGGTCTTTCGGAAGCTAAACGCCCATTACCATAACTGAAATGAAGCTCTAGCGCAAGTTCTGCCAGGAAGATTCAATGTTATGTCACTCATTACATCCAGACCTAACCAATCATGTTCTAATTCTCAGAGTATAAAAGATCGGTACTCACAGATGTCTGAGCTCATAGATGCTGACACCAACAGTACTTCCATGTATGCAGACACCACCAGGATGGTCCCTGTCTATACCTCCCACGGGGTCGGCTGCGCCCCTGCCTTCATCTCCAGGCAGGAAATGCAGAGTCCGTTACCCCCAAGACGGGAGCTACGGATGGGGCCTACGACAAAGAAACTCTAAATATAATATTTGCTGGTCTGTTAATAAATTTGTTACTTCATTGTACTTCATCTGGCCTCCCGAGTCTTTCTGGTAGAACTTCCTAAAGCTCAGCGATTGTCCACACTGTAAAAACAGTAACGATGATGTCGATTTTACCATAGTAATCTGTGGGCGAGTCCGATGATGACACATTGGAATTCAATCCGAACCTCCACCTCCGAAGTCGTCCTTGAACAGGACGTTTGTTAGTAAAACGCTACACATTTTGAGGTACATTATGAGATGTTGCAACTGTAATTCCTCACCATCCGCATTAACAAGTGTATGTCGATCAACAAACCGTTATGTATATTTCTAATGTATTGTGGTGCACATGCAGGAACTGTATCAATAATAGTGCATATGTTTAACCTGAGCACTGACATGAATGACTGATGTAACATAAACATTTGTAAAAACAAATCTTGCTCCATCTTTTATCTTTACTCAACGTAGTAAGAGCGACAGACAATCTGCATTAATAGACACATTAATAGACACAGCTGCTTAGCAGAACTATTTCAGTAAGACAGTAATAACATGAGTTAGCCGGAAACGTACACAATAGAAAACGTCTCGGTTACGTATGGTAATTCTCGTTCCCTGAAGGAGGGAACGGAGACGTACGTCGGACGTACCGACGAATTGGGATCACTTCTGGGAGCCCCTATCAGCTTCGAGCTATCTAGAACCGGCCAATGAACAATTGGCGTGCGAGATTTGCATCTCGCGCTCCGCCCCGCACTGCGGGTATAAACAGGAAGCGAGAGCGAATGCACGCTGTTTTTCACTGAGGAGCCAAACGTAGTGGCTCAAACTGCAGTGATGGTACAGCAACTGTGGCGACGGGACGTACGTCTCCGTTCCCTCCTTCAGGGAACGAGGGTTACCATACGTAACCGAGACGTTCCCATTCAGTCGGTCACGTTCAACGTACGTCGGACGTACCGACGAATTGGGATCCCTTATGGAAAACGCCATAGTTACTACCACTTCCAGCGCCCAGCGATGAGCCCTTCAGACCCCGATCTGATGCGGGCGGGAATTCACGCAGGGAGAGTCAAAGCTGCTGTTCCGCAAGACCCATTCAGCTGACTGTATTGGATAACGCTGGGAAAGCGTGCCTGTGAAGGCAGCTGCGGAAGCCACATCATGCCCAGAGGGAGTTAACATGTGGAGAATACACGTATGGGCTGACCGTGGACAGCACAACATACGGAAGTCCCAGGGGTGGCCCCGGCCAATTAGTGGAGGGGGAACAACACGTACCTGGAACGGCAGAGGACACTCTGCCGAGGGAAAGACACGGGCTCGCCGTAGGGAGCCGTACCGTGGAAGAATACACATATGGGACCGCCGTGGGGGTCACTACATATGGAACCCAGCCTAACACAAGTTCCACCAATGCATACGAGTGTTAGACCTGGCGTTGAACGCTCCGCCACGTCCGACTGCCACGGGTTGCGGAGGACTCAACAGGGTTCGCAGTTCCGGGGAACTCGACTGGAGCAGAATAAGCGCACGCATCCGTCTACCATAGGGGAGGGAATGGCGCAGCAAGCCGACACTAGAACAGGCATTTCGGTGTTACTGACTATGGGAAGTGAGCACACAGGAAGATACCGGCTCTACACGGAGGCTATAGAATCTAGCGAACGTGTTAGGTGTCGCCCAGCCCGCAGCTCTACAAATATCTGTCAGCGAGGCGCCACGAGCCAGCGCCCAGGAAGAGGCAACACCCCTAGTGGAGTGGGCTCTTAACCCGAGCGGGCAGGGCACGTCTTGGGACTGATAAGCCAAGACGATGGCATCTACTATCCAGTGGGCCATCCTCTGCTTGGAGACAGCCTTTCCCTTCTGCTGTCCTCCGTAACAGACGAAGAGCTGCTCTGAGGTCCTGAAGCTTTGCGTTCTGTCCACGTAAGTCCGGAGAGCACGGACGGGACAGAGAAAAGCTAGGGCTGGGTCTGCCTCCTCCGAAGGCAGCGCTTGCAGGCTCACCACTTGGTCCCGGAAGGGAGTAGTGGGAACCTTGGGCACGTATCCAGGCCGGGGTCTCATGATCACATGAGAGTTACCGGGCCCGAATTCCAGGCACGATTCGTCGACCGAAAATGCCTGCAGGTCCCCTACCCTCTTGATGGAGGCCAACGCAATCAGGAGTATAGTCTTTAACGTCAGGATTTTCAACTCAGCTGACTGCAGAGGCTCAAAGGGTTCTCTCTGTAGTGCAGTAAGCACCAGAGCTAAGTCCCAAGAGGGTATAGAGGGAGGACGAGGCGGATTTAATCTCCTCGCTCCCCTAAGGAACCTGACGATCAGATCGTGATTACCTAGAGATTTTCCATCTACTAGCTCATGATTAGCGGCGATAGCGGCAACATAGACTTTGAGGGTGGAGGGAGACAGCCTTCGCTTCAACCCATCTTGTAGAAAGGTAAGCACAGATGCGATCGTACATCTTCGGGGGTCTTCTCGGCGAGAAGAGCACCAATCGACGAACAGGTTCCACTTCAACGCATAGAGGCGCCTCGTAGAGGGGGCTCTAGCGGAAGTGATGGTGTCAACTACCGTTTGTGGCAGGTCACCTAGAACCTCCGCGTCCCGTCCAGGGACCAGACATGGAGTTTCCAGAGGTCTGGACGCGGGTGCCATAGGGTGCCCCGTCTCTGAGTCAGGAGGTCCTGTCTCAGAGGAATGGGCCAGGGAGGTGCTGTCGCAAGGAGCACTAGTTCCGGGAACCAGGTCCGGTTGGGCCAATACGGAGCAACCAACAGGACCTGCTCCTTGTCCTCCCTGACTTTGCACAGTGTCTGCGCAAGAAGGCTCACTGGGGGAAACGCATACTTGCGTTCTTCCCGGGGCCAGCTGTGGGCCAGGACATCCGACCGAGGTTCCCCTGGGTCAAGGAATAAAACCACTGACAGTGGGTCATCTCTGGGGAGGCAAACAGGTCTACCTGTGCGGCCCCGAAACGACTCCAGATTAGCTGGACCGCCTGGGGATGGAGTCGCCATTCTCCCGGAAGTACCTGCTGACGTGACAGCTCGTCGGCCGCACGATTGAGCAGGCCCGGAATGTGAACAGCACGAAGCGACCTCAGATGCTTCTGACTCCATAAGAGGAGATGGCGGGCGAGTTGCGACATGCGACGGGAGCGTAGACCACCTTGTTTGTTGATGTACGCTACGGCCGCAGTGTTGTCCGTCCGGACCAGAACGTGCTTGCCTCTGAGCGGCACTTTGAAGCGGCTGAGTGCAAGACGAACTGCTAACAACTCGAGGCAATTGATATGCCATTGCAGTTGAGGCCCCGTCCACAGACCCGAAACTGCAAGCCCGTTGTACGTGGCACCCCAACCCGTGGATGAGGCATCCGTGGAGACAACGGAGTGCCTGGACACTTGCTCTAGGGGAACTCCCGCCCGGAGAAACAAAGGGTCCGACCACGGGCCGAAGGTTTGGCGGCATCTCGGAGTCACTTGGACACGGAGGGAACCGCTGTGCCACGCCCATCTCGGGACTCGATCGTGTAGCCAGCGTTGAAGCGGTCTCATATGAAGCAATCCGAGCGGCGTTACTGCGGCTGCGGATGCCATATGCCCCAGGAGCCTCTGAAAATGTTTCAGTGGTACCGCTGTCCTGCCTTTGAACGAATTCAAGCAGTTCAACACTGACTGGACGCGCTCCTCGGTGAGGCGCGCTGTCATGGCGACCGAGTCTATCTCCATACCGAGAAAAGAGATCCTCCAGAGTTTGCTCTTCTCCCAGTTGACCCGAAGTCCCAACTGGCTGAGGTGACTGAGCACCTTGTCCCTGTGTTCGCACAACTGCTCTCGCGACTGGGCAAGAATCAGCCAGTCGTCGAGGTAGTTGAGGATGCGAACGCCATGCTCTCTCATGGGAACAATGGCCGCCTCCGCAACCTTCGTAAAGATGCGGGGCGACAGGGACAGGCCGAAGGGTAAGACGCGGTACTGATATGCCCGTCCCTCGAACGCGAAGCGCAGAAAGGGCCGGTGTCGAGGGAGAATCGAGACATGAAAGTACACGTCCTTCAGGTCGATCGCTGCAAACCAATCAGACGTACCCGCAGCGGGGCAGCGAGGCGGAACGCAGGGATCCGGCTCGGACGGCATGGGAGCAGCCCGAAGCGGGATCTGAGTGTGCTGTGCAACACTTACCTGCATCCACGGAGGGGACGTGCGAGTGTGGGGAGGCCGCTTGTGTGCGTCCCGATAGCCGGCGTCCCCTGCTGGCGAAGGGAGAGGTACTTGAGGGTGACGAGGCATGGGAGCGTCGACCACCGCCAAGCGCGCTCTCTTGGCACCCAGAGATATTGGAAACTGCTCTTTTATTGAAGTTTTGGGGAACAGAAAAACACGGAACAGAAAAACAAAAGATTCTCCCCCGGTGCTGCAGCCATCTCCCTCAGAGCAGTTTCCTCCATCTCTGGGCGGCCCGTCTCAGGGTCGCTTGCGACGGCGCTTGCCACCTGGCTTGGCAGCGGCCTGAGCGGGCTGGACGTCCTTCCCACGGCCGGCCCCACGCCGACGGCCGGTGTTAGGCTGCTGCGGGGCTTTGGCGGGGGCGGCGGCGGCGGCGGGTGGACGTCCTCGGCGACGAGTAGCCGGAGGCGCTGCCGCCGCCGGCGGTGTAGGGGCAGCAGCGGGCCGCCGGGGCAGGATGTGCTTGATCGCCTCCGTCTGCTTCTGGGCGGCCAAGAACTGCTGGGCAAAGCTCTCGACCGCGTCGCCGAATAACCCAGCTGACGAGATGGGGGAGTCCAGGAACCGATATTTATCGGTCTCCCTCATATCAGCCAGGTTAAGCCAGAGATGCCGCTCCTGGACCACAAGTGTGGACATCGCCTGACCAATGGAACGGGCGGTGACTTTCGTCGCCCGGAGGAGCTCTGGGTCAGGCCTACCCTCGTGCATGTCAAGGAGCGCCTGGGCCTGGTGGACCTGAAGCAGCGCCATGCCATGCAAGGCGGACGCAGCCTGTCCGCAGGCCTTGTAAGCCTTCCCGGTCAGACCGGAAGAGAACTTACAGGCCCGGGACGGGAGACGTGGGTCACCGCGCCAGTTAGAGGCGGTCGCCGGACATAGTTGCATCGCGACGGCGCGCTCCACTGGTGGGATCCCCACGTAACCCTTGGCTGGCCCGCCGTCGAGGGTAGTGAGGGGGGAGGAGTCACTCGGTCGGTTTCTGGCAGAAAAAGGTGCCGTCCACGACCTTGTGAGCTCCTCATGCACCTCCGGGAAGAAAGGTGTCGGGGCGGGACGCTGAGAACCAGCGCGAGCCGCCCCGAGGAACCAATCATTCAACCTAGAGGGTTCGGGACACGGTGGAGGGTTCCACACGAGCCCAACCCTTTCGGCGGCCCGGGCAAGCATAGCAGTCATCTCGGGGTCCGGGGCAGCCGTTGCCACTCTCCCAGAGGGAGGCAGTACAGCTGACCCTTCATCCTCCGAGGACTGAAACTCCCCCTCCGATCTTAGTTCCGCGATGGTCATGTTCCCGCAGTGGGAACATGAGTCATCCACAAACGCCGCCTCAGCGTGCTGTTTGCCCAAACACGTGAGACAGCGATTGTGACCGTCAGTAGGCGCCAGGGAACGACCGCATCCAGAAACGCACGGGTGGAATGCCATCTTGAAAAAGACGCAGCGTCACCCGTGTACTCTATTGTGAGGAAACGCTCTGTGCTGAAGCACTCAGGGGGAAACGCGACAGCGCACGGGATTGTAGTGCAGCCCGTGCCTGTACTCAATACAGGAAAACGCCCAAACCAGACCAACAGAAATTTGTTGCTGTGAAAACAGCAGTTTTCTCTGTAGCACAGAGGCAGCTGATGAGTCTTCCGCGGTCCCGCTGGAATGTGCCGTCTCTCCAACACGCGTTTCTCCTCTTCTCCGGTTCTTTCAAACTCTTTTTTGTTGTCTTGCTGATAGCAGCGAACTCAATATTGAGCGGTCTTCGTTCTGCCGTTTGGCTCCGAAGTGAATGACAGCGTGCATTCGCTCTCGCTTCCTGTTTATACCCGCAGTGCGGGGCGGAGCGCGAGATGCAAATCTCGCACGCCAATTGTTCATTGGCCGGTTCTAGATAGCTCGAAGCTGATAGGGGCTCCCAGAAGTGATCCCAATTCGTCGGTACGTCCGACGTACGTCGAACGTGACCGACTGAATGGGAACATAAAGCTACATATTTGGAACACCCGGTAGAAAATATATACAGCAAGGAAAATAAGTATTTGAACACCCTTTCCAGCCTTGTGGAGGTGTACAATTTTGTCTCTAGTGTCTTTGGACAGCTCTTTGGTCTTGGCCATGTTATAGTTGGATTCTTACTGATTGTATGGGGTGGACAGGTGTCTTTATGCAGCTAACGACCTCAAACAGGTGCATCTAATTTAGGATAATAAATGGAGTGGAGGTGGACATTTTAAAGGCAGACTAACAGGTCTTTGAGGGTCAGAATTCTAGCTGATAGACAGGTGTTCAAATTCTTATTTGCAGCTGTATCATACAAATAAATAGTTCAAAAATCATACATTGTGATTCCTGGATTTTTTTTTTTTTTAGATTATGTCTCTCACAGTGGACATGCACCTACGATGACAATTTCAGACCCCTCCATGATTTCCAAGTGGGAGAACTTGCAAAATGGCAGGGTGTTCAAATACTTATTTTCCTCACTGTACCTCCATAATTACTCATACTTTTGATTTGAGAAGCAGTCGTCAGTAAAATGATGTTTGAGGGCTGGTCAAAATGTACAACATAGATGGGCATTATGCAAATTACTTTTCTAGTGACGTAGAACCGTAACGCAGTGGAATTTGAAATATAAACTACTCGTATAGACAGTTCAGTGTCGATTCTTTCTTTTGGGAGACAATAACTTTATTTATGGTGCACTTTCAACATTGCAGAGCGTTCACATTCACAAACAACTTGCGTTTGTCTGAATCACAATCCTATATTGCACTGATGTGGATCTAGTCTTAAATTGCGTGGCTATATTTTAGGATAATATATCCATATAAATTTTCAATTTAATGAAAAAACATAAATATTTCATAGCGATTACAAGCATTTGAACACTACTATATGTTTATATGTCTCTCATAAAGGAGCCTGGACTAAAGCTGTAATAATACTAACTCTAATCCCTGCCAGGGGCAAGAAGCTGCCATGAATACAGGCAAGAAGATGTTGGGAAGGGATATGAGAACCAAGGACACTGCGGATGTTAAGTTGTAGATCTGGAATAGTTGGCATCTCAATTATAAACGAAGGTTTCTCTCATCGTGCTGAAGGCTAATGTGGTTAGGTCATCCTAGCAGTCCTTGAAAGAAATCTGACTCGGTGCTAAAGACCTTGTTGCCATGGTGGGTGTCCAGATGAAAGTTTATTTTAATAAGATGTGGCATGCCAGTGCAATGAGTAGGCAAGAACAAAACAGTGCTCTGGGCTATGGAGAAGATAGAGATATAATATCCAGAAATACATACACAAAGCCATCTGCTATTTCCCCTTTTCAAGCACAGAATAAAAATTTGGATGGCTGTGAATAAAATCTTACCCTTTTCATCTTATAACTTTTAATAAAGTTTGACTTTGCTGGCAGGTCAATATTTCCATGACAAAGAGCTTACAAGAAGCTTTCTTTGAATGCTGATTCATCATGCCTTCAGCTCCGACCACGATAAACGGCTCTCTGTAAAGCCTCTGAAATTTAGGTAAGATACTTTTCCACTCCTAACCTGTGGAAAAGAAGCCTTTAAAGGATGCATTTATATTACCTATTTGTTCCGAGAATTACAAGACCTGAGTATGTCATTCAACCATCAGAAGAAGAAGAAAAGAAACCAGAAAAGGCACAGAAGCTTAAAATGTGCATGGCAGCCAGCCAGACTGGTGTGGTGGTTTACAGATTTGATTCCAATACCTGTGAGGGATTTTAGGCCCTTTGTAGCAGACTATGCTGCTGTTCATTTCAATTCAGCAATAAGAACTTATTCTAGTTTTTTTGTTGTATTAAAGGCACACTATGTAATATTTTTAAATTAAAATATCCAAAAACCACTAGAACATTTTTATATATTTTGTTGACTTGTGTACTTACATTATCACACATGTTTCCAAGAATGTTTAAATCCAGAGAAATAAGCTATTTTAACCAGGATTAATATATTATGTGTTTTATTAGATGGGTGAGCAACTGTTTAAATACATTCATAGACAGAAAACTAATCATTATTATATAGCTCAACACAGTTAGTCTTATTGTTTAAATCTGGTTTTCTTGATTTACTGCCAGGAGCATGTTTTATCATGCCTAATATCGATCTAGCTTACTGCAGCTGTGCAACAAGTGTCTTATAATAGCCGCTGAGCCAACGCACAGAGTAGCATTATAACATAACTTTCAACACACTCAAATGTATCTAATATGATAAAACAGTGCTGTGTTACCCCACATAGGCATGACCGGAAGCAGTCATCTGCAGCACAATAGTTCACTGCTCTCGAGCCGTGTGCCGCTCTTGTCTCTTATAAGCAATCGCTCCAGCGGCCTCGTTCCGCTCCAACGGCTTTCAGCCCCACCCTGCTTTATACTACAGTAATGTTAAAGGGTACATAACACACACAGTTTCTGCCAATCTCATGTTAATCTTGAGTACCTATAGAGTAGTATTGCATCCTTCATATCTCTGAAGAGAGTTTTCTCTTTCCGAAAACAGACAAACTTGTGGAGGCGTGCAGTGGGCACAGCTAAAGAGCCACAAGCAGACACACACACACACACACACACACACACACACACACACACACACACACACACACACACAAATACATCATGGCATTATTCCTGGATAACTTTCAATTCACTATACGTTTGTATTGTTTACATTATATGCCTTTTCTCGCTCTGTTTGATGTGTGCATGCGCTCATCCGGAAGAAGTGCCCATACAAGGAATTATGCCCTTTATGACATCATAAAGGGCCATACTCTAAAAAAAACTTTCCGAAACTTGTTCGAATCCTGAAGGAGTGTATTTGGCACAGAAATACTCTGTCATAACTTGCTTTTTAAAATGTTGGCCATGTTTAGCATGAGAATCCAAGTCTTTAACAGTTTAAATAAGTCAGAATGCATGACATAACATTAGACCCCCCCTTTAATAAATCTTTAATATATTAGCTCATCCATGAAAATTATTTCTGCTCGTCGGAACCTTTTCCAACGGCTGTAGAGGTTAGACAACAACTCCCATTATTCCGCGAAATCAAGGCATCATCAAGCTACGCCTTTATTTTGAATAATCAACCTCTAGCGGTGAAAATTGCATATTGTGCCTTTAATTGTGCATTTATCTTTTCAAGTGTGATGCTGCCAACTTATAATTCACCCTTCGCCGCGAGTTTGATTGACAGGTGATCAGATCAATCATATTGCCGAATCTGCCGGTTTGTCCAACAAAGCAGTCAGATGAGTTATTCTGCCTTCACGTGCTATCGGAAATTTGATAATTCCCACTTCTGAAGTCGCTCTACCATTTAAATTTCAAAAGTGGAGGGCCTTCATGTGCAGTTTTTACCTAGGAAAATCGTATTTACGATAATTCCGACAGCACGTGAAGGCAGCATTATGCTGCCTTCACGTGCAATCAGAAATGTCCTAATTCCCACTTTAGAAGTCGTGATTTGTGTGGTAGTTAGATGTAAACAAAGCATGGCGGACCGTACAGGGTGTATGCTCATTTACAATCATTTCTAACCTGTTCAAAACAAAGGCGTAGATTGATGACGCCACGTTTGAGCGCAGAATCTTGGGACATGTGGTCTTCACCTCACAGCCGGTGGAAAAGGGTCAGGATAGGACTCGGGCAGAAATCATGTTCATGGATGCGATTATTAACATTACTGTAGTATGAAACAGAGCAGGACCAAGTGTTGTAGAGCTGAGCAAGGCCGCAGGAGCGATTGAAGAGCGGGACTGTTGTTATGGCATAGTCGCCATAGACTTCCTCTTTTCCAGTCGTGAGTATGAGGTAACGCAACTGTTTATCGTATTAGACACATCTGAGTGTGTTAAAAAGGAAGTTATGATGTTCGCTCGGCGGCAGCTATGACACTTGTTCACACTGCAGTGAGAGTACAGCGTTTTTGCTAAATAAAACCGGAAACCGAGGGAAACGCAGATATGACGCAATCGACAGGCGACTCCTTCAAACGCATAGCTCACACGTCCCGGTTCCTTGGTTAAAATAGCAATTTCTCACGATTTACAAATAGTTGGAAACATTTGGGATATTCTAAGTACTCAACTGAACAAAATATATAACACTGGCCTAGTGGTTTTTGGATATTTTACTGCAAAAATCTTACATAGTTCACCTTTAAAGAGCCACAAAACATTATTTATTGTTTACACTTCTTTAAAAAATGACAATTTCAAAGTTGAGACTTTGTTTCATATCAAAAGTAACTTGCTCTGTCCTGTCTGTCGGGGTGTTGTCAGTGTCCTCTTTGCTCAGGATTGTATTTTCTCTACGTGAGAATGTGTGGGTGGCCGTGAGAGCGCCATGGCTTGTTGGACATAGCATTAGCAACAGTAACTAAAGGGTCTTTGTGTCTTTGTGAACGGTCAATTGAGACTTCATGTAAACTAATTAATTCTAAAACCCAAATCTCTGATCAAATTAATAAATCATTAGTAAATATATAGTTTTATATTTTTTTAAAAATACATTGCCCCCTTAAGCTTGAGTGTAGTGAGCCTGATTTAGTTAGTAGCTAGTGTAGTAAAGTTTCAGAGTATAGCATTCCAAACATTAGAAGCATAATTTACTGCAATCTCTGTCAAATACTAGCCTATATAAAATCTGAGTGGATGTACACTCACCTAAGGGATTATTAGGAACACCTGTTCAGTTTCTCATTATTGCAATTATCTAATCAACCAATCACATGGCAGTTGCTTCAATGCATTTAGGGGTGTGGTCCTGGTCAAGACAATCTCCTGAACTCCAAACTGAATGTCAGAATGGGAAAGAAAGGTGATTTAAGCAATTTTGAGCGTGGCATGGTTGTTGGTGCCAGACGGGCCGGTCTGAGTATTTCACAATCTGCTCAGTTACTGGGATTTTCACGCACAACCATTTCTAGGGTTTACAAAGAATGGTGTGAAAAGGGAAAACATCCAGTATGCGGCAGTCCTGTGGGCCAAAATGCCTTGTTGATGCTAGAGGTCAGAGGAGAATGGGCCGACTGATTTAAGCTGATAGAAGAGCAACTTTGCCTGAAATAACCACTCGTTACAACTGAGGTATGCAGCAAAGCATTTGTGAAACCACAACACGCACAACCTTGAGGCGGATGGGCTACAACCAGTGTTGCCACAGTTACTTTGAAAAAGTAACTTAGTTACTTTACAGATTACTTGATTTTAAAAGTAACTAAGTTACTTTACAGATTACTTGATTTTAAAAGTAACTAAGTTAGATTACAAGTTACTTTATTAGTTACATTCATCAGTTGCCGACAACACCTCTGCAGCCTCAACATAAAAATGACAACCGTTTTTGCAAACACTAAACATAAAACATGTTACACTACACTAAACATAAAACACTAAACATAAAACCCTAAACATGTTAATGAAAAGGTACAAATTACTTTGTGTTTTTATTAAATACATTTATGAAAAACAATTTATATTTAATTTTTAATTTATATTTATATATGAATGTAAATAATTATATGGGCCTACACAAATAATATAAAATTACAAGATTTATATTTTATTGTAAACGTAATGTGCAGCTCTGTAAAGGGACAACAAATATATGATCGATCCGTGAGAACAATATATTTTTTAATAATATTTAAGTGCACAAAACTATGAAAATATATGAAACGCTTCAAAACAGAGCGGCAACAAAGCTCTTATGCGCATCCCGGGTGCAGAATGATGCGCTTAAAGCAACATGGAATCAGATTGTGCAGTGCAGCGCGAGTGCACATTGAAGAGTTCACGGCATAAAAGAGAAGATGAGCGTTGAGCCCACAAATCCTAGTCTACTATGTAGCCTATCGGTCCAAACATTCACTGATTATTTGTTTCTTCACAGTTTTTAATTCTGGTTATTGTGCGTGTGATGCTAATTAATAGTCATTGTGTTGTCACCTGAGTAGCGAGCACAACATCTTTCAGAAACCGCAAGATAAACTCCTGGAAGATAAATTATTTTATCAACATATCAAGTATTATAACGGGAATATATCATATGGAGTGAGCTTTACCGTGCTGCTGCTGACTGGAACCGAACGACGCGCAGTTTGAATGCTGAACGGAGAATGACAGAGCAGCGGAGGAAAGACATTCAGCTATGGCTTTAGATGACTTTGTAGGCTACTAGCAAATAATAATATACTAATAATGATTGCTGAAGGATAATGTGACAATATATATTTCTGATGATTATTTAATTATCACGACATGCCTAATCTGAACAAGTGACTGCCTGTCTTGAGTTTTGTCGAAAGACGGAGGCGGCA
Source organism: Gobio gobio (assembly GCF_949357685.1). Classification (NCBI taxonomy): domain Eukaryota; kingdom Metazoa; phylum Chordata; class Actinopteri; order Cypriniformes; family Gobionidae; genus Gobio; species Gobio gobio. Next base: position 38,464,454 of record NC_137108.1, read on the forward strand.
CGAAATTTGACGGAGCGGCCGCCTCGTAATTCTTTATGCAGGAAAAACCCTGCTGAGACTAAACAAGAAAGCAAAAATATATATTTTTACTAAGGAAAATGACAAAAAAAAGTAACTCACAGTGACTTGGATAAATTACTTTAATCTGATTACTGGTTTGGAAATAGTAACGCGTTAGATTATTCGTTACTGGAAAAAGTGGACAAATTAGAGTAACGCGTTACTAAGTAACGCGTTACTGGCATCACTGGCTACAACAGCAGAAGACCCCACCGGGTACCACTCATCTCCACTACAAATAGGAAAAAGAGGCTACAATTTGCACCAGCTCACCAAAATTGGACAGTTGAAGACTGGAAAAATGTTGCCTGGTCTGATGAGTCTCGATTTCTGTTGAGACATTCAGATGGTAGAGTCAGAATTTGGCGTAAACAGAATGAGAACATTGATCCATCATGCCTTGTTACCACTGTGCAGGCTGGTGGTGGTGTAATGGTGTGGGGGATGTTTTCTTGGCACACTTTAGGCCCCTTAGTGCCAATTGGGCATCGTTTAAATGCCACAGCCTACCTGAGCATTGTTTCTGACCATGTCCATCCCTTTATGGCCACCATGTACCCATCCTCTGATGGCTACTTCCAGCAGGATAATGCACCATGTCACAAAGCTTGAATCATTTCCAATTTGTTTCTTGAACATGACAATGAGTTCACTGTACTAAAATGGCCCCCACAGTCACCAGATCTCAACCCAATAGAGCATCTTTGGGATGTGGTGGAACAGGAGCTTCGTGCCCTGGATGTGCATCCCACAAATCTCCATCAACTGCAAGATGCTATCCTATCAATATGGGCCAACATTTCTAAAGAATGCTTTCAGCACCTTGTTGAATCAATGCCACGTAGAATTAAGGCACTTCTGAAGGCGAAAGGGGGTCAAACACAGTATTAGTATGGTGTTCCTAATAATCCTTTAGGTGAGTGTATATGTGATAGATTATTCAACATTTGTACTACGGGGGATCATTAAATTTGTAGCCATTACCACTCATAAATTGAGAGCAGTTCAGAATGGAAAGCAAAAGTGTTTACATGAGTGCATCTTGGGGGAAAGCACTTGATTGGACGTATGGTTTTGTTCCTTTTTGTCATGCAAAACGTTTTTCTAGTGTTTGCATTGGTCATGACTTTCAGTGTCATAAGAAAGACTAAGAAAGAAAGGTATATGAAGGACAACAGAGACCTATATTCAAGCCCTAATGTCCACAGCTGCAGAGCCTGTGCAACTGAAAAGGATATTGCTGTATATGTCCAAAATGTGTGATAAATATCAACATCGTATCCATCGTCCACACGGGTCTAAATCATCTTTTATATGACAGAGTGAATCTGGGACAGATTTAGAACAGCTATGGTAAGGAAATCTGAAATTTGCCACAGCATGCAGGACCAGATTGGTTAGACAGCTGCTCAAATTTATTGGTTTAATGGTTTTATTGACTTGAATTATTAGTTTACATGGAAAACAAAATATAACAAAGGGACGAGTAAGATATAGCCACAGAAATTGTAGCAGGCCTCAGACACCCTGCTGTGAGTTAGCCCTGCTGCGGCTACGGTTTGTTAGGTGATCCTCACAAACACTCCCAACCTTTTAACGCACTGTCCAGTTTTCAAGTGCCTGTTCTCAAGTGTCTCTCGTATAAGCACTTGCACATGCACATATACTCACACAGAGATTTGTTAACCCTTGACCGATTTGCCCCATAAAAGCATTGCCCCATTCCTTTGATGACAGATTTTCTTTTGAGCTTTTTATTTAGTGGAAACAATGATGTGGCACTCGTTTAATTCTGGATATATTAAGCTATTACATTTTTTTTGTGAAAAATCTATTTACAAATGGTTTGGTGCTGTAATGGTTTGGAAATTTTAATAAAGAAATATCACATTTATAGGCTTGAATATATTTGAAAAAAGAAATGTAGTAGAAAAGGATTTAATTTTAATTAAATGCAAGGTTAGTTCTATTCAAAAGGAGGATCATATTCATCATATACATATATATATATATATATATATATATATATATATATATATATATATATATATATATATATATATATATATATATATATATACACCAATCAGGCATAACATTATTACTTCACATAGGTGAAGTGAATAACACTGAACCAGCGACAGGGGCATTGGTGGCCAAGGCTCATTGGTGTACGTGGGGAGCAAAGGCTGGCCCGTGTGGTTCGATCAAACAGACCAATTAGTACGTATTTTACGAGGTGGCTAATTCGTACGAATTTGTACAACCTCACTCGTACGAATTTGTATGTTTTGTCTAAACTCCAGTGACGGGTAGGTTTAGGTGCAGGGTTTGAGGTAGGTCATTCCTTCGTACAAATTCATACGAATTTGGCAACTGGTCAAATACGTGCGATTTAGCAAAAATTGTACGAGAGAGGTCGTACAAATTACGAATTAGCCACCTCGTAAAATATGCACGGATTGCCGAACAGACAGCTTCTGTATCTCAAATTGCTCAAGATGTTAGTGCTGGTTCTGACAGAAAGGTGTCAGAATACACAGTGTATCACACTCAAAAAAAAAAATTACTTTCACTGTTGTTATTTGCACTCAAATCATCCTTGTTCACATTACTTAAAAAACTCATGTAACTAAATGAACTTAAATTTACTGAGTTGTTTCTACTAAAAATGAGTATTGTCAGCTTTACTTAATAAGTATTTGTTCGGTCAACTTAACATTGTTCAGTGAAACGAACAAACTGGGCAGTGGATCTGTAGTTCCCAGCATGCTTTGCAAGGGACTGCATTAGGAGAGTAAATTTAGGGATCAAAGTGTTATTGTATGTGCTTTTCAGTAAAGGGAAAGATGTTGTTAGTATATGTTAGTGTTTATTGTTCAGTTATGTTGGACAGAGTTAGAGTTTCTGTAATTTTGTGGTTACCATTATGCAGAAGAGTGGTGCCTGTGTTTAGGCTGTGGGCACTCGTGTACACTCAATAATTGGATGGAATTTTTGCCCTTAAGTAAGTTAAGTTTTTTCAGATTAGTTATTTTTGCATTTTGTTTCTAAAAATAAGCTTGTTGTTATTTAATAGTTTTCCACTTACACTTGTAGAGAAAATAGTTAATTTAATAAGGTAAATTAAATCGATAAATGTGTTCACCTAAAATAATAAACTTTTATAAATTTAACATAATATTAAGTAAACTGAACATATAAATAGTATGTAACAATGACAAATTCAAATGTTTTGTATTTACTCAAATACATTTAGTCAGCTTTGCTTGAATTTCTTTTGTTCATATAAATAAATTGTTATTTGTAAAAATTACTCAATACGCTGTTTTTTTAAGTAAATTCAACAAGGTCAGGGTGCCCATACTGACCTCTGTCCACCTGCGAATATATATTTGTTTATATATATATATATATATATATATATATATATATATATATATATATATATATATATATATATTTTTTTTTTTTTTTTTTTTTACATGATTTTGAATCAAAATAAATCATAAATAATTGTCACATTTCAAATAACTTGGCACTTGGATTTTTGTTATTGACCCGGATATAGATGTGTCCAATAAAATTTCCCTTAAAGGGTTAGTTCACCCAAAAATGAAAATTCTGTCATTAATTACTCACCCTTATGTCGTTCGAGACCCGTAAGACCTCCGTTCATATTCGGAACACAAATGAAGATATTTTTGTTGAAAGCTGATGCTGAGAAAGGCTTCAGATAGGCCTCCATTGGCATTCAGTACACTTATACTCCCAAGACCGATAAAAGGCACTTAAAATGTCGTTACAAAGTCCATCTCACCACAGTGACTCTACAATAATCTTACGATGCGACGACAATAGTTTTTGTGCGCAAAAAAAAATCAAAATAACACCTTTATCCAGCTTGTTATTGCCTTCCGCGTGTGCCTCCACGACGCATGCGCGAGAATATGACGTAGCGCCGGGGTTCGGGAATCCATGAAATGCACACTCTAACCCCATTTTGAGCACTACGCCGAGACCTAAAGCACGATCAATGTAGAATCCAACAGCTGAGATACGCGCGTCTTCCTCTGATTGTAAACAAATCACTTCTGGGTCATTTGTCCGAACGCCGGATCTGCGTCATATTCTCGCGCATGCGTCGTGGAGGCACACACGGAAGGCAGTAACAAGTTGGAAAAAGGTGTTATTTTGATTTTTTTTTCCCACAAAAACTATTGTCGTCGCATCGTAAGATTATTGTAGAGTCACTGTGGTGAGATGGACTTTGTAACGATGTTTTGAGTGCCTTTTATCCGTCTTGGGAGTATAAGTGTACTGAATGCCAATGGAGGCCTATCTGAAGCCTTTCTCAGCCATCAGCTTTCAACAAAAATATCTTCATTTGTGTTCCGAATATGAACAGAGGTCTTACGGGTGTCGAACGACGTGAGGGTGAGTAATTAATGACAGAATTTTCATTTTTGGGTGAACTAACCCTTTAAGAATGAGTCATCAGAAGATGTCTACAGAATCCTAGTGATATACCTGTTATCCAAAAATACCTACATAATGTTGTTTGTTTAATCTTGCTGTTTAATATAAATAGTAAATGTGCACGGCATGACGAGAGACTGTTCAGGAGAGACCAAGTGGTCATAGAAAGATTTGGTCTCAAATAAAGCAGATCGGTGGAGTTGATCTGTACTGAGTCACGAGTCAAAGGTCCCCCAGGCCAGCCAGTAACAACAATCCACTGCCAGTCAAGATGGTTTACATCTGCCCATGAATCTTTCACTCGCCATAGCCTTTAATATACTTGAGGTGCCGTGGCAAATGTTCCCAACTCAAGAAAATAAAATAAGAGACACAGCTGTTGTTCTCCTGCTGTGATAAAAGAAACTCTAGCCAGCTAGCTAAACTGGATCCTCTGTCCTGATTGCTCCTTAATCCTAGTTAACACTGAATCCAGAGTTGAAGACACTCATGTATTTGATGTATTTGAAGACACGGATCGTCTACATTCAAATCACAGCACTGCATGCAAATCATTCAGGATGTGAGAGCAGGAAAACCACATGGTACAATCCCACAGTTTCTACGTCCTAACTCTTGCTTTCTTTGATTAATAAGTTACGAATAATCATTATACCCAGAACATGTAGGTAGCCTACATGTAGATGAATATGAACAATGAAAATATTAAACAGTTTATGTAACAGCATAAGATAATTATATCTGAAGGATCACGTGACACTGAAGACCGGAGTTATGGCTGCTGGATAAATTACATTTTAAAATAAAAAAAAAAGTATTTTTACAGTTTCTCCACTTTCGTGTCTGCTTTTTATTATGCTCTTTGATAAAAGGCAAAAACCAATAAATAAAATGTATGAGTCATACAATATGTCTTTTACTCATGAAAAGGGCCCAATGACTCATGAAAATAAGAATGTGGACTCCCAAAGGCAGACTAGATCTAGTTCCTAGGGGCAAGCCACGATGGTGTCGATCAAAGGCACCAACCAACGCCTCTATGCATGGAGAAAACAAGAGTACAGATTATCCAGCTGCTGCCCATTTACATCCAGCTGCTCGGTAACCACAAACTTCACCTCCCCCATGAGTTTGACCTCCTACTTTTGTGGCCCTTTTGCCAAACACCTCAAAAGATCATGTGAATCAGAGTGAGAACACCACAAAGTCCAAAGCTGTAGTGAAAGACCCATCTCTCACTGGGAGAACTGCAAAACAGTCCTGTTTGGAAAGTACCCAGCACTCAAACGCCAATAACAATTTCCAATGGGCTTATTTTGAGCACCAGCCACCGTGCGCCCTCGCGTCAATATGCCATCGTACGATAACAGCTGTGGGAAGGGGACTTGTTGCCTGGGAGATAAGACAGCTGAGAGTGAGTGTGTGTGAGAGCGAGTAGGGCTGGGGATAGCAGTTTGTTTGAAGTCCTTTGATGGTGTAGAAACTCACAGTGTGGAGCGATGGATGTTCGCTCACCACAGAGCTTGACCGCTCGATAACCCTTATACTTCATGAAAAGTGGCAGTACAGATGGCCAGTTTGCCTTTCAGCAACATTTATTATATGTTTATGACTAGTTCAACACTGATTTTCCCAATAAACGGCAACAAATACCAAATTCCAATGGCGGTTGTGTTTTCAGCGTCACTGTTTGAATCACTCTGATTGTCAGTGTGGTGAGGATTTTTCAGTGAAACTTTAAGCAGGTTACATTGTTACGCCAATATGTGGTGACAACAAGTGACTATCTTTATGAGCGAGTGATTTGAATCATTCTCTCAAGCAATTTGTTCATTCCTGACCGAAACCAGTGAAGGTCAGTGTGATTGAGTCATTGAATCATCCAATTCATTCTAAAACACTGATTCTTTCAGAAATGAAACAGGTGACTGGGTGATTCCCAATTCGATGCCTTCCTTTCGGTTCTTCATTCAGCTTATTCTGAAGGATGCATCAGGTGTATCCTTTGCATCCTCCAATCACCCACAATCCTTTGCACACATTCCAATTCACACAAAAAGTATTAGTGGAAAATTAATCAGCACTGAGCTCATCCGATTTCATTATATAATGCAAGACAAAAATATTTCAGAGATGAATGCATTTTTCTATTTTTTATTAATCAATGGTAAACTGTATGTAATTTAAAACCACAGGGAGATCAAAGACTGTTGTTATTCACCATATTTGCATTCATAAAAAGTCAGTTCCTATAAAGATTTTTATATAAAGTATTTTTCCCACAATTAATTTTAATAGTATTTATGTGGCATTACTGTGGGGACGTACGCATTTATGATGTAGCCATGCACACTACCCTTACAAAAAAATACTTATACTTCAAGTTAATTTTATTAAGTATACTTAAAGGGATAGTTCACCCAAAAATGAAAATTAGCCCATGATTTACTCACCCTCAAGTCATCCGAGGTGTATATGACATTCTTCTTGCAGACGAATAAAATCTGAGTTAAATTAAAAATGTTCTGGCTAATCCAAGCATTATAATAGCAGTAATAGTTGCTCTGTTTTTGAAGTCCTTAAAAAATGCATCTGTCCGTCAAATATCGTGCTCCACGCGGCTCTGGAGTGTTAATAAAGGCCTTCTGAAGCGAATCGATGTG